>NC_083616.1:1022500-1357500 GCF_963584025.1 Labrus mixtus | reverse complement strand
TGTGTTTTTGTGTGTTTGTGTGTGTATTTGTGTGTGTTTGTATGTTTGTGTGTTTTTGTGTGTTTGTGTGTTTTTGTATGTTTGTGTGTTTTTGTGTGTTTGTGTGTTTGTGTTTTTGTGTGTTTGTGTGTGTTTTTGTGTGTTTGTGTGTGTGTGTTTTTGTGTTTTTGTGTGTGTTTGTGTGTGTTTGTGTGTTTTTGTGTGTGTTTGTGTGTTTGTGTGTTTGTGTGTTTTGTGTGTTTGTGTGTTTTTGTGTGTTTGTGTGTTTGTGTGTGTTTGTGTGTTTTTGTGTGTTTGTGTGTTTTTGTGTGTTTGTATGTTTTTGTGTGTTTGTGTATTTGTGTGTTTATGTGTGTTTGTGTATTTGTGTGTGTTTGTGTGTTTTTGTGTTTGTATGTTTTTGTGTGTTTGTGTATTTGTGTGTTTATGAGTGTTTGTGTGGTTGTGTGTTTTTGTGTGTTTGTGTGTGTATTTGTGTGTGTTTGTATGTTTGTATGTTTTTTTGTGTTTGTGTGTTTTTGTATGTTTGTGTGTTTTTGTGTGTTTGTGTGTTTGTGTGTTTGTGTGTTTGTGTGTGTTTTTGTGTGTTTGTGTGTGTGTGTTTGGGGTTTTTGTGTGTGTTTGTGTGTTTGTGTGTGTTTGTGTGTTTTTGTGTGTGTTTGTGTGTTTGTGTGTTTGTGTGTTTTGTATGTTTTTGTGTGTTTGTGTGTTTGTGTGTGTTTGTGTGTTTTTGTGTGTTTGTATGTTTTTGTGTGTTTGTGTATTTGTGTGTTTATGTGTGTTTGTGCATTTGTGTGTGTTTGTGTATTTGTGTGTGTTAGTGCGTTTGTGCGTTTTTGTGTGTTTGTGTTTGTGTGTGTTTGTGTGTTTGTGAATGCGTTTGTGTGTTTGTATGTTTGTGTGTTTTTGTGTGTTTGTGTGTTTTTGTATGTTTGTGTGTTTTTGTGTGTTTGTGTGTTTGTGTGTTTGTGTGTTTGTGTGTGTTTTTGTGTGTTTGTGTGTGTTTGTGTGTGTGTGTTTGTGTGTTTTTGTGTGTGTTTGTGTGTGTTTGTGTGTGTTTGTGTGTTTTTGTGTGTGTTTGTGTGTTTGTGTGTTTGTGTGTTTTGTGTGTTTGTGTGTTTTTGTGTGTTTGTGTGTTTTTGTATGTTTGTGTGTTTTTGTGTGTTTGTGTGTTTGTGTGTTTGTGTGTGTTTTTGTGTGTTTGTGTGTGTTTGTGTGTGTGTGTTTGTGTGTTTTTGTGTGTGTTTGTGTGTGTTTGTGTGTGTTTGTGTGTTTTTGTGTGTGTTTGTGTGTTTGTGTGTTTGTGTGTTTTGTGTGTTTGTGTGTTTTTGTGTGTTTGTGTGTTTGTGTGTGTTTGTGTGTTTTTGTGTGTTTTTGTGTTTTTGTGTGTTTGTATGTTTTTGTGTGTTTGTGTATTTGTGTGTTTATGTATTTGTGTGTGTTTGTGTGTTTTTGTGTTTGTATGTTTTTGTGTGTTTGTGTATTTGTGTGTTTATGAGTGTTTGTGTGGTTGTGTGTTTTTGTGTGTTTGTGTGTGTATTTGTGTGTGTTTGTATGTTTGTGTGTTTTTGTGTGTTTGTGTGTTTTTGTATGTTTGTGTGTTTTTGTGTGTTTGTGTGTTTGTGTTTTTGTGTGTTTGTGTGTGTTTTTGTGTTTTTGTGTGTGTGTGTTTTTGTGTTTTTGTGTGTGTTTGTGTGTGTTTGTGTGTTTTTGTGTGTTTTTGTGTGTTTGTGTGTTTGTGTGTTTTGTGTGTTTGTGTGTTTTTGTGTGTTTGTGTGTTTGTGTGTGTTTGTGTGTTTTTGTGTGTTTGTGTGTTTTTGTGTGTTTGTATGTTTTTGTGTGTTTGTGTATTTGTGTGTTTATGTGTGTTTGTGTATTTGTGTGTGTTTGTGTGTTTTTGTGTTTGTATGTTTTTGTGTGTTTGTGTATTTGTGTGTTTATGAGTGTTTGTGTGGTTGTGTGTTTTTGTGTGTTTGTGTGTGTATTTGTGTGTGTTTGTGTGTTTGTGTGTTTTTGTGTGTTTGTGTGTGTTTGAGTGTGTTTGTGTGTTTTTGTGTGTTTGTGTATTTGTGTGTTTATGTGTGTTTGTGTATTTGTGTGTTTTGTTTGTATGTTTTTGTGTGTTTGTGTATTTGAGTGTTTATGAGTGTTTGTGTGTTTGTGTGTTTTTGTGTGTGTTTGTGTGTTTGTGTGTTTGTGTGTGTTTGTGTGTTTGTGCATTTTTGCGTGTTTCTGTGTTTCTGTGTTTCTGTGTTTCTGTGTTTCTGTGTTTGTGAGTGTTTGTGTCTTTGAATGTGTTTCTGCGTTTGTGTGTTTTGTGTGTTTGTGTGTGTTTGTGCGTTTTTGTGTGTTTGTGTGTTTGTGTGTTTTTGTGTTTGTGTGTTTGTGAGTGTTTGTGTCTTTGAATGTGTTTGTGCGTTTGTGCGTTTTTGCATGTTTGTGTGTTTGTGTGTGTTTGTGTGTTTATGTGTTTGTGTGTTTGTGTGTTTGAGAGTGTTTGTGTCTTTGAATGTGTTTGTGTCTTTGTGCGTTTTTGTGTGTTTGTGCGTTTATGTGTGTTTTGTGTGCTTGTGAGTGTTTGTGAGTGTTAGTGTGTTAGTTTGTTTTTGTTTTTTGTGTGTGTTTTTGTGGTTGTGAATGCTTTTGTGTGTTTGTGTGTTTTTGTGTGTTTGTGTGTTTGTGTGTTTGTGAATGCGTTTGTGTTTTTGAGTGTTTGTGTGTTTGTGTGTGTTTGTGTGTTTGTGTGTGTTTGTGTGTTTGTGTGTTTGTGTGTTTTTGTGTGTTTGTGTTTTTGTGTGTGTTTGTGTGTGTTTGTGTGTTTTTGTGTGTGTTTGTGTGTTTGTGTATTTGTGTGTGTTTTGTTTGTATGTTTTTGTGTGTTTGTGTATTTGAGTGTTTATGAGTGTTTGTGTGTTTGTGTGTTTTTGTGTGTGTTTGTGTGTTTGTGTGTGTTTGTGTGTTTGTGCATTTTTGCGTGTTTCTGTGTTTCTGTGTTTCTGTGTTTCTGTGTTTGTGAGTGTTTGTGTCTTTGAATGTGTTTGTGCGTTTGTGTGTTTTGTGTGTTTGTGTGTGTTTGTGCGTTTTTGTGTGTTTGTGTGTTTGTGTGTTTTTGTGTTTGTGTGTTTGTGAGTGTTTGTGTCTTTGAATGTGTTTGTGCGTTTGTGCGTTTTTGCATGTTTGTGTGTTTGTGTGTGTTTGTGTGTTTATGTGTTTGTGTGTTTGTGTGTTTGAGAGTGTTTGTGTCTTTGAATGTGTTTGTGTCTTTGTGCGTTTTTGTGTGTTTGTGCGTTTTTGTGTGTTTGTGTGTTTATGTGTGTTTTGTGTGCTTGTGAGTGTTTGTGAGTGTTAGTGTGTTAGTTTGTTTTTGTTTTTTGTGCGTGTTTTTGTGGTTGTGAATGCTTTTGTGTGTTTTTGTGTTTTTGTGTGTTTGTGTGTTTGTGAATGCGTTTGTGTTTTTGAGTGTTTGTGTGTTTGTGTGTGTTTGTGTGTTTGTGTGTGTTTGTGTGTTTTTGTGTGTTTGTGTGTTTTTGTGTGTTTGTATGTTTTTGTGTGTTTGTGTATTTGTGTGTTTATGTGTGTTTGTGTATTTGTGTGTGTTTGTGTGTTTTTGTGTTTGTATGTTTTTGTGTGTTTGTGTATTTGTGTGTTTATGAGTGTTTGTGTGGTTGTGTGTTTTTGTGTGTTTGTGTGTGTTTGTGTGTTTGTGTGTTTTTGTGTGTTTGTGTGTGTTTGAGTGTGTTTGTGTGTTTTTGTGTGTTTGTGTATTTGTGTGTTTATGTGTGTTTGTGTATTTGTGTGTTTTGTTTGTATGTTTTTGTGTGTTTGTGTATTTGAGTGTTTATGAGTGTTTGTGTGTTTGTGTGTTTTTGTGTGTGTTTGTGTGTTTGTGTGTTTGTGTGTGTTTGTGTGTTTGTGCATTTTTGCGTGTTTCTGTGTTTCTGTGTTTCTGTGTTTCTGTGTTTCTGTGTTTGTGAGTGTTTGTGTCTTTGAATGTGTTTCTGCGTTTGTGTGTTTTGTGTGTTTGTGTGTGTTTGTGCGTTTTTGTGTGTTTGTGTGTTTGTGTGTTTTTGTGTTTGTGTGTTTGTGAGTGTTTGTGTCTTTGAATGTGTTTGTGCGTTTGTGCGTTTTTGCATGTTTGTGTGTTTGTGTGTGTTTGTGTGTTTATGTGTTTGTGTGTTTGTGTGTTTGAGAGTGTTTGTGTCTTTGAATGTGTTTGTGTCTTTGTGCGTTTTTGTGTGTTTGTGCGTTTTTGTGTGTTTTGTGTGCTTGTGAGTGTTTGTGAGTGTTAGTGTGTTAGTTTGTTTTTGTTTTTTGTGTGTGTTTTTGTGGTTGTGAATGCTTTTGTGTGTTTGTGTGTTTTTGTGTGTTTGTGTGTTTGTGAATGCGTTTGTGTTTTTGAGTGTTTGTGTGTGTTTGTGTGTTTGTGTGTGTTTGTGTGTTTGTGTGTTTGTGTGTTTTTGTGTGTTTGTGTTTTTGTGTGTGTTTGTGTGTGTTTGTGTGTTTTTGTGTGTGTTTGTGTGTTTGTGTATTTGTGTGTGTTTTGTTTGTATGTTTTTGTGTGTTTGTGTATTTGAGTGTTTATGAGTGTTTGTGTGTTTGTGTGTTTTTGTGTGTGTTTGTGTGTTTGTGTGTGTTTGTGCATTTTTGCGTGTTTCTGTGTTTCTGTGTTTCTGTGTTTCTGTGTTTGTGAGTGTTTGTGTCTTTGAATGTGTTTGTGCGTTTGTGTGTTTTGTGTGTTTGTGTGTGTTTGTGCGTTTTTGTGTGTTTGTGTGTTTGTGTGTTTTTGTGTTTGTGTGTTTGTGAGTGTTTGTGTCTTTGAATGTGTTTGTGCGTTTGTGCGTTTTTGCATGTTTGTGTGTTTGTGTGTGTTTGTGTGTTTATGTGTTTGTGTGTTTGTGTGTTTGAGAGTGTTTGTGTCTTTGAATGTGTTTGTGTCTTTGTGCGTTTTTGTGTGTTTGTGCGTTTTTGTGTGTTTGTGTGTTTATGTGTGTTTTGTGTGCTTGTGAGTGTTTGTGAGTGTTAGTGTGTTAGTTTGTTTTTGTTTTTTGTGCGTGTTTTTGTGGTTGTGAATGCTTTTGTGTGTTTTTGTGTTTTTGTGTGTTTGTGTGTTTGTGAATGCGTTTGTGTTTTTGAGTGTTTGTGTGTTTGTGTGTGTTTGTGTGTTTGTGTGTGTTTGTGTGTTTTTGTGTGTTTGTGTGTTTTTGTGTGTTTGTATGTTTTTGTGTGTTTGTGTATTTGTGTGTTTATGTGTGTTTGTGTATTTGTGTGTGTTTGTGTGTTTTTGTGTTTGTATGTTTTTGTGTGTTTGTGTATTTGTGTGTTTATGAGTGTTTGTGTGGTTGTGTGTTTTTGTGTGTTTGTGTGTGTTTGTGTGTTTGTGTGTTTTTGTGTGTTTGTGTGTGTTTGAGTGTGTTTGTGTGTTTTTGTGTGTTTGTGTATTTGTGTGTTTATGTGTGTTTGTGTATTTGTGTGTTTTGTTTGTATGTTTTTGTGTGTTTGTGTATTTGAGTGTTTATGAGTGTTTGTGTGTTTGTGTGTTTTTGTGTGTGTTTGTGTGTTTGTGTGTTTGTGTGTGTTTGTGTGTTTGTGCATTTTTGCGTGTTTCTGTGTTTCTGTGTTTCTGTGTTTCTGTGTTTCTGTGTTTGTGAGTGTTTGTGTCTTTGAATGTGTTTCTGCGTTTGTGTGTTTTGTGTGTTTGTGTGTGTTTGTGCGTTTTTGTGTGTTTGTGTGTTTGTGTGTTTTTGTGTTTGTGTGTTTGTGAGTGTTTGTGTCTTTGAATGTGTTTGTGCGTTTGTGCGTTTTTGCATGTTTGTGTGTTTGTGTGTGTTTGTGTGTTTATGTGTTTGTGTGTTTGTGTGTTTGAGAGTGTTTGTGTCTTTGAATGTGTTTGTGTCTTTGTGCGTTTTTGTGTGTTTGTGCGTTTATGTGTGTTTTGTGTGCTTGTGAGTGTTTGTGAGTGTTAGTGTGTTAGTTTGTTTTTGTTTTTTGTGTGTGTTTTTGTGGTTGTGAATGCTTTTGTGTGTTTGTGTGTTTTTGTGTGTTTGTGTGTTTGTGAATGCGTTTGTGTTTTTGAGTGTTTGTGTGTGTTTGTGTGTTTGTGTGTGTTTGTGTGTTTGTGTGTTTGTGTGTTTTTGTGTGTTTGTGTTTTTGTGTGTGTTTGTGTGTGTTTGTGTGTTTTTGTGTGTGTTTGTGTGTTTGTGTATTTGTGTGTGTTTTGTTTGTATGTTTTTGTGTGTTTGTGTATTTGAGTGTTTATGAGTGTTTGTGTGTTTGTGTGTTTTTGTGTGTGTTTGTGTGTTTGTGTGTGTTTGTGCATTTTTGCGTGTTTCTGTGTTTCTGTGTTTCTGTGTTTCTGTGTTTGTGAGTGTTTGTGTCTTTGAATGTGTTTGTGCGTTTGTGTGTTTTGTGTGTTTGTGTGTGTTTGTGCGTTTTTGTGTGTTTGTGTGTTTGTGTGTTTTTGTGTTTGTGTGTTTGTGAGTGTTTGTGTCTTTGAATGTGTTTGTGCGTTTGTGCGTTTTTGCATGTTTGTGTGTTTGTGTGTGTTTGTGTGTTTATGTGTTTGTGTGTTTGTGTGTTTGAGAGTGTTTGTGTCTTTGAATGTGTTTGTGTCTTTGTGCGTTTTTGTGTGTTTGTGCGTTTTTGTGTGTTTGTGTGTTTATGTGTGTTTTGTGTGCTTGTGAGTGTTTGTGAGTGTTAGTGTGTTAGTTTGTTTTTGTTTTTTGTGCGTGTTTTTGTGGTTGTGAATGCTTTTGTGTGTTTATGTGTTTTTGTGTGTTTGTGTGTTTGTGAATGCGTTTGTGTTTTTGAGTGTTTGTGTGTTTGTGTGTGTTTGTGTGTTTGTGTGTGTTTGTGTGTTTTTGTGTGTTTGTGTGTTTTTGTGTGTTTGTATGTTTTTGTGTGTTTGTGTATTTGTGTGTTTATGTGTGTTTGTGTATTTGTGTGTGTTTGTGTGTTTTTGTGTTTGTATGTTTTTGTGTGTTTGTGCGTTTATGTGTGTTTTGTGTGCTTGTGAGTGTTTGTGAGTGTTAGTGTGTTAGTTTGTTTTTGTTTTTTGTGTGTGTTTTTGTGGTTGTGAATGCTTTTGTGTGTTTGTGTGTTTTTGTGTGTTTGTGTGTTTGTGAATGCGTTTGTGTTTTTGAGTGTTTGTGTGTTTGTGTGTGTTTGTGTGTTTGTGTGTGTTTGTGTGTTTGTGTGTTTGTGTGTTTTTGTGTGTTTGTGTTTTTGTGTGTGTTTGTGTGTGTTTGTGTGTTTTTGTGTGTGTTTGTGTGTTTGTGTGTTTGTGTGTTTTGTGTGTTTGTGTGTTTTTGTGTGTTTGTGTGTTTGTGTGTATTTGTGTGTTTTTGTGTGTTTGTGTGTTTTTGTGTGTTTGTATGTTTTTGTGTGTTTGTGTATTTGTGTGTTTATGTGTGTTTGTGTATTTGTGTGTGTTTGTGTGTTTTTGTGTTTGTATGTTTTTGTGTGTTTGTGTATTTGTGTGTTTATGAGTGTTTGTGTGGTTGTGTGTTTTTGTGTGTTTGTGTGTGTATTTGTGTGTGTTTGTGTGTTTGTGTGTTTTTGTGTGTTTGTGTGTGTTTGAGTGTGTTTGTGTGTTTTTGTGTGTTTGTGTATTTGTGTGTTTATGTGTGTTTGTGTATTTGTGTGTGTTTTGTTTGTATGTTTTTGTGTGTTTGTGTATTTGAGTGTTTATGAGTGTTTGTGTGTTTGTGTGTTTTTGTGTGTGTTTGTGTGTTTGTGTGTGTTTGTGTGTTTGTGTGTGTTTGTGTGTTTGTGCATTTTTGCGTGTTTCTGTGTTTCTGTGTTTCTGTGTTTGTGAGTGTTTGTGTCTTTGAATGTGTTTGTGCGTTTGTGTGTTTTGTGTGTTTGTGTGTGTTTGTGCGTTTTTGTGTGTTTGTGTGTTTGTGTGTTTTTGTGTTTGTGTGTTTGTGAGTGTTTGTGTCTTTGAATGTGTTTGTGCGTTTGTGCGTTTTTGCATGTTTGTGTGTTTGTGTGTGTTTGTGTGTTTATGTGTTTGTGTGTTTGTGTGTTTTTGTGTGTTTGTGTATTTGTGTGTTTATGTGTGTTTGTGTATTTTTGTGTGTTTGTGTGTTTTTTGTTTGTATGTTTTTGTGTGTTTGTGTATTTGAGTGTTTATGAGTGTTTGTGTGTTTGTGTTTTTGTGTGTGTTTGTGTGTTTGTGTGTGTTTGTGTGTTTGTGTGTGTTTGTGTGTTTGTGCATTTTTGCGTGTTTCTGTGTTTCTGTGTTTCTGTGTTTGTGAGTGTTTGTGTCTTTGAATGTGTTTGTGCGTTTGTGTGTTTTGTGTGTTTGTGTGTGTTTGTGCGTTTTTGTGTGTTTGTGTGTTTGTGTGTTTTTGTGTTTGTGTGTTTGTGAGTGTTTGTGTCTTTGAATGTGTTTGTGCGTTTGTGCGTTTTTGCATGTTTGTGTGTTTGTGTGTGTTTGTGTGTTTATGTGTTTGTGTGTTTGTGTGTTTGAGAGTGTTTGTGTCTTTGAATGTGTTTGTGTCTTTGTGCGTTTTTGTGTGTTTGTGCGTTTATGTGTGTTTTGTGTGCTTGTGAGTGTTTGTGAGTGTTAGTGTGTTAGTTTGTTTTTGTTTTTTGTGTGTGTTTTTGTGGTTGTGAATGCTTTTGTGTGTTTGTGTGTTTTTGTGTGTTTGTGTGTTTGTGAATGCGTTTGTGTTTTTGAGTGTTTGTGTGTTTGTGTGTGTTTGTGTGTTTGTGTGTGTTTGTGTGTTTGTGTGTTTGTGTGTTTTTGTGTGTTTGTGTTTTTGTGTGTGTTTGTGTGTGTTTGTGTGTTTTTGTGTGTGTTTGTGTGTTTGTGTATTTGTGTGTGTTTTGTTTGTATGTTTTTGTGTGTTTGTGTATTTGAGTGTTTATGAGTGTTTGTGTGTTTGTGTGTTTTTGTGTGTGTTTGTGTGTTTGTGTGTGTTTGTGTGTTTGTGTGTGTTTGTGTGTTTGTGCATTTTTGCGTGTTTCTGTGTTTCTGTGTTTCTGTGTTTCTGTGTTTGTGAGTGTTTGTGTCTTTGAATGTGTTTGTGCGTTTGTGTGTTTTGTGTGTTTGTGTGTGTTTGTGCGTTTTTGTGTGTTTGTGTGTTTGTGTGTTTTTGTGTTTGTGTGTTTGTGAGTGTTTGTGTCTTTGAATGTGTTTGTGCGTTTGTGCGTTTTTGCATGTTTGTGTGTTTGTGTGTGTTTGTGTGTTTATGTGTTTGTGTGTTTGTGTGTTTGAGAGTGTTTGTGTCTTTGAATGTGTTTGTGTCTTTGTGCGTTTTTGTGTCTTTGTGCGTTTTTGTGTGTTTGTGTGTTTATGTGTGTTTTGTGTGCTTGTGAGTGTTTGTGAGTGTTAGTGTGTTAGTTTGTTTTTGTTTTTTGTGCGTGTTTTTGTGGTTGTGAATGCTTTTGTGTGTTTATGTGTTTTTGTGTGTTTGTGTGTTTGTGAATGCGTTTGTGTTTTTGAGTGTTTGTGTGTTTGTGTGTGTTTGTGTGTTTGTGTGTGTTTGTGTGTTTGTGTGTTTGTGTGTTTGTGTGTGTTTGTGTGTTTTGTGTGTTTGTGTGTTTGTGTGTTTGTGTGTGTTTGTGTGTTTTTCTGTGTTTTTTGGGTGTTTGTATGTTTTTGTGTGTTTGCGTGTTTTTGTGTGTGTTTGTGTGTTTGTGTGTGTTTGTGTATTGTGAGTTTTTCTGTCTTTGAATGTGTTTGTGCATTTTTGTGTGTTTGTGTGTGTTTGTGTGTTTGTGCGTTTTTGTGTGTTTGTGTGTTTGTGTGTTTGTGTGTTTTTGTGTGCTTGTGAGTGTTTCTGAGTGTTAGTGTGTTAGTGTGTTTTTGTGTGTCTGTGTGTGTTTTTGTGTTTGTGAATGCGTTTGTGTGTTTGTGAATGCTTTTGTGTGTTTGTGTGTTTTTGTGTGTTTGTGTGTTTGTGAATGCGTTTGTGTGTTTGTGAGTGTTTGTGTGTTTGTGTGTTTATGTGTTTGTGTATTTGTGTGTGTTTGTGTGTTTTTGTGTGTTTGTATGTTTTTGTGTGTTTGTGTATTTGTGAATGCGTTTGTGTATTTGTGTGTGTTTGTGTGTTTTTGTGTGTTTGTGTGTTTGTGTGTGTTTGTGTGTTTGTGTGTGTTTGTGTGTTTGTGCGTTTTTGTGTGTTTGTGTGTGTTTGTGTGTTTGTGTGTTTGTGTGTTTTTGTGTTTGTGTGTTTGTGTGTTTATGTGTGTTTGTGTATTTGTGTGTGTTTGTGTGTTTTTGTGTTTGTGTATGTTTTTGTGTGTTTGTGTATTCGTGTGTTTATGAGTGTTTGTGTGGTTGTGTGTTTTTGTGTGTATTTGTGTGTATTTGTGTGTGTTTGTGTGTTTGTGTGTTTTTGTGTGTTTGTGTGTTTGTGTGTGTTTGAGTGTGTTTGTGTGTTTTTGTGTGTTTGTGTATTTGTGTGTTTATGTGTGTTTGTGTATTTGTGTGTGTTTGTGTGTTTTTTGTTTGTATGTTTTTGTGTGTTTGTGTATTTTAGTGTTTATGAGTGTTTGTGTGTTTGTGTGTTTGTGTGTGTGTTTGTGTCTTTGAATGTGTTTGTGCGTTTGTGTGTTTTGTGTGTTTGTGTTTGTGCGTTTTTGTGTGCTTGTGAGTGTTTGTGAGTGTTAGTGTGTTAGTGTGTTTGTGAGTGTTTGTGTGTTTGTGTGTGTTTGTGTGTTTATGTGTGTTTGTGTATTTGTGTGTGTGTGTGTGTGTTTGTGTGTGTTTGTGTGTGTTTGTGTGTTTTTGTGTTTTTGTGTGTGTTTGTGTGTGTTTGCTTGTGTTTGTGTGTTTTTGTGTGTGTGTGTGTGTGTTTTTGTGTTTTTGTGTGTGTTTGTGTGTGTTTGTGTGTGTTTGTGTGTTTTTGTGTGTGTTTGTGTGTTTGTGTGTTTGTGTGTTTGTGTGTTTTGTGTGTTTGTGTGTTTTTGTGTGTTTGTGTGTTTGTGTGTGTTTGTGTGTTTTGTGTGTTTGTGTGTTTTTGTGTGTTTGTATGTTTTTGTGTGTTTGTGTATTTGTGTGTTTATGTGTGTTTGTGTATTTGTGTGTGTTTGTGTGTTTTTGTGTTTGTATGTTTTTGTGTGTTTGTGTATTTGTGTGTTTATGAGTGTTTGTGTGGTTGTGTGTTTTTGTGTGTTTGTGTGTGTATTTGTGTGTGTTTGTGTGTTTGTGTGTTTTTGTGTGTTTGTGCATTTTTGCGTGTTTCTGTGTTTCTGTGTTTCTGTGTTTGTGAGTGTTTGTGTCTTTGAATGTGTTTGTGCGTTTGTGTGTTTTGTGTGTTTGTGTGTGTTTGTGCGTTTTTGTGTGTTTGTGTGTTTGTGTGTTTTTGTGTTTGTGTGTTTGTGTGTTTGTGAGTGTTTGTGTCTTTGAATGTGTTTGTGCGTTTGTGCGTTTTTGCATGTTTGTGTATGTTTGTGTGTTTGTGTGTGTTTGTGTGTTTATGTGTTTGTGTGTTTGTGTGTTTGAGAGTGTTTGTGTCTTTGAATGTGTTTGTGTCTTTGTGCGTTTTTGTGTGTTTGTGTGTTTGTGCGTTTTTGTGTGTTTGTGTGTTTATGTGTGTTTTGTGTGCTTGTGAGTGTTTGTGAGTGTTAGTGTGTTAGTTTGTTTTTGTTTTTTGTGTGTGTTTTTGTGTTTGTGAATGCTTTTGTGTGTTTGTGTTTTTTTGTGTGTTTGTGTGTTTGTGAATGCGTTTGTGTTTTTGAGTGTTTGTGTGTTTGTGTGTGTTTGTGTGTTTGTGTGTGTTTGTGTGTTTGTGTGTTTGTGTGTTTGTGTGTGTTTGTGTGTTTTGTGTGTTTGTGTGTTTGTGTGTGTTTGTGTGTTTTTGTGTGTTTTTTGGGTGTTTGTATGTTTTTGTGTGTTTGTGTATTTGTGTGTTTATGTGTGTTTGTGTATTTGTGTGTGTTTGTGTGTTTTTTGTTTGTATGTTTTTGTGAGTTTGTGTATTTTAGTGTTTATGAGTGTTTGTGTGTTTGTGTGTTTGTGTGTGTGTTTGTGTCTTTGAATGTGTTTGTGCGTTTTGTGTTTGTGAGTGTTTGTGTCTTTGAATGTGTTTGTGCGTTTGTGCGTTTTTGCATGTTTGTGTGTGTTTGTGTGTTTGTGTGTGTTTGTGTGTTTATGTGTTTGTGTGTTTGTGTGTTTGAGAGTGTTTGTGTCTTTGAATGTGTTTGTGTCTTTGTGCGTTTTTGTGTGTTTGTGTGTTTGTGCGTTTTTGTGTGTTTGTGTGTTTATGTGTGTTTTGTGTGCTTGTGAGTGTTTGTGAGTGTTAGTGTGTTAGTTTGTTTTTGTGTGTTTTTTGGGTGTTTGTATGTTTTTGTGTGTTTGTGTATTTGTGTGTTTATGTGTGTTTGTGTATTTGTGTGTGTTTGTGTGTTTTTTGTTTGTATGTTTTTGTGAGTTTGTGTATTTTAGTGTTTATGAGTGTTTGTGTGTGTTTGTGCGTTTTTGTGTGTTTGTGTGTTTGTGTGTTTTTGTGTTTGTGTGTTTGTGAGTGTTTGTGTCTTTGAATGTGTTTGTGCGTTTTTGCATGTTTGTGTGTGTTTGTGTGTTTGTGTCTGTTTGTGTGTTTATGTGTTTGTGTGTTTGTGTGTTTGAGAGTGTTTGTGTCTTTGAATGTGTTTGTGTCTTTGTGCGTTTTTGTGTGTTTGTGTGTTTGTGCGTTTTTGTGTGTTTGTGTGTTTATGTGTGTTTTGTGTGCTTGTGAGTGTTTGTGAGTGTTAGTGTGTTAGTTTGTTTTTGTTTTTTGTGTGTGTTTTTGTGGTTGTGAATGCTTTTGTGTGTTTGTGTTTTTTTTGTGTGTTTGTGTGTTTGTGAATGCGTTTGTGTTTTTGAGTGTTTGTGTGTTTGTGTGTGTTTGTGTGTTTGTGTGTGTTTGTGTGTTTGTGTGTTTGTGTGTTTGTGTGTGTTTGTGTGTTTGTGTGTGTTTGTGTGTTTTTGTGTGTTTTTTGTGTGTTTGTATGTTTTTGTGTGTTTGTGTATTTGTGTGTTTATGTGTGTTTGTGTATTTGTGTGTGTTTGTGTGTTTTTTGTTTGTATGTTTTTGTGAGTTTGTGTATTTTAGTGTTTATGAGTGTTTGTGTGTGTTTGTGTGTTTGTGTGTGTGTTTGTGTCTTTGAATGTGTTTGTGCGTTTTGTGTGTTTGTGTTTGTGCGTTTTTGTGTGTTTGTGTGTTTGTGTGTTTTTGTGTGCTTGTGAGTGTTTGTGAGTGTTAGTGTGTTAGTGTGTTTTTGTGTGTTTGTTTGTGTGTGTTTTTGTGTTTTTGAATGCATTTGTGTGTTTGTGTTTTTTTGTGTTTGTGTGTTTGTGAGTGTTTGTGTGTTTGTGTATTTGAGTGTTTATGTGTGTTTGTGTATTTGTGTGTGTGTGTGTGTGTGTGTGTTTTTTGTGTGTTTGTATGTTTTTGTGTGTTTGTGTATTTGTGTGTTTATGTGTGTTTGTGTGTTTGTGAATGTGTTTGTGTGTGTGTGAGTGTTTGTGTGTTTTTGTGTGTTTGTGTGTTTGTGTGTTTTTGTGTGTTTGTGTGTGTGTTTTTGTGTGTTTGTATGTTTTTGTGTGTTTGTGTATTTGTGTGTTTATGTGTGTTTGTGTGTTTGTGAATGTGTTTGTGTGTTTGTTTGTGTGTGTATTTGTGTGTGTTTGTGTGTTTGTGTGTTTTTGTGTGTTTGTGTGTTTGTGTGTGTTTGAGTGTGTTTGTGTGTTTTTGTGTGTTTGTGTATTTGTGTGTTTATGTGTGTTTGTGTATTTGTGTGTGTTTGTGTGTTTTTTGTTTGTATGTTTTTGTGTGTTTGTGTATTTGAGTGTTTATGAGTGTTTGTGTGTTTGTGTGTTTTTGTGTGTGTTTGTGTGTTTGTGTGTGTTTGTGTGTTTGTGTGTGTTTGTGTGTTTGTGCATTTTTGCGTGTTTCTGTGTTTCTGTGTTTGTGAGTGTTTGTGTCTTTGAATGTGTTTGTGCGTTTGTGTGTTTTGTGTGTTTGTGTGTGTTTGTGCGTTTTTGTGTGTTTGTGTGTTTGTGTGTTTTTGTGTTTGTGTGTTTGTGAGTGTTTGTGTCTTTGAATGTGTTTGTGCGTTTGTGCGTTTTTGCATGTTTGTGTGTTTTTGTGTGTTTGTGTGTGTTTGTGTGTTTATGTGTTTGTGTGTTTTTGTGTTTTTGTGTGTGTTTGTGTGTGTTTGTGTGTTTTTGTGTGTGTTTGTGTGTTTGTGTGTTTGTGTGTTTTGTGTGTTTGTGTGTTTTTGTGTGTTTGTGTGTTTGTGTGTTTTTCTATGTTTTTGTGTGTTTGTGTATTTGTGTGTTTATGTGTGTTTGTGTATTTGTGTGTGTTTGTGTGTTTTTGTGTTTGTATGTTTTTGTGTGTTTGTGTATTTGTGTGTTTATGAGTGTTTGTGTGGTTGTGTGTTTTTGTGTGTTTGTGTGTGTATTTGTGTGTGTTTGTGTGTTTGTGTGTTTTTGTGTGTTTGTGTGTGTTTGAGTGTGTTTGTGTGTTTTTGTCTGTTTGTGTATTTGTGTATTTATGTGTGTTTGTGTATTTGTGTGTTTTGTTTGTATGTTTTTGTGTGTTTGTGTATTTGAGTGTTTATGAGTGTTTGTGTGTTTGTGTGTTTTTGTGTGTGTTTGTGTGTTTGTGTGTGTTTGTGTGTTTGTGTGTGTTTGTGTGTTTGTGCATTTTTGCGTGTTTCTGTGTTTCTGTGTTTCTGTGTTTCTGTGTTTGTGAGTGTTTGTGTCTTTGAATGTGTTTGTGCGTTTGTGTGTTTTGTGTGTTTGTGTGTGTTTGTGCGTTTTTGTGTGTTTGTGTGTTTGTGTGTTTTTGTGTTTGTGTGTTTGTGAGTGTTTGTGTCTTTGAATGTGTTTGTGCGTTTGTGCGTTTTTGCATGTTTGTGTGTTTGTGTGTGTTTGTGTGTTTATGTGTTTGTGTGTTTGAGAGTGTTTGTGTCTTTGAATGTGTTTGTGTCTTTGTGCGTTTTTGTGTGTTTGTGTGTTTGTGCGTTTTTGTGTGTTTGTGTGTTTATGTGTGTTTTGTGTTCTTGTGAGTGTTTGTGAGTGTTAGTGTGTTAGTTTGTTTTTGTTTTTTGTGTGTGTTTTTGTGGTTGTGAATGCTTTTGTGTGTTTGTGTTTTTTTGTGTGTTTGTGTGTTTGTGAATGCGTTTGTGTTTTTGAGTGTTTGTGTGTTTGTGTGTGTTTGTGTGTTTGTGTGTGTTTGTGTGTTTGTGTGTTTGTGTGTGTTTGTGTGTTTTGTGTGTTTGTGTGTTTGTGTGTGTTTGTGTGTTTTTGTGTGTTTTTTGGGTGTTTGTATGTTTTTGTGTGTTTGCGTGTTGTTGTGTGTGTTTGTGTGTTTGTGTGTGTTTGTGTATTGTGAGTTTTTCTGTCTTTGAATGTGTTTGTGCATTTTTGTGTGTTTGTGTGTGTTTGTGTGTTTGTGCGTTTTTGTGTGTTTGTGTGTTTGTGTGTTTTTGTGTGCTTGTGAGTGTTTCTGAGTGTTTGTGTGTTAGTGTGTTTTTGTGTGTTTGTGTGTGTTTTTGTGTTTGTGAATGCGTTTGTGTGTTTGTGAATGCTTTTGTGTGTTTGTGTGTTTTTGTGTGTTTGTGTGTTTGTGAATGCGTTTGTGCGTTTGTGAGTGTTTGTGTGTTTGTGTGTTTATGTGTTTGTGTATTTGTGTGTGTTTGTATGTTTTTGTGTGTTTGTATGTTTTTGTGTGTTTGTGTATTTGTGTGTTTACGTGTGTTTGTGTGTTTGTGAATGCGTTTGTGTGTGTGAGTGTTTGTGTGTTTTTGTGTGTTTGTGTGTTTGTGTGTGTTTGTGTGTTTGTGCGTTTTTGTGTGTTTGTGTGTCTTTGTGTGTTTGTGTGTTTGTGTGTTTTTGTGTTTGTGTGTTTGTGTGTTTATGTGTGTTTGTGTGTTTTTGTGTTTGTATGTTTTTGTGTGTTTGTGTATTTGTGTGTTTATGAGTGTTTGTGTGGTTGTGTGTTTTTGTGTGTATTTGTGTGTATTTGTGTGTGTTTGTGTGTTTGTGTGTTTTTGTGTGTTTGTGTGTTTGTGTGTGTTTGAGTGTGTTTGTGTGTTTTTGTGTGTTTGTGTATTTGTGTGTTTATGTGTGTTTGTGTATTTGTGTGTGTTTGTGTGTTTTTTGTTTGTATGTTTTTGTGTGTTTGTGTATTTTAGTGTTTATGAGTGTTTGTGTGTTTGTGTGTTTGTGTCTTTGAATGTGTTTGTGCGTTTGTGTGTTTTGTGTGTTTGTGTGTTTTTGTGCGTTTTTGTGTGTTTGTGTGTTTGTGTGTTTTTGTGTGCTTGTGAGTGTTTGTGAGTGTTAGTGTGTTAGTGTGTTTTTGTGTGTTTGTTTGTGTTTGTGTGTGTTTTTGTGTTTTTGAATGCATTTGTGTGTTTGTGTTTTTTTGTGTTTGTGTGTTTGTGAGTGTTTGTGTGTTTGTGTGTTTTTGTGTGTTTATGTGTGTTTGTGTATTTGTGTGTGTGTGTGTGTGTGTGTTTTTGTGTGTTTGTATGTTTTTGTGTGTTTGTGTATTTGTGTGTTTATGTGTGTTTGTGTGTTTGTGAGTGTGTTTGTTTGTGTGTGAGTGTTTTTGTGTTTTGTGTGTTTGTGTGTTTGTGTGTTTTTGTGTGTTTGTTTGTGTGTGTGTTTGTCTGTGTTTGTGTGTTCATGTGTTTTTGTGTGTTTGTGTGTTTTTGTGTGTTTGTGTTTGTGTCTGTTTGTGTGTTTGTATGTTTTTTTGTGTTTGTGTGTATATGTGTGTTTTTGTGTGTTTGTGTGTTTGTGTGTTTTTGTGTGTTTGTTTGTGTGTGTGTTTGTCTGTGTTTGTGTGTTTATGTGTTTTTGTGTGTTTGTGTGTTTTTGTGTGTTTGTGTTTGTGTCTGTTTGTGTGTTTGTATGTTTTTTGTATTTGTGTGTATATGTGTGTTTTTGTGTGTTTGTGTGTTTGTGTGTTTTTATGTGTTTGTTTGTGTGTGTGTTTGTGTGTGTTTGTGTGTTTATGTGTTTTTGTGTGTTTGTATGTTTTTATGTGTTTGTGTGTTTTTGTGTGTGTTTGTGTGTTTGTGTGTGTTTGTGTATTTGTGTGTGTTTGTGTGTTTGTGCGTTTTTGTGTGTTTGTATGTTTGTGTGTTTGTGTGATTGTGTGTTTGTGTGTTTGTGAGTGTTTGTGTGTTTTTGTGTGTTTGTGTGTTTATGTGTTTGTGTGTTAATGTGTTTGTGTGTTTGTGAATGCGTTTGTGTCTTTGAATGTGTTTTTGTGAGTTTGTGCGTTTTTGTATGTTTGTGTGTCTTTCTGCGTTTTTGTGTGTTTGTGTGTTTGTGCATTTTTGTGTATTTGTGTGTTTATGTGTGTTTTGTGTGTTTGTGTGTTTGTGTGTTTTTGTGTGTTTGTGTGTGTTTGTGTATTTGTGTGTGTTTGTGTGTTTGTGCGTTTTTGTGTGTTTGTATGTTTGTGTGTTTGTGTGATTGTGTGTTTGTGTGTTTGTGAGTGTTTGTGTGTTTTTGTGTGTTTGTGTGTTTATGTGTTTGTGTGTTAATGTGTTTGTGTGTTTGTGAATGCGTTTGTGTCTTTGAATGTGTTTTTGTGAGTTTGTGCGTTTTTGTATGTTTGTGTGTCTTTCTGCGTTTTTGTGTGTTTGTGTGTTTGTGCATTTTTGTGTATTTGTGTGTTTATGTGTGTTTTGTGTGTTTGTGTGTTTGTGTGTTTTTGTGTGTTTGTGTGTGTGTTTGTGTGTTTTTGGGTGTTTGTATGTTTTTGTGTGTTTGTGTTTTTGTGTGTGTTTGTGTGTTTTTGTGTGTGTTTGTGTGTTTGTGTGTGTTTGTATGTTTGTGTGTGTTTGTGCGTTTTTGTGTGTTTGTGTGTTTGTGTGTTTTTGTGTGCTTGTGAGTGTTTGTGAGTGTTAGTGTGTTTTTGTGTGTTTGTGTGTGTTTTTGTGTTCGTGAATGCGTTTGTGTGTTTGTGTGTTTGTGTGTTTATGTGTTTGTGTTTTTGTGTGTTTGTGTGTGTGTTTGTCTGTTTTTGTGTGTGTTTGTGTCTTTGAATGTTTTTGTGCGTTTGTGCGTTTTTGTGTGTTCGTGTGTGTTTGTGTGTTTGTGCCTTTTTTGTGTTTGTGTGTATGTGTGTTTTTGTGTGCTTGTGAGTGTTTGTGAGTGTTAGTGTGTTAGTGTGTTTTTGTGTGTTTGTGTGTGTTTGTGTGTTTATGTGTGTTTGTGTATTTGTGTGTGTGTGTGTGTTTTTGTGTGTTTGTATGTTTTTGTGTGTTTGTGTGTTTGTTTGTTTGTGTGTTTGTGAATGTGTTTGTGTGTGTGTGAGTGTTTGTGTGTTTTTGTGTGTTTGTGTGTTTGTGTGTTTGTTTGTTTGTGTGTGTGTTTGTCTGTGTTTGTGTGTTTATGTGTTTTTGTGTGTTTGTGTGTTTTTGTGTGTTTGTGTTTGTGTCTGTTTGTGTGTTTGTATGTTTTTTTGTGTTTGTGTGTATATGTGTGTTTTTGTGTGTTTGTGTGTTTGTGTGTTTTTGTGTGTTTGTTTGTGTGTGTGTTTGTCTGTGTTTGTGTGTTTATGTGTTTTTGTGTGTTTGTGTGTTTTTGTGTGTTTGTGTTTGTGTCTGTTTGTGTGTTTGTATGTTTTTTGTGTTTGTGTGTATATGTGTGTTTTTGTGTGTTTGTGTGTTTGTGTGTTTTTATGTGTTTGTTTGTGTGTGTGTTTGTGTGTTTATGTGTTTTTGTGTGTTTGTATGTTTTTATGTGTTTGTGTGTTTTTGTGTGTGTTTGTGTGTTTGTGTGTGTTTGTGTGTTTGTGTGTGTTTGTGTGTTTGTGCGTTTTTGTGTGTTTGTATGTTTGTGTGTTTGTGTGATTGTGTGTTTGTGTGTTTGTGAGTGTTTGTGTGTTTTGTGTGTTTGTGTGTTTATGTGTTTGTGTGTTAGTGTGTTTGTGTGTTTGTGAATGCGTTTGTGTCTTTGAATGTGTTTTTGTGAGTTTGTGCGTTTTTGTATGTTTGTGTGTTTTTCTGCGTTTTTGTATGTTTGTGTGTTTGTGCATTTTTGTGTGTTTGTGTGTTTATGTGTGTTTTGTGTGTTTGCGTGTTTGTGTGTTTTTGTGTGTTTGTGTGTGTGTTTGTGTGTTTTTGGGTGTTTGTATGTTTTTGTGTGTTTGTGTTTTTGTGTGTGTTTGTGTGTGTTTGTGTGTTTGTGTGTGTTTGTATGTTTGTGTGTGTTTGTGCGTTTTTGTGTGTTTGTGTGTTTGTGTGTTTTTGTGTGTTTGTGTGTGTTTTTGTGTTCGTGAATGCGTTTGTGTGTTTGTGTGTTTGTGTGTTTGTGTGTTTATGTGTGTTTGTGTTTTTGTGTGTTTGTGTGTGTGTTTGTGTGTTTTTGTGTGTGTTTGTGTCTTTGAATGTTTTTGTGCGTTTGTGCGTTTTTGTGTGTTCGTGTGTGTTTGTGTGTTTGTGCCTTTTTTGTGTTTGTGTGTATGTGTGTTTTTGTGTGCTTGTGAGTGTTTGTGAGTGTTAGTGTGTTAGTGTGTTTTTGTGTGTTTGTGTGTGTTTGTGTATGTTTTTGTGTTTGGGAATGCGTTTGTGTGTTTATGAATGCTTTTGTGTGTTTGTGTGTTTTTGTGTGTTTGTGTGTTTGTGTGTTTGTGTGTTTGTGTGTTTGTGAATGCGTTTGTGTGTTTGTGATTGTTTGTGTGTTTGTATGTGTTTGTGTGTTTATGTGTGATTGTGTATTTGTGTGTGTTTGTGTGTTTTTGTGTGTTTGTATGTTTTTGTGTGTTTGTGTATTTGTGTGTTAATGTGTTTGTGAATGCGTTTGTGTGTGTGTGAGTGTGTTTGTGTGTTTTTGTGTGTTTGTGTGTTTTTGTGTGTTTGTGTGTGTGTTTGTGTGTTTGTGTGTGTGTTTGTGTGTTTGTGTGTGTTTGTGTGTTTGTGCGTTTTTGTGTGTTTGTGTGTGTTTGTGTGTTTGTGCGTTTTTGTGTGTTTGTGTGTTTTTGTGTGTTTGTGTGTGTTTGTGTGTGTTTTTGTGTTTGTGAATGCATTTGTGTGTTTGTGAGCGTTAGTGTGTTTGTGAGTGTTTGTGTGTTTGTGTAACTGTGTGTTGACTTTGGATGCAGCAGCAGTCTCAGTTCACAGCATCACCTTTATTTGCCTGCTGGATTATTGGAGTTGACACGATGTCTATAAATCACTCAGACTGTCTGCTGAACATCCTGACAGAAACACAAAATCACCTGTGACTCTATTTACACATGCCAGCTATTTCCACTGGCTGCTGAAGCTGTATACAAAGTACATAATGAAGCTGTCAAAGGAAGGAAGTACTATGCCGTCTGCATAGTACTAAAAACATATGTGATGTCCTTCCATGATTAAAGATGGAGTCAGTAGAAACGTTCATCACTGATTGTAAACAAAATATCCAAACTAGGCCCCTCCTCCTGGGCTCATCTCCCCCTGAAGCTCCGCCCCCTGCAGGACGTAGCGTGCACGTTTTCTGCTTGTAGCTACACTGCAAGCTAACACATGCTAGCACAAGCCAACCGCCGGTGTTTGTCACCTTCCTGTCCAACAGGAAGTAGATCAACTCCACGTCCACGAGTAAAAGACAACACAAGGTTCACCCTCGTTTTAGAACGAGCTTTATCCACTTGGTGTTTCTCCTCACTCTGATTATTTTTTCTCTTCTTTGTCGCTACGTCCACGTCCATCATATATTGAATCCACTCCTAAACTCACCTGCTGTGCTCTCATTGGCTGGAGGAAACACACCAGCTCTCCGCCCAGAAACGTCCCGAGTCAACCAGAACAAAGCAGAACAGTAAAATCCAGTCAGAGGACAGGGGGGCAAATATTCTCATTATAGCATCGTGTAGCGGACTCTACGTCTCTATGTCTTACCTCAGGAGACCCCCCCGCCCCCCCTCCCGTATTACCGGGATAGTCTCCCGTTGTGAGGAGCAGGTCAGGACAATATCCGACGCAGTCCTCCTGAAATTATGTAGATATTTTCAGGAGTGCAGATGTTGAAACGCCTCCTGTCTGCAGGTCGGTTGAGTTTATTTTCTGCGCTGCAATAGAATCTAAAAATCACCAATAAGCTTGAACTTGTATGAATATTTCCAACACACACACACACACTCAAACTCACTGAATGGGTCTATTGTGTGTGTGTGTGTGTGTGTGTGTGTGTGTGTGTGGTGTGACAGACTGCCTTAATTATGGATTAATTGTGTCGTTAGCAGGTTTCTGCTGTTGCCACCACATTGGGCCTGTCAAGGTTAATTACTGGAACATGTTTATTTGCTGTCAGCCACTGCTGCAGGCTGTCACTTGCATGGAAACACAGACAAACACGCACAGACGCTGTTCGCTCAAACAACTCACAGGGCACCTCATGTCCCTCGTATAGCCTCCACATTTCCCCAGCTCTTTTGTCTCTGCTTCGACACACTCTGTGCAGCTTTCTCTGTCAGACACCTGGAACACTAACACAATGCAGTCCTGCAGAACGGCTCCGTCCAACAGAAACAAAAGTCACAAGAGAGCAAAAACAACAAGCGCACTGTAGTTATCCAAGTTTTATTACAGCAGAGTTGGATTAAACTATAAAGCCACTTGGAATAACAAACGTCTATCATGTTCTCTTTATGGTTATTTTGGTGGCAGGGGAAAAAAATGAAAGGACCAATCAGTGAGATGTGTAGTGAGTGAAATGATAAAGTGATCTTACTATATGATCAGACATTAAGGAAACATACTATGTTGAAGTGCTGTCTTCTCTGACAACAATGCAGCAGCCAGTATGTCCTCCTTCTAACTTTAGATTCTGCTCCTGAATGCTCTGGATTTGTTTGGACCAGAGAAGGTAGGCGCTTTTAAGACACCCCCCCACACACGGTCGTTTTGGACGCCCCTCAGTTTACCAGATATGAGAGCAGTTATCAGGTCAACAGGTGTTGCAGTGATGGAAGCAGCAAGAGAAGTGATTCAGATAGAAGTGATTGTACTCGACCTAAAAAGCCTCTACATGTTTCTAATAAGCTCCACGAGCAGAAACGTGCTCAAACTAGGATCAATATTGGAGATGTTTTTGAAAAATGGAGAGAGGTTAGAACACAGAAAGGTTTACAGACCCATGCAGAGCTGGATAAACACTGAAGCTTCAGTGTCCACCACATGGTGACCCGAGTGAGCATAGACTCTAGAGAGGAGGAGGGGGGGGGGGAGACAGCTCTCTATGATGTTTAGAATTTAGACTGCAGTACCCAAACACTAGGTGTCAGAGTTACATACTGATCTTTAAAATTTACTGTTAATATGACTTATATGGGCAGCCGTGGCTCTGTTGGTAGAGTTGGGTGTTTCTCAACTTGAAGGTCAGGGGTTCAATCCCCAGCTCCCACAGCTACATCTCTGATGTGTCCTTGAGTAAGAAACCTAATCTTAATCTTAATCTTAATCTTCTGTCTCCATCAGCTGGAGCTACTGAAAGTCTGACTGTGACGCAGGCTGGTTAGGATTACTTCATCTATTCAGTCATGTTTTCATCATCTGGAATTTTCACAATTTACAAGAATTAAAAAAAACTAATTCTAAAGAATTTATAAAAGTGTAATGAACTGTTGCTGCAGGAAAGAAAACAATATATCATTTCTTTAGAGGACAAATATTATAATCACATGAAAAACTTCCATCATGGCAGCTCTGATATTCCAGCTGTGCACGTTTGACTCTGATGTTTGAATTGACGTTAAAAAAAAGATGTGACTGCAGTCAAGAAGCCATCGAGTTTGAGGACTTTCCCAATAATTCAATAAATAAATAAATATATGATCCAGATGAACTGATGTTTTAAAAAATACTAATAAAATGGCTGACATAACAAAAACAAAGATGAGAGGAAGACAGAACAACAGAGAGAGAGAGAGAGAGAGAGAGAGAGAGAGAGAGAGAGAGAGAGAGAGATGCTGCTTTGATTGATTTCAGCTTTTATCTGCTCACTAACTCATATCCTGACATCTCTCTCTCCCTCTCCCTCTCTCTCTCTCTCTCTCTGTTACAGACTCCTGGTCCATTAAGACCCAGTCGGGTCCTGGCTGAGCGGCCGTGAAGAGACAAACCATTTATCAGCCTGTCAGCTCTTGCTGCCTGTTATTCCAGCCAGACGGTCTGAGAGCCTCTGAGTGAGGAGGGTCTGCTGCCGTACACGAACATGCACACACCCTTCAGTCCACATTTAGAGTGATTTATAAACTTTATTAACACAGAGACACGTTTACAAACCGGGAAGTTTGACATTTAACAGCAGTCTGCTAACATTACACACCTCACTGACAGACTGACGTCATCGTGCTGACAGCTGATCTGATGCTCCGTGTTGAACAGCTCAGCCGGATTACAGCAGGAAACGTGGACAGAGAGCGCCATCTAGTGCACAAACTCTCAAATCACAGGGTTCCTGTGAGGTCCAACATTTATTTATGTCATGATGACGTTTTCAAGTTCTCTTCAAAACGCAGGAAGTAACCAGCTGTTGTTTCACGGCTCACTTTATACTCGGGTGGATTTTACACATAGACTGTAAGTATTACATATTATTATTAAGATTTTACACGATGATCTTTGGGGCGTCGATTTTAAAGTTGCGCACACAATAAAATAACAGAAACATTTCTCCACAGTTAGCTTTAAAACATTCCTAAAAAAATGGCGTGAATTTTTAAAAGTCACTTTCACATTTAGAGAAATATTTGTGAACTCTGTCGTAGTTAGTTTATGTGAATATACACTTTAGATCATTTAATTGGCAACTATAAATGTTAAATGTTACATATATAAATGTTAAAATACATGTCCTGATTCTAAATATATTTGCTTTATCCTAAACATCTAGCTAAGATTGAACATATTTAGAATCTGAACTAAATATTTAGCTGGATCGCTTCAACGAAGTTTTATTTTGGAGCTTCGCGGTATCGTGAATTAGCATATTAGCTAAATATTTAGAAATCAGTTGTTTACGGGCTCAAAGTTCAGATCATCAAACCAGTTAGTGAAGTTGAAGCTCTCATCTCCTCTGGGAGTTCAGGTGATAAAGGGAGCCATAAGCTTTAATTTTTATTAAATGTATTTTGTTATTTTAAGTTCCATTAAAGGTGAATTTAAAAATAAACACGAGGTACTTGTGCCCTAATGAAGTGATCAGCCCTCAGTGAAGACATCCTTCATCCCTCATCATGCCCCTATGCACGACTGATACCTACCCTATGGCCCTTAATCGCCACGGCAACCAACACAAAAGTTAAAGTCATTCTTTTTAGTCTACAGTTACATCAGAAGAGCAGCAGACATCTGTATGAAAATGTGGAGCATCTCGTGAAGTTATACTTCAGTAAAGGTTTCACAAATAAGGAAATAGTTCCTGGTGCAGCTGTTGTCGGGGGTTTGATCCAGCCACATGACCGCTGTGTCCTTGGGCAAGACACTCCCGCTGCTTCATGGGCGACGTATGCATGTGTATGAATGGAAGAGTTAATACTGTGTTTACATGGACGGGACGGCCGGCTCCTCCCCTTGTGTATAAAAGCTGTTTTAGTCAAGAACTAGAGAGAAGAAGAAGAACATACTCACTGATTATTTGGATGTTAGTAAGAGTTTTTAGATCACGATTATTCTGTGTCAGTTTACATGAAATGTGAAGCTACGAGCTAACTAAAGAGCGCTAACATTAGCATGCTAACACAACAATGCAGGACACAGGTGATTGCAGCTCGAGCAAAGGATGAGTTTGTCCGCTGCTTGAACTTAATTTTGGTGCTTTCCAATTCATAACTCCTACATGTGAACACTAGGGGAGGGGTGTCTGAGGTGTGTCTCTGGAGGAGAGTGGAGGCTTCAGAGAGTGGCCAAACAGAAGTTTGTTTTGGTTTCATGCTGGTGCTCAAGGGGCGACTGGATCGAAAGTCATTAATGTCTTTAAGCGATAGATTTATTAACAAACAAACATTGGGTTAGGGTTAAGAGCACTTTCTGAAGGACCCGAAGGTGTCCCACATTAACCCTTTAGTGAGTAAACAAAAAGAAGCAGCACAGACACGGGGTGTGGTTTATGTGCATTAGCATTTTAATTGGACAAAGCAAGAAAACATTGATTACAGTAGCAGAGTCGTCAGTTGTCAGGGCTAACACCTTTCTAAACAAAAGGGTCTGTAGGCACTGCCTAATTAAAAAGAGGATCTCGTCAGGTAAAAGAAACCAGCTCTATAAGGCAACAGTTACCATGTCGGCCTCGCCATCCCTCCGGCCAACACAGCAAGTGTGGAAAGGTCGAACCCCCTTCAGATAGTTTGATATAAAATACTGGCGTTTCAAAACATATTTAAAAACCATCCCGAGTGTCAAACATGTTAAACCCTTTAAACGTTTGAGTTCTCTGTGAATGGCTATGCCCTCGTGTCCCTGCGTGGAAGAATCGCCCCGCTTGCACTGCGCCAGTGTCACGTCTATAGAGCGCCACTCTGCTACGTACAATGTTGGAGTTAACTGTCGAGCTATCAAAACAGAAGAGAAAGCGAGCACCCACAGTTAACAGTAGCATTTTTACTTTACATCGTTTCAAATGAATGAATGGTTATTTACACGCGGTGGCCAAAGGTTTTGAGGCTGTCCGAGAAGATATGGAGGAGAAGTGGAATGCAAAAAAAAAAGAAAAAAAAAGGAAAATACTCTTGGCGGTCGAATGTTTCAGAGTTCAAGAGAAGGAAAAAAAACTGTGCAATATTTATCTGCCCTTACAGAGAAACAGCAGTGGCAAGAATCCCTGCGATTGATTTTTAATCCGAGAGAAAACAAAAATGAAAACAGATTTCCGTTGCTTGAAGAATAACTTCATAACTTAGCACGTCTCAAACTTCTTTAAAAGAAAAAAAAAAAAAGACAGACCTCTCTGTGGCTGTGTGAGAGGAAAAGATGTGACGTTTGGAAGCAATTTTTTTTTTGTAAAACCCCGGAAGAAAAGCAAAGTCAAAAAGTTTCTCCTTTACAGTTTATACTCATTTACAGTTAACTTAAAAATGGTAAGAGTGCTGGTTCATGGCCAGTCTCCTCTACCACAAAGGGTGTAGATACCTGTGTGGGTCAAAATCGCTCGTCCCCCCTGGCTCCTGTTACCTCAAACCCCACCCCCCACCCCCTCCCCCATGAATTCCCATTTACAACTCGTACAGACGTCAACCTTTTCCCATTAGGTTCCACATCCCAGTAAAAGTCTTAGTCCTGCCACAATTGGAGGCGGGGTTTACACAGCCCTGCAGGGCACTGTACAGCCAATAAGAGGCCGATGGTTGACAACGCTCCCACCCTGCCCACTTATCAGTGTGTGGGGTATCCTGCGGCTCCCATACCAGGCTGGTTGGCTAGCATACTCCCATTCAATCCCTGTGTAGGCTCCATAACCCCACCGTTACTGATGGCGCTCATGCCAGTCCACCCAGCACTGGCCGGTAAGTGACTGCAAAAAAAACGAGGTACAGAGAGAGAGAGAGAGAGAGAGAGACAGAAAGACAAAATGCCAGCAGGTTAGAAGAGACAAGGCGAAAGGGAGCAAAGGGACGGTTTATATTAGAGCTACTAGAATGAGAACAAGAAGGCAAAACAGGGTTATCAGAGGTCAGAGGGTGAGGCAGGCTGGGCGACAATCAAGCTAGCAACAATTAGGGAGGGAGAGAAACAGAAAGTGGAGGAATCGTCAGAGGGGTCAAAGGTCAGTGTAATTTGATTAAAACATGGGTGGACAAAAGCAGACAAAGAGCATACAGGCTAAGAGCAGCGAGCTAAATATTCCTCTCTAACACCCCCCCCCCCTCCCCCTCCAGCTGTTTGCTAGGCTACGATCATACAACAGCTGGAACCAGCCTGCAGCCAGGTGAGCCACGCTACGTTACAAAGGTCACCACCGCCATTCCTCCATACTCCACTCAGGGCATTGATCTAAATAAGACTTAGGCTAAGGGTGGTTTCACATTAGGAGCCCGGGCCCCGAGTACGCTTGACCCCGAAGTCGTACTCGGGTAGCGTGCACGAGTCCCCTTAAAGAGGTGGTCTCGGGCAGTCCGAAGTGGACCGCTATATGACGTCGCTTCAAAAACAGTCTTATCGTGCTCAGGCACTAATGTGAAAACGCCCTAAACCTCGTCCTGAGCATGCGTCAACACACGGTCGCGAGAACGGACCTCTCGACCTTTTGCAAAGAGGAGCCGATACAGAAAGCTGTTCACCAAGAATTTTACACCGCCCCCAAAACATCATGTGGTCTCTTTTATTTCTGTTTCCTGGTTTGCACAAACATCACTGCACATAGGCCGTCTAAAAACAAAACATGGAGCGACAAAAACCCGAGAAATTAAATGTGACGCGTCCTACTGACGTTCATACACAGATCAAATGTTCAGATGGATGAAAAAAAAAATAATGAAGTCAACTTAGTTACAAAGGGAACAATGTAAAAGCCATGACATGAATGTTGACACACAGAACAACGTAACACTTGGGGGGGGGAACACAGTCCCGACACACCGTTAGGAATCTAACGGCGGGGGAAGAAGGACGTGAATCCTTCATCAGGACACAATCCCCCCCCATCGGCGTGGACAGGAAGTGGAAAACTTTGTTCTGAGGTTTAGCATTTGTCTCGTTGAATGAATGACGTCAATCATATTTGCATTTAATGAAACTCTCAACAACAGAAGAAGAAGAAGGTTTGAGGGCGTCGTTGTCAGACTGAAGTTTTTACTGTTTTTTTTAAGGGTCATAATTCAACTGTTTCAAAAACAAAACTCTGGAAGTTACGGAGATGAGCAGGTCAAACGGACCCTCTTGGAAAACATGATTAACAAAAACAAAAAAAAGAATGAAGTTCAGATTGTTCTAAGAGGATGTGTCTGCGTCTCTATCTTCCCAAGATGATCGAGACGGGGGGTGCTGTCGAGGGGGGAGGGGGAGGGGGGATGAGGAGGATGAAGGATGTAGGGGGGGGTCGGGGGAGAGAGGTCATGTCCTCCTCTCCTGTGGCTAAAGCTGGCTCTCGTCGCCCCGGGGGTCTCTGGTGGAGCTGGAGTAGAAGGAGGCGGTGAAGTGGAGCCCTGTGCACCCTGCTACTTACTTGAAGCCCTGCTGGTTCCAGGCCTGGCCGTAGACTCCGTAGGTGGGGACCTGCCACCCGTTGGGGACATACTGGCTGATCTGGGGCCCGTTGCCGTACCACTGGCCCCACTGGCCGTAGGGCTGGGCTGCAGGGAAGCTCATCTTGTTCTGCTGTGAGGAACAATGCAACAAGGAGTGTTTAACAGTGTGTCATCATGTACAGCGCTCTTCAAATCTGGAAATTCATAACCTTCAGAAACTACTCCACTGTCTTTTAATACTCGATTCTGATTGGTCAGGTTGCTGTCACCTCGATTGCACACCGTAATCAGGAAGAACAGACTGTTGGTATGAAAAGCCGGCAGTTGCTAAGGAAGAGTCTCTAATAACAGATTCTGAAGGACCAAAGCCCCGTGTCCACCTGGAGTTTCTTTATTTCTGGGCTGAAAAGCGTTCGCTGTGTGTTCAGGAGCGTTTGCATGAAGCGCTGCACGTCTGTCCTGTCTCCATGACAACGGCCGCTGTATTACCGACACTGCTCCGTTACTTTTTACTGCATGTTTAATATTTTAGAGCAGATTTCCTCAGACACGCAGCGAGGAGGATGTGGGGACACGATCTGTAAGGCGCTAAAAACGCGAGGAATAACGTACATTTGGAAAAGAGCGCCCGGTGACGTCAACAGCTCCTTTCTGAAAAGTTGAAACATTTTCAACACGAAACACTCGGAGTGGTTGCACAAAAAGGCAGAGCGCTCTGAAAAACGATCCTGCCGCCCAGAAAATAACGCCAGGTGGACACGGGGCCTAGGCAAAGATCTCATATTCCTTTTGTTCAAACCGACCCTACAGGATGAGACACGAGTGTGTTGGTGCTGAGGATTAGAAGACACCACCTAGTGGCGGGTTGACTGACACGGTCAGCGGCATCCTTACCTGGGGGATAGGCACCTGCTGCATTGGGTTCATCATGTCCGGGGTCTCTTTGCCCCAGTAGCATTTGACTATGTGGCCCTCTATTGAGGTCCCATTCACGGACACAATCGCATGGGCTGCTGACTCATGGGAGTTAAACCTGGACAAAACCAGAGGAGGAGAGAGCGAGAGAGAGAGAGCGAGGGAGGGAGAGAGAGGGAGGGGGAGAGAGGGAGAGAGGGAGGGAGGGGAAGGGGGAGAGAGAGAGAGAGAGAGAGGGAGGGAGGGAGGGGAAGGGGGAGAGAGAGGGAGGGAGGGATGGGTTAGGGGTAGAGAGAGAGGGGGGAAAGAGAGAGAGAGAGTCAGTATTAGTCATCACCTCTGGAGATCCTCTCTTCAACACGGTGAGAAGAGACTGAATAAATATCCAGACTAATCTCAAACGTCTATTAGAAACTTTATTAAATCTATGATGTAACCAGACCAACAGGTGTATCATCAGTACCTGGAGTTGTAATCAACACTTCTCACACGTTGGGTAAGAAATAATAGTGATTCAATTGTTGTTATTCAAGTGTCGTCACTAAGCTCATCCATCATCACGTCTTTGTACGTTCATATTAATTCTATGACGGTGTTATGTTGCTGCTCCCTCGCTTGCTATGCTGAAAGCGTCTGTAACGCCTCTGTTACCAGCTCTGAAGACAGTACAGAGGTGGGATCGATTACGCCTCCATGACATTCAGATTGAAGGTGAAACATCACAGGGGGAGTAAATACTGCAGCTTGAAACAGCAGTCTGAAGAGGACTAATGCTACACGAACTTAGCTAGCTTTTCGGCGACCGACTCCACCACTGACCCACAGCTTGTAGATCGCCAATCCCTGTGCAGTTTATAAAACCGTCTCCACGGATTTCAAATCCATGAGGACGATTTCTAAACGATGCGTTGATTTATGAACGCCGCATTCTTTTCTAACCCGAGCCTCCGTACATCTTAACAACGCTCTGCAACAGAGAAATTTAGTTGACCAAATGTCTGTTTGTGGATAAAGTGCAAGCTGCACATGTTTAAAAGTATCTCCTACTCTCCGTGTCTTTAACTCAACGGGCTGCATCTCGCGTCACTCACCTCACAAACGAGTAGCCTTTGTCGGGGAACACTCTGATCTCCATGATTTGTCCAAAGGGAGAGAAGGTCTGTCTCATCAGTTGCTCTGAATGGAAACAAAGAGGGAGAGTCAGGTACTGTCGTCATGACGACACACCGTGTACAACAAAACATCTGTTCAACAACAGCTTCTGGATGATTTTGAATTTCAGTGCTTTGGGATGACGAGATGATACGGTCATTATTATCGTCTCTTCATTCAACGTTTCCTCCATCAAGACATTCATATCATTTGGAAAATGTCTGTAGAAACGGCGTGCTTCACCAGCTCGGATGTCGAGCCCGAGCCTGAGCTACGCACACAGGAAGCGCGGCTGCTCTAACTCAGTAACAACATGGAAGGTAAGGTGTGACCTATGACCCTTTGACATTAGATTTCTGCAACACCGGGTATTGAGGTGGTCATCTCACACACAACACACACACACACACCTACTCACTGCTCTCCCCCCCTCTGTTAGTACCTCAGACGGTGGGTACAGCGGTGGGACGACTTGGGGACACCTCTGTGACTTATACAAAAACGGAGACGTTACAGGGAGGCGAGTATCGCAGCTTGATCCGCTAATATAAACCTAAACAGTGTGATCTGTTAGCAGCTTCTTCACTTTGCTGTAGCGACCTGATGCTAACACTAGCTTCATGCTACGATCGGTACCGACTTCAGATTCTTACCTGTGAGTCCTGTGCTGACCCCCCCGCAGTACACGGTGCAGTTACTGGGACTGGACTGGCTGACTACTTCGTCAAAGGATAGATGCTTGGAGTTACCTGCAAGGAAAAAAAAGATGGAGGATGAATTCTTCGAGCTCAGTATCCACAAGCAAAAAAAAGAGAAAAAGAGAAAAAAGAGAACGCACTCTCGTAGGTGGTCTTTGGGGCGGGGGGTTTTCTTGTGGCCCAGTTGGTTCGAATCTGTCTGCCACCTAACCACTGACCTCCCATCTGTTGGATGGCATTCTCTGCATCCTGGAAAAGAGACAGGAAGCGGGTTATTGCATCAATCTGGAGTGTGAATGGTGTTAAATGTGCAGGACGGGCGAGCGCAGCAGAGAAGGACGCAGCAGTCTTTGTGAAATGTTTCATCTTAATGCAAAGAGCTACAAGTTCTAACAAGGAGGAAGTGTTTGTTTTATGACTTAAAGAAGAGTTTACACGTTCTGTCTTACCCATTTGTTGAAGAAAGACACAAAGCCATAGCCTTTAGATTTCCCTGTCGCCATATCTTTCACAACACGAGCATCTCTGCAGACAAAAAACAACAACAAGAGTTCAGTAAGACCACCGCGCTCCACTCACGGCCTGACACAACCAAAGACGATTAAAAGATAATGAGTGCGTCAGGAAGTGTCAGCGCTCTGTGGACAGACGGTAGCATGACGCGAGGCGGGGGATAACAGGACACCACGTTTAATGTCAGTGAATGTTCAAAGAAGTCAAAAAAGCTCCAGCAACACCCGTAGTATGAAGATCAACTTTATTAACAGATTAGGCTGACGTGTTTCAGCTTGTGGCGTTCATCAGGGTCATCCTAACCACAAGCCGAGACGCGTTGCTGGAGCTTTTTTGACCTCTGCATGCACCTGGGTTGTTTGGTGAAAACTGTGGCAGAAAATCCCCCGCTCTGCTCCTTCAGTGAATATCTGTAGGAATAGTTCATGATGCGTTTAAGTGACGCGCGTTACTCACGATATCCTGCCGAATGGACCGAAGGCCGCTTTGACGTCTTCTGTGGTTATTTCTGGGCTCAGGTCTCCAACAAAGACGTGAAAGTGATCTGTGGAAACGTGTCACATGATAGGTTATGACTTTACACACATTCAGAGTATCTCCTGTGTGATTTGTAACAAACGTGTACTTACTACTTGTGTCTTTTTTCTGGCTGGTTGGCGTCGTGGCCCAGTTGACTTTGACCTCCTGCAGGGGGAGCAGAGAAAGAACAGGACAGGTGGGGTATGTTTATATCACCTCGTAGCCTCCTCTGAACCACACCTCTAAGAAAAAAGCTCATTTTTGACTTTATTCTTAGAATTTAATAGTTATAAGAAAAAGAAGACGAATTTGGGCTGGGTTTTATATCGAGTTTTTGACATGTGGATATATTTTCAAAACAAGATGTAGGGTACAGCAATATCGTTTATATCGATTTAGTAGATATATGTTGCATTAAAATAACGTTAGAGCTGCTAGTTCACCTATTTAACATCTCTCTTCACCCTGCTCCTCCAAACTGAAAAAAAACACCTGCTGTGTTCATTTTGAAAAAAAAATAGCATTTTTTATTTATTGTATTTACAGAACATTTTTATTTTACAATATGGCTTTTTAATTTAGCAAACGGGTAGTTTATTTGTCATGTACATGTTGATCTTATGTTCCCGACTGTTAATAAAAGACACAAAGTCGTATATATCGAGTATCTTCATTCAGCTCAACAGAATCGAGATCTGGTCGATATCGCCCGGCACTAAGTAGTAGGACGATATCAAGCAGCCGATGCAAGAAAATATTATGTCTTCTATCGACTCTACTGAATAAAAACTGACTTGACTCTTTCTTTGGAGAATTTGGGAATTAATTTGAAAAACAAACTCAAGTGTTTAATTTTGTACAAGTAGATATTTAACTTTAACGTAACATTAGAAAACAATCATCTGAGGTGGACTTTTCTCTTCATTTCTTAGCCCTGAATTAGATCACATCTAACCCACTTTAATATGATTTCATATTATTTAATAAGGCCCTATGGTCTCTTTAATGCAGCAGGTCATGATTTCCTTTCCTCTTTGAGAGAACTGACTGGTCACAGTTCCTCATTTAAACTATTCCAGTGTTGTTACATTGTTTTATGTATTTCTTCAAATATTTTCTATGTCTGATTCCAATATTTAAAGGTCACATAAGGACAGTAAACCTCCTGATGAAACAATGAGATTTATCCTGTTTTAGGTCCGCCTGGTTTAACGTGGTTTACTAAAAACAATATCATTTTTCTCGCAGCAGAAAAACTGTTAAATTGTGATCTGATTTTAGAGTGCAGCTCGAGCAGCTTTTATTTTGTAGGTTTGAAAACACTATGTGATTACTGCAATATATAAATCCACTGATTTCTCCCACAGGCCCACACATTCCCACTCACCCTGTAGACACGATAGCTTACCTTACCCATTATTTTCCTTCCATTCATCGCTGCCAAAGAGGCAGCAGCATGCCTGTGGTCATAGAACTCCACAAAGCAGTATGGATCATTTCCAGCAGTCTGTCAACGGGGAAACAACACTCATATTATGCACACTGCCATTAAGAAGTGCAGATAACCAGTCACACAGGCCGGAGAGGAAATTCAACATAAAGAACACATGAAGACTGAGAGGCCAGTTTCCTTTGAGTTCAAACTAAACACTCACATCCACTATCATTTTACAGCTCTTGCAGGGTCCTATTTGCGTGAAGACCTGTAGAATAAGGGGCTCTGTGACGTCCCTGGATAGATTCCCCACGTACCTGAAAATAACACGAGAGGAGGAAGATATGAGCCTTTGTCAAACAGGAAGTAGCATGCAAACAAAGGCTAGCTAACAAGGCTAGCTACAACACACACCTTTCTCAATTATAACATTAAAACGAAAGCTGTGTGGGTATAGTGATTTTGGAGCACAGTCTGATTTTATAAAGAAGACTGTAGTGGGGTCACCGGCTGAGTGAAACCGTCCCAGGCCGATTCTCTCAGCGTTGACGTGGCCAGCAGCTAGCCGGCTCAAGGGGCCTAACGCTAATGCTAGCTGTGTTAGCATCTGACGCTTCTTCGTTAAATTCAACATTTATTCTACACTCCAGCTTAATTATTGTAATCATAACGCGGTTATGTTGTTATTAACGTCACGATTAAAAGGAGAGCTGTTACAATTCCGAGTAACTTTCTCACTAGCGGTGTTTGCATTTTAAGCTAATGATAGCTAACATTAGCCGGTGGGTTTCATTCTCCGTTTATACGACCAAATCAAACAGAACCTCATGTTCTGATCGAAACTGCTTCCTGACTAATTGTGTGACCACACGCTGCGCATGCTGATGTAAATATGTGGCGTTTAAAATGTCCTTCCGTGGGTTAAATGTGAGGGTTTGCCGTGTTTAATTGAAACAACAACGTGGAAACATTTGGGACGCGCCGTGGATATTACACGGAGCCTTCTTCTTCTTCTTCCCACGCCAGGACGTAGCCAGGCCCGCTGCTACTCACAAGGTTCTGGGCTGATCCTCGTCCATCATCTTGGGTTTAGTGGTCGAGTCCCCGTTAATCCAATGACATACAAAAAGATTTGTGCTGAACTCGATCGGCCGCAAACGTGATGGCTATATCTACAATTTACCGATGAATCTGCTCTCACACTCTCACACACACACACACACCGCAGACACAGCCTCAGTCTGATGCAAACAATAGGAAGTTGAAGATGGCGGAGGAGCAGCGTCAGCAGCGTCAACCTGCGCGCTGAAATGAAGCCAAAACCCAGCGGCGGAAAGATATGAGGGACAAAAAATGACTAAAGTATAAATAAATAAATAAATGTTGGGAGAAATGCATACAATAATGTATAAATAAATAAATAATTAAATAAATGCATCAATAAATATATAAATAAATGAATACATATATATATATATATATAAATGCAACAATTCATGTAAAAAATAATATATAAATAAATATATTCATATATTAATTTATGTATTTCTGTGTCCAAATATGTAAATTAAGTGGTCCGTCCTAACATTACTGAAGTAGCATTGGTCAATTTTGAAAAACAGACAGAAGCAAATTTACATATATACTTTTCCTCTTACGACCTGGACACAGAAATAAATAGATGTGGAAATGTAAAAATACGGAAATAAATGAATAACTCAATTAATGTGGAAATGTATCTATTGATACATATATAACTGTAGAAATACACTAATAAATGAATAAATACATGTAAAAATATATAAATAGCCTTTTTCATTAACAAAGTGTATTTATTATTTATTCATTGATTAATTGTTTTCAGCATTTATATATTTATTTATGCATTTATTTATTTATTTATTTATTTATACATTATTGTATGCATTTCCCCCACCATTTATTTATTTATTTATACTATTTTTTATCCCTCATAGTTGTGCTCTTAATTAAATGTTTCATAACTAAATTACCTATAACACAGAAAGCCAAAGAAGCGCACTTTAAAACTATGAATTATAATTAACCATGTAAGGATTGTTTGTATTACATATTAAAATAAATTGATGCACTTTCTTTATATGTGAAACTGAAACAATTTGCTTTGCCTGCAATTTTTCTCATTTATTATAGGAGTATTTTTTTTTTTCAAATTTGGACCCTCAATAATAACATGACTAAGCTATGGAGCCCCTGAAGTCCCAAAAGCTTATAAAATATTAATAATCTTGCATGCACATGTTAAAGGCACAGTATGTAAATTCAGCCACCAGGGGGCTCTCAATCAATAAAGTATAAAAGATGACGCTGGCGGGGAATTATATGAGTTCTCTCTGCTACCACCCTCCCATCCCCGATGAAAACATAGTCTGAGTTGACTGTAGTCATTTTATGATTTATATCACAGCAACAGTATGGCAGCTTTCAGTAGCAGCTCACTCTTCCTTATGCAGCCGTCTTTGTGCAGGACCTGGATTGGCTATACGCTTTCCTGCATAACAGGAAGAATGTGCAACTTTTTCATCCAGTAGATGTCGCCCTTGAGCAGCAGCATGAAACCAAAACAATCTTCTGTTTGGCCACGCCTCCTCCATACTGAAGCCTCCGCTCTCCTCCAGAGACACACCTCCAACCCCTCTACACACATTCTGATGAAGGAGTTATGAATTAGAACTCACCATAATTATGCACCATTAAGTGCAAGCAGTGGACAAAATTGTCCTTGGCTTGAGCTACAATCTCCTGTGTCCTGCATTGTTGTGTTAGCATGCTAATGTTAGCTCGTAGCTTCACGCTGCATGTAAATCGACACAGAATGAGCGTGATCTAAAAACTCTTACTAATATCTAAATAATCAGTGAGTATGTTCTTCTTCTTCTTCTCTCTAGTTCTTGACTAAAACAGCTTTTATAAACAAGGGGAGGAGCCGTCCGTCACGTCCATGTAAACACGGCTCTGACAACAACACAGCCAGCGGGACTCGAGCTTCTCACTCATTGTAGACAGTCATGACTCAGACACACATTTACACAGGATACACTAGATTTATGATCTATTTATGTGTAATATGTCGCACATTCTGCCTTTAAGTTCACTGGGCTCGCTGACGTCTGTAACATTACACTATAAGGAAATAAATAAATAATAAAATTCAGCTTTATTTGGTCTTCATGCACTATTATGACTTGTTTTTTTGGTCAGTTTTTCATACAACTCTGTTTACATTTTATTTCCTGTTGTATCTCTGTCCCTGATTGCACTTCAATCTCTTACCCACTCAGTATACGTCTGCTGCAAAGAGTTCTGTTTACATCTGTTAGTTCGATCACTGTCCACTCATAACTCTATTCTCATTTTTTTTTTTTCTATTTTTAACTTTTGTATTTAATTTTCTATTTTAAGCTTTAGGTTTTTTAATTGAATTGAAAAAAAATAGATGGATAAATGTGTAAATACATACATGTAATAATAATGAAGGAAATATTTAAATAAATGTAGAAATAAATGAATGAAATATATTACATTTACAGATTAGAAAGTATAAATGAATGCAGAGAAAATAAATAAATGCTAGAATAAATGCATAAATTAATCACAAAATATGTATAAAACATTTAAAAAATGAATCCATTAAAAAAAAAAAAATAATAATAATCCCTCGTACATTTGCAGCATCTTTAATCTCGTTATTCAAACCATAATCTATGATTCAAACACGAACATAGTAAACGCTTCGTGTCCGTCGGTAGTTGACGGAACAAAATGAGTGCGCCGCCCGGGAATCGAACCCGGGTCGCAAGAATGGGAATCTTGCATGATACCACTACACCAGCGGCGCCTGTCTGAAGAAGTCTGTGCACCAACACATTTTCACATATTACAAATATTAAGAAGATTAATTAATTGCTGCACATCGACGAGGAAAAAAATACTTATAAAGTGTTTAAATTAAAAAAAAAAAAAAAACATTGAAATAATCACCGAAAAAGGATTCGTGTTAATTCGGACAAGTAACTAAAAAAAATGGCCGATATTAAAAAGCAAATAAAGAGGGAAATATGTTAAAATTAACCGTAACATACATTAATCTATCTTTGTGTCAGTTTTAGCTACAACAACAGTACATCACAGTAACTGGGAGCACTTGTGACCCTGAACCACGAGGGGGCAGTGTTGCTGTGCGTTCGCTTTCACCGACGAAGAAGAAGAAAAGAAGAAGAAGAGGAGACGTCAGCGCATTCGAAGAAGAAGAATCATACATTTGGAGGAATCATGGCTTCCCCTGCTGGTTGTGAGCATTATGTACGCAGCTGCTTGTTGAAAGTGAGTTAAGGTTTTAAAATGTGTATTGTGTGATTGCCCTGAAGAGAGAAGTCTTTATTAATAACTTTAATCCCGATAAAGCGCCTTGTTAGCGTTAACCGCAGCTAGCTCCTCGCTCCAAACAGGTTATATAACGTCATGAAGTTCATCTTCTGTGTTTCTCCGTGTTAGGTGTTTAAATAAGACAACTTTACTTTGACATACACTTTGAGATTTAACCTTTACTGTGGAGGCCATCATAAGGCTAAAGAGGAATAACGTAATGACTGACTTAGCTGTCATTCACCTGCACCAGATCCCGGGGGTGTTATGCCGAGAAATGCATCCTTGTTAAAAATTGCATGCACCTCGTGTTTGAAAACAATACAAATGTTGCTCCTGGGGGCAGATCAGTGATGACAAAGTATGTGAAGTTTCTACTTAATAAAGTTAAGTGTGCTCATTGTTCTGTAGAGTCGACAGAAGACGCATTTCAGAAGTCTGAGCTGTAAACAGTGTTACAACCTTGGCACAACAATTATTCACATTATTTCACAGACAATGATAGTCAATTTGAAGTTGAATTTTCTTGATTTGAAAGTTTAAATGACTTCAAATATTTAAAACAATGATTGCCTACAGTCTGTAGAGGACATTTGCACATTTAGGGCCACTGCTTTGGTTTAAGTTTGTCAGCCTTCAAGGGGCCCCCTACTGGTCTGGGGCCCCAAGCAGTTGCCTGCCCTGCCTGCTCACTAGCAGGCTGTGTAGAACTTCTCAACATAACACCTGGTCATCTCGTGTTTCTATGTACTGCAGGCTCCTTGCTGTGGCAAACTGTACGTGTGTCGGCTGTGCCACGATGCAGAGGAGAACCACCAGATGGATCGATTCAAAGTCACAGAGGTGCAGTGCTCTGAGTGTCACACCGTGCAGCAGGTAAGAGACACATGTAGCGATGCCGAAGGGACACCTCAGGGCTTTTATGGGGATAATAATGAACATGAGAGCGGCTTCTTCTTTCAATGTCGTTGTTCTTGTCCAATGGCAATAAAGATATTCTGACTTGTGCTAGGAGTGGCAGTAGCTCAGTCTATAGGGTGGAATTATCTCTGTCTTTGTGCAGCAGTAGTTCATACTATAGGGACGTGGGTTGTTGCCCGTTTAAGTCCCAGTGTGGACAGGTCTGGTAGCTGGAGAGGTAATGTCTTGAGCACTGCTGAGTTGCTCTTTAGCAAGGCACCGAACCCCAAACCGCTCAGATGCTCTTTCAATGCAGCCCTCCATTAACTCTGACATCTCTCCATTAGTGCATGTCCATAGGATCCTGTTTGTGCATGTGTGTGTAGCATGTCAAAATAACAGAGTAAAAGAAATGTCCTCTCGTGGGATTAATGAAGGATTCTTCTTCTTCTCCTTTTTAGGCACAACAAACTTGTGAGCAGTGTAACGTGCAGTTTGGGGAATATTACTGCAGCATTTGCCACTTGTTTGACAAGGATAAGAAACAATACCACTGTCAGCCTTGTGGGATATGCAGGTGAGTTAACGTGTTGATACACTGCTGGTTACAAATGTTTTATTTTTCTGTCTTGATGAAATAAAATAGGTTTGTTGGTGGGGCAGTGGTTAGTGCGTGCGCCCCATGTACAGAGGTTAAAGTCCTCCAAGCGGACGGCCCGGGTTCGAGTCCAGCCTGTGGCTCCTTTCCCTTCTCTCTCTCTCCCTGATTTCCAACTCTATCCACTGTCCCATCTCTCATTTACAAAGGTCACAAAAAGCCCAAAAATGAAAAAAAAAGTTAGACATAGACTATTACCTCTCCTGTAAACACACAGCATACACAAAATGAAACTTTTCCTCTGACAGCTTAGCTTTTGCTTACATGCATTGAGGTGAATTAAAACGAGTCTTTAGCATGATGACCCCCCCCCGTGTTGTCCTGACCCCACACAGGATCGGGCCCCGGGAAAAGTATTTCCATTGTGAGAAGTGCAATCTGTGTTTAGCCCAGAATCTGCGAGGAAATCACAAGGTGAGTGTTACGCTTCCACTTCTCTCTGACTCACACTTTTAATATGTTTGATGCTCGAAAAGCGAATCAGCGTCATCACAGCTGAGATTCTTTTTGTGTTTCAGTGTGTTGAAAATGTCTCGAGGCAGAACTGTCCGGTGTGTATGGAGGTAATGAAATATGAACACTTTAGGGGGATGTTATCCAGAGTGATGTTAGCTTTGAATCCATACGTCTTATTTACCTGAAGGTTAATGAGATTTTCTTTCTGTGCAGGATATCCATACATCCAGAATCATGGCTCACGTTCTTCCATGCGGCCATCTTTTACACAAGTAAGGATTCCTTCCTCTCTGAATACCAGCATTGTGGGAATGATGTGTTCATTTTTTACAGATTGGCCTTTAACTCTTCAGTCCTACTACATGAATGAAGGTCCAGTGGCTTACGGCGTTTTCACATGAGGCATGATTGTTTCACATGATTGCCCCCCACTCCCCCTCCCCCGCTGGTCTGCGTTCACATTAGTAACATCGTTCAGTACCCGAGTACACTTACTGTGTTCACAGTCCGATACAGCAGGCGACAGTATGCACACAGTTGGTTGTCAAATCCACCCAGAAGAAGTAACCATGGCAACCGCTCACAGGCTGAGTCCGTCCTGCTAACTGTGGATGTTTTAGTGATTTCTGAGACGCAGACAGCGACCCTCTTCCTACACAGAGGATGAAATGTTCCCGTGCTGCATGGATACGAGGGGTTGTCAGAATGACGTCATATAGCGCTCCACTTCCTTGTTCGAGCACTTTTGCATCCACTTTACTCCCGCAAACTTTACTCGAGCACACATGAATCGTGCCTGAGACCACCTCTTCAAGCGGACTCGGGCACGGTGACCGAGTGCGGTACGTCTGTGAATGAACCAGACTTTGGGATCAAACATACTCGGGCCCGGGTCCCTAGAGGGAAACCACCCATAGTGGCGCCTGGACAGATTTAGTCTTAAAAACGGTTTAACACCAAATATGAAGAGTTGAAAATCATTTTAAACGTTGAGAATGATTTCTGTTCCCCTCTCCATCATTGTAATGTTCTTGTCGTCTCTGACCTTTGATGTCGTATTACACTTTTCGATGAGGTATGACAACATCAGGTTAACAACTGAACACATCTCTCCATGTTTGTTTTTGCAGGACCTGCTTCGATGACATGGTCAGAACGGGGTATGTATGACCTTTAACCCGGTGTAATGTGATGAGGCTCTGAGTGAGGCCTCTCACTAAGTGTGATTGTTTTCTGGTGTGTTTTAGTGCATATCGCTGCCCTCTGTGTATGCACTCTGCGTGGGACATGGAGGACCACTGGGATCAGATAGACAAAGAGATCTCCCTGTCCCCGATGCCCACCGAGTACCAAGGGGCCACTGTCAAAGTAAGACCTTCATAACACAACAAAGTGCTCATGTCAAAAATGAAGAATGGACCTCTGTGGCTGCTGTGAGGAAATAGATAGATAGGAACTTTATTAATCCCTTGGGAAGGTTCCCTCAGGAAATTCAGATTCCAGCAGCAGGTAACACCAAAGGATGGAACAGCACACAAACACAAAAAATAAAATAAAAACACAAGTTATATACAAATAATATACTGTACACAGTAGCAGCAATAGACATGTCTAAATAAAATACACCGGTACAGATTTATAATAAAATAGCAAAAAAAAGGTAGCATCAGTTGTATTGTTTTGTATTTGTCCTTTGTTTTTATAAATAGATAACTAACAATAAATAATGCAATATAATAAATATCAAATATCCTGTACGTTATCTGAAAGCTGTGTGTTTCTCCTCGATTTTAGATTATATGTAACGATTGCCAAGTCCACTGCACGGTGCCTTTCCACGTGCTGGGGATGAAGTGCAGCGGCTGTGGCTCCTATAACACGGCTCAGGACGGAGGACTCATCCAGCAGCCGGCGCCACAAGAGCAGCCCGAGCAACCGGACGCAGAGCCCGACCCAGAAACAGACACGGAGCCGGAACAGCAAGATCCAACGCAGACCACCTTGCCAAATTAGATCCACAACCAATCACAATGCCTGATTTAATTTTTCAAACTCGAGACGTTTGTCAGACCGCACCTCTGTTCTTCAGTCGTACGTCAGAAAGAATCTATCTAGAGTTACTTTTTCTGTAGCTGCTCGTCCTCTGCAGGGTGGGAACCTCCCCGAGCACGCGTCTTATGAAATTAAGGATGCAGCTCTTAAAGGTTTCCGCCCCCCCGCCCCCGCCCATCTGACTAACATGTGTTTACACATTTTCACACTACCTGACCACGAGGACTGTCTTACTTGAGGGGTCAAGTCGCTGAGGCTCCATGAATTAAAAAAAAAACAGTGTTTGTTCTTTTGATTGTATAAAATCTGACTGTTTTCGTTCAGCTCAGGGATTGTGCCGTACGTCGTATGTAAACCCAGTACTGGATCAGCACAACTCCACTCCACATCACGTTGTCTAAAAATATGATGGATACATATGAAGGTTTCTCATGATGTGTTTTTGTGGTGCAGCTGCTGTGAAGAGGCGCCTGTTTCCATCCTCATCATATGCTTTTTATGTCTTTGATACTTGCATGTTTGAAGTTTGGGAACGTTTACAATGTAAGAACTACAACTCCCAATAAACAACATCATTTACTAAAAACAAAGATATGAGTCTTTCTAAGCTGCTGATTGAGACTGTGCAGCCCTGCTCTCTCTCTCTCTCTCTCTCTCTCTCTGCCTGCTGCACACCTGTTCTCTCTCTCTCTGGCTGCTGCACACCTGAGTGCCATTTCTGCTCAAGGAGGAGGAGGTGTTTATAGGAGTCAGGGAGGAGAGATCAGGGATGCACACACTCTGGGCAGTGGTGATGAGGAGCTTTTGTTGCCCCTTTTTTAAGTCCACTTAAAGTCCATTTAGGTATTTTTAGGGGGAGGTGCAGAGAGCGATTACCCATTACCTGTTTGGCTTGGTACCTTCCCATCTGATCTTTTTGGCCGGGTCTCCAGCCCCTTTTTGTTTCTTTGGTTTCTTATTTTTCTTTTGATGTAAATGTAATAAAGCTCGGGGTTGAACTTTAAATCTGTGTGGCATGTTTGTGTGGCAGTCTCCATGTTTTGAGCCTTTGTTTAAAGGTTTAATATGTGATTTTTCACACTTAAATGTAATATAAATCAAGTATCTCCTCTGAAAATAACTGAGTCATGACTGTCTACAATGGGTGTAACACTCGAGTCCCACTGTCTGTGATGTTGACTAGAGAAAAGAAGAATAACATATTGTACTCACTGATTATTTGAAAGTCATGTAAGAGTTTTTAGATCACGGTCATTCCGTGAAAATTTACATGCAGTGTGAAGCTAAGAGCTAACTAGCGCTAGCATTAGCATGCTAACACAACAATGTAGCGCGAGTTGTTTTGGTTTCATGCTGGATCAAACAGTCGCACATTATTTCTTTAATTGTTTTGGTTAAGAAGGTCGTAAAGGAGACATAAGAACATAAATCACATCACACTTTTATTTTTCAGCTGCTCAAATGAACACATCATCATCAACATTAACAAATGAAGAGCTGTAAGTTTTTAAAGCTCCGAGAGTACAGAGAGGGTTCACTTAATATGATATAGCAGTCATCACACATGCACCATCTGACTAAAACCAGATCACCTCTCTCTAAATGTGGAGCTAAAATAGACACTTAGAGTGTTTAGAGTATAATGTACAACAATAATAAAAACTTTAAACCAATGTTTCTGTTATTTGCGTCGCATGCTGTCTCCTCTCGGTTGATCTGGCTCGGAGGTAGCAAACTGGAAAGTGATACAGACAGGAACAGTAGTCTCTGCAGTTGCCATGGCGATAGACATGGGTGAGGCTGTGGTACCAAGCGGGGGTTCTTGGTATGTGGTGGTGGCATGTGGTTGGTTTGTGCCATCATGAGTTTCTGTAAGCCCTGCGTGCAGAGTGACCTCGGAGTCTGGGAGAACATCGCCAATAGTCGAGTCCTGAGTAGGATCGGTCACAGGCATGTCCTGAAAAATGTTGGTGGTGTCCGAGTCAGTGGAGGATTGCGGGTCTATGTGGTCTGGCAGGACTGAAATATTGTTTGTTGAAATGGTTCCATCTACAGACAGGAACATGTCTGCAGTGCCCTGTGGTTCAGTCAACACTATGATGTCGGGGGTGTTAACAGGTGGCAGGGACCCAACAGGGGTGCTGTCCCCCTCTGATGGCCCAGTCAACACTATGACATCAGGGGTGTTCACAGGCGGCAGGGGCCCATAATGTGAGTCCCCAACACGGGTGCTGTCCTCCTCTGATGGCCCAGGCAACACTATGACATCAGGGGTGTTCACAGGCGGCAGGGACCCATAATGTGAGTCCCCAACAGGGGTGCTGTCCCCCTCTGATGGCCCAGTCAACACTATGACATCAGGGGTGTTCACAGGCGGCAGGGACCCATGATGTGAACGCCCAACAGGGCTGCTGTCCTCCTCTGATGAGTTTTCCTCAGTGGACTCGTTGGATTGATCCTCATCCTCGCTCAGATTGACCTGTTCCAGGAATAAGGAATGTTCTTTAGACTACTACCTCTTAGATTGCATTTCATGATAAAAGCCGAATGGTGGAGCTACTCACCGGTTTAGCCAGCGCTACAGTCACCATGAAGGCAGCAATAAGTATAACCCTGAGAACTGCCATCGCTTCTTCCTGTTATTGCTGAAACAAATAATGCAAAAGCACCATGACGGTCATTTTATAATCGTACAACAAACGTACAAACACAGCCTGCTGCTTAAAAAGAAAGAAAGCAGTAAAAACTCCAATCTCTGACTTTTTATCTGAAATTGTCAAAATGGAGAGTAGCAAACATGTCATGAATATTTCAATGACTTTCCAATGAACTAGTGTTGTAGTACGGTCTGTCTTTTTGAAGGTCACGGTCTTGTCTCTGAATCTAAAGCAGTTTTACTCGGTCTTGTCTCGGGCTCACACTGGGCGGACTCCAGAATTTAAATCAAGACAGGTCAAGACCACTAACTATTTTTCCACTTCATTCCTGATTAGAAGGAAAACACCTAACTTCAATGCATTTGTAGTTGGATTTTCGGAAAATGGATTGGTCTTGTCTTGGTCTCGTCCTGCCTTGGTCTTAGTCTTGACTCGGTCTCCATCCCTAAATGGATTGGTCTTGTCTTGGTCTCGTCCTGCATTGGTCTTAGTCTTGACTCGGTCTCCATCCCTAAATGGATTGGTCTTGTCTTGGTCTCGTCCTGCATTGGTCTTAGTCTTGACTCGGTCTCCATCCCTAAATGGATTGGTCTTGTCTTGGTCTCGTCCTGCCTTGGTCTTAGTCTTGACTCGGTCTCGATCCCTAAATGGATTGGTCTTGTCTTGGTCTCTTCCTGCCTTGGTCTTGTCTTGTCTTGGTCTCGCCCTGCCATGGTCTTGGTCTTGTCTTGGTCTCGCCCAGCCTTGGTCATAGTCTTGACTCGGTCTCGATACCTAAATGGATTGGTCTTGACTCGGTCTCGCCCTGCCTTTGTCATAGTCTTGACTCGGTCTCGATCCCTAAATGGATGGGTCTTGTCTTGTCTCGGTCTCGCCATGCCTTGGTCTTAGTCTTGTCACAACAAAGAACATCGTCTTTTTCATAAAGTACTCGCTGCACCAGGAGAGACTAAATGAGTTCCTCTAACACTGAAGGCTCTCTAAAATAGATGCTGCCGTACATAATGAGGTTGAAACTATCCGCTCCATAACCAGCAGTAAATAAAAAACAATGAAACTCAGAGATCATAAACATAGACACATGTTAGTCGTCCTGCTGTAGGACTTACCTCGACTGAGCCTGATTATATCCCTGGGATGAACGTGGAGACAGCAGACTGACTCTCTTGAAAGCTCGACTGTGAACGCTCACTGCTGCTTCTCTGAGCATTGAACGCCCTTTATACGGCGTGCTGAAAGGTGTGGGCACAATGAACCGGTCATCTATCATAGTGTTCATGTTCGTATGGCACTTCATGCTTCGACACTGACACTAACAATTTAAAGTAAATCATTCTAACACTCCTGACACATTGAAATGAGGGCGAGCTAAAATAAGACGAGTGAAGCGATAATGAGAGAACGTGCAAGCCTAAAGCATTTATTCATGAGTGCAGTAAACATCTGTTTGGGTTTGGGTGTGAACAGTGGGAACAATCTGGTTCATACTTAAACTTCACGCCGTCTAAATCTCTTTGTTATAAATCATCCTGCATCGTATTTAAAGCAACTGCAACAAAAGATGGATTATTTGAAGTCATGTTCACCAGTTTCCACTAATTCCACTACAATCAAAGATGCCTTTCATTCATCGGGCTAGACACATTTAAAATGGCCCAACGTGTATCGGCTGGTACCCTCTTTATATTCAGAATCAGAATGACTTGGTGCTAAACAATTAACAAGGATATAAAGCAGAACTAGCAACAACTTACATAATACAGTATAAGAAGCTATTACAATATATAAAATATAATTTAAAAATGTAAACTATAAAAAAATAAAAAAAATGTACAAAAGGTGCAATGTAGGAGCTGTGCAGTGGACTATGAGAAAAAAAATCTTACAGTGTATGTAACTACTCACAGAGTGCATGAAAATAAAATAAATTTAAAGTCCAGTGGGCGTTAATGTAACGCATAAAGAACAGGGGTATTGATATTAGAACAGGGGTTCCCAAACTTTTCAACCCACGACCCCCAAAATAAGGAGTTATAGACCGGGGACCCCAGCTGTCCATCTCTTGAACTACTTTTTCTGTACTTTTTTTTGTTCACAATAATAGCTAAAATATGCAATTTTAAGTCATTTTAAAATGTTTTTGGAAGGAATCTCGCAACCCCCCTTTCAGTGTCTTGTGACCCCCCTGCGGGCCCCGACCCCCCCTTTGGGAACCACTGGATTAGAAGGTCTGGGGCTCGATCCCCAGATCCTGCAGTCACATGTCCAATGTGTCCTTGGGCAAGACACTTAATCCCAAGTTGCTCCCACTGCTTAGTAAGCAGCGTGTGAATGTGTATGAATGGATGAGTAAATACTGATGGACTCTTTACTCAGCAGCCTCTACCATCAGTGTGTGAATGTGTATGAATGGATGAGTTAATACTGATGGACTCTTTACTCAGCAGCCTCTACCATCAGTGTGTGAATGTGTATGAATGGATGAGTTAATACTGATGGACTCTTTACTCAGCAGCCTCTACCATCAGTGTGTGAATGTGTATGAATGGATGAGTTAATACTGATGGACTCTTTACTTAGCAGCCTCTACCATCAGTGTGTGCATGTGTATGAATGGATGAGTTAATACTGATGGAGTCTTTACTCAGCAGCCTCTACCATCAGTGTGTGCATGTGTATGAATGGATGAGTTAATACTGATGGACTCTTTACTCAGCAGCCTCTACCATCAGTGTGTCAATGTGTATGAATGTATGAGTTAATACTGATGGACTCTTTACACAGCAGCCTCTACCATCAGCGTGTGAATGTGTATGAATGGATGAGTTAATACTGATGGACTCTTTCCTCAGCAGCCTCTACCGTCAGCGTGTGAATGTGTATGAATGGATGAGTTAATACTGATGGACTCTTTACTCAGCAGCCTCTACCGTCAGTGTGTGAATGTGTATGAATGGACGAGTTAATACTGATGGACTCTTTACACAGCAGCCTCTACCGTCAGTGTGTGAATGTGTATGAATGGACGAGTTAATACTGATGGACTCTTTACACAGCAGCCTCTACCGTCAGTGTGTGAATGTGTATGAATGGATGAGTTAATACTGATGGACTCTTTACTCAGCAGCCTCTACCGTCAGTGTGTGAATGTGTATGAATGGACGAGTTAATACTGATGGACTCTTTACACAGCAGCCTCTACCGTCAGTGTGTGAATGTGTATGAATGGACGAGTTAATACTGATGGACTCTTTACACAGCAGCCTCTACCGTCAGTGTGTGAATGTGTAGGTGTGACCGGCTGAGAAGAGTTTTCAGTAGTCAGAAAAAAATAACTACTCAAGCTCAAGTCCATTCACCATTCTTCAGGGTGAAGTGAAGGTACAGGCTGATACGCGTTTGAGTAGCCCGATGAATTTAAGGCCTTCTATACTTTTCACACCATCCTGAGCACCTAAACCTTTATTCATTTATACCAATGAAATATTCTCTTCCATGAGCTGCGGTGGTTTGAGGGATACCAGAAGAACTCCTGTTCACCCTTTCTTTCAAATCAAATATTCCTTTTGTCTGAGAGACAGATCTTAATGTCTAAACTCCACCATGCCAAGTCACACCAGCTGTATGACTCCATACCTATAATTACTTTCACAATTTAAAGAAAAGTTAAATATATCTTTCATCAAATTTCTTATATCTAGGCCTATGTGAGCATAGATTCAATGGACTCTTAAAGGTCACATAATCTCTAAAATACACTTCACCATGTTCCTCTAACACTAATATGTGTCTCTAGTCCGTCTACAAACCCCCCAATGATGAGAAAAGTCCATCCTCTCTGTCTTTTGCCTGCTCCACTTTTCAGAAAATTTGTACTCAAACAGGCCGTTTGGAGATTTTCCCTTCATGACATCACAAAGGGCAGTAGCCCCTCCCCCAGGTGGGTGACACTCCCACAGCTAGGTGTTTGTTCTGCCCTGAGTCTGCCTTCTCACCGTAAACAATAGGACATGGAGCGAGAAAGCCCGAGTACACCCAAGCCCTTCCAGAGAGGGGGCGTGGTCAGACACAGCTCATTTACATATTTAAAGGTACAGACACAGAAACAGTCTGTTCTGAGCAGGGCTGAAATAGAGGGGTTTATAGACATAATCAAATACAGGATCAGAGTGGATTTAGAACAAGACACTTAACACATGTTTTGGGGAGCTCCGAGACTTATTTAAACTGGTTGAAGAGGAGGAGAATATGGGACCTTTAATTTTAAAATGTGTGACTTTTTGATCCAGCACACCTCCAACTCCAGCGACACTCCTTCAACCCCCCTCTATTTGTATTGGCACGCAGGAAAAATGGTAAACAAAATTGTCCCCATCTCAGGCTGCAATTACCTGTGGCCTGCATTGTTGTGTTAGCAGGCTAAAGTTAGCTTTGGTTAGCTCATAGCCTCACATTGCATATACATTTAAATGGAATGACTGGGATCTAAAAATGCTTACGCGACATTCAAATAAGCAGTGAGTATGTTCTTAGTTTAATTTGAATCAGGTACAGCATACAAAAAAGCTACCAGATGAAGCTAACTACGTAATTTCCATCTGTTGATAGCAACAGTAAAATATGTATCAACCCGTCATGTGCAAACACACATTTCATGAGAGAAGAAAGACAAAACAATATACAGATATTAAAACATTATGTACAAGTTTCCCTGAGTTATAGAAAGTTGTCGGGATGACAAATTAATGCTGACAAGACTGGTTCCTTGTGTTTTGATTTTGGGAGAAAGTGGAAGTTTGTGCAAAGTCTCAGATTAGTTGGGAGATTATTCCAAAGTTTAATGGCTTAAAAGAAAAAGGAGATTGTGCAAAATCACAGTCATGTTTAGGAATACTACAATCTCCGCTTGAGGCAGACCTTGAAGCTCTCCACTGCTTCAACGCTAGCTGACGCTAACACCAACACACAACCAGCTAAGCCATTTGGTCATAGTTACCAAACAACCAAACTCTCTTAGATCTTTGGCCCAGGACCTCATGACGGGAACCAGTGTTACAGATCGAGTATACACCCATGGGTTTGTAGTCACTTCAGGATGTAAACAAAAGTAGCCACCCAGCCTCTGTAGCACCATCCTTCAGTACGACAATGCTTCTTTGATATGTGTTTCAGCACCATAACTGAGGAGACCGTTATAGTTTGTTCCAACTATTCATCATTGGTGGTGTGACTGACAGCAAACAAAATAACTTCACAGGAAAACATTTATCACAAAAACCATTTATTTTAAAACACTATGTGCCCATTACTCGGCCTCAGTCCACAGAAGATACCGCTTCCTGCAGAGAAAGTGAGAAATGTCAAACAGTCTGAACCACAACAACAAAGGGGATAAATCTGGGAAATCTGTTTTGTCAACTTTTCTTGGAGAGCCACCTCTGTTTTCTCCGTGTCCGATGAAACCGGTCGTGTTGTCGGGGTGGACTCTGTCTCCAGATCAGTCATACTCGTTTCCTTCACATCAGCCGGCCTAGCTCTCCTGGAAACACAAAGGTCATCTTAAGCAACCTCCATATATTTAGTCGACTGTTGCACAATGTGGGAAATATATTTAACTGTCCGCACACATCAAATGTCAAAGTCAAGATGACAACAATCATGTTTTGATAGTTTCTTATTTTAGAGTTTGATAGTATTTAGAAGTCTCTGCCTCAGTCTTTTTGGTAAAATTAGCAGCAAAGCTCTGGCGATGCCGAGCCAGTCAACACTTACTTTTCTCAACCGTTGGGTCACAAGTCACATTTTTTTAACGGAGAGTCCGGCCTCAGAAGAAACATTCAAACTTTGCTAATCCTTGAAATTGTCATCGCCTTATGGCTGAAAAGTACTAGCTGTGTCATCGGCTGGATTTTCTGTGATATTTAATGCAGCCATTCATGGTTTTATTAGGATAAGTACAGAGGAACTTTCCCAGTAATTAACTCATCCATTCATACACATTCACACACTGATGGTAGAGGCTGCTGAGTAAAGAGTCCATCAGTATTAACTCATCCATTCATACACTGATGGTAGAGGCTGCTGAGTAAAGAGACCGTCAGTATTAACTCAACCATTCATACACATTTACACACTGATGGTAGAGGCTGCTGTGGAAAGAGTCCATCAGTATTAACTCATCCATTCACACACTGATGGTAGAGGCTGCTGAGTAAAGAGTCCATCAGGGTCAAGTGTCTTGCCCAAGGACACAGACTATCATCAGCATGCTAAGGTGTACTAATTAATGCTAAGATGTGTTCTCCATTAACATCAAACATTACATTCAATACTACCGTCATAGCTGTGGACCGTTTGTGTCCTCACAGGGTAAGACCGTTTATAAGATCATAAAGTTTCAATCAACAGACTTCATCTGCATTCAGTGTTTTCATTTAGTAATCCAACAAACCTTGTGTTGGCGCTCTTCCTCCTAACCACCACCGCCATCACAACAATGACCACCACTGCTGCACAAAGCCCCACGGCGCCGTACACGATGGGACCCTGCATCTTCTTCAGGAGGTGGTTTTCACAGGAGTCGCCGCTGTAGCCGAATGAACACGCACACGCAGTGTTTTCTCCGTCCTCCACACAGTGTCCGTTTCCCCCACAAAGTCTGTGGCTGCACTGCTGGGCGCCCAGGTTCCTGAGCTGGCCGCTTACATTCAGGGTGGTGTTCGGGCCCGGATCCTCAGAGACATGAGGAGGGGGCAAGGGAGGAGAGGAGGAGCTGCGGCGCCGAGGGGTAGCCAGGACTTTAACTCCTGATCCCAGCTTCAGAGTGACACCTGACACAAGAACAATCATTTCAGGGATTTTTAGTTGGTTAAGATTTGGATTAAATTTGTTGTTTTTTGTTTGGAAAAAAAAATAAAATAAAATAAAATAAAAAGGGGTTACAGTTCTCGTCCGAGTGGTCACTGCAGTCAACATGTCCGTTGCAGAACTTCTCAGCAGGCTTGCATGAGAGTTGATCCAGACAGGGTCTGCTGCCAGCCGGGCAGCGCTGATCCAGGATGCAATGCGTGTCATTCACAATGACGTGGTCATGAGCACACCTGCATGTTCGACCTCTGGGCGTGGCCAGGCACAAGTGATGGCAGTGGCCGTTGTTTTTTGAGCACTGGTTTGAACCTGTGAGATAAAGACGGACTGTTTCAGAGGGTCCTGGTCATGTGAGAGTACTGATGTGCTCTTTGTCATAACCTCTCATGGTTTGTGCTTCTTCTACATACCAGTCTGACTTGACTCACTGAACGCCTTAAACCCGACCACTTCTGTGCCGACCTCAAACCACAGTTTGTTTTGCTGCTGCTCATCCCGGTACCAGAGCCTCGTCTTATCTGGAAGAATGGGGGGAAAAAAAAACAAAGTGAAAGGACACCGTGTTTCTGAAAGGTGCAGATCTGTTGCCAGTTTTAAAATCAACTTAAGACACTGGGTGGTTGTATTTCAGAATGAATCAATGAAGGCAGATTGAACAATTGTTTTAACATCTGAGGTTTGCAAAAAGCCTCCAGTACAAGAATAGCAGGGTTCATTCATCGGGAGGTTAATCCAGCCAGCCCATTGGACTGATATGGCGTCATGTTTCAGTTTATCAAGTTCATACTCTAATGAGATATTACCACTCTCAGTCATCCAGAGCAACGTCTCTCCACTCAGGGCCAGAGCAGCCAGGCCTTCAGTCTTGAACTCTTTGTAACCAGATCCGTCAAGTTGAACCGAGCAGATCGTTCCTGAACCTGGGAGAGAATCGGAGTCGTTGGGTAGATTTCAGCTTTATACCACAGACAGTTTGACTTTCAATGCATGACACAAAAAGTCCTGGTTACACCTGAAATGTGTGACAATACTTGCCTGTGTCAGCCCAGTAAATGCGATCCCCGGTGCTGGAGAACGCCAGCGACGAGGCCTGGACAGCCTCCTTCCTCACAACACGCTCAGCTCCGTCCATGTTGGCGCACTCCACAGAACCCTTTCCCTGCAGACCCACGTTGACATAACAAACTCCTCCACTGGGAGGGTGGAGGGCGATTGCCTCGACTCTGACGATACCTTCCGCTATCAGAACAGCAGTGTGCGCCGCCGTGGTCGAGGTGACCTGCAGGCGCGCCTGTTTGTTGCTGCTCCAGTAGATGTTCAGCGTAACCCAGTCAAGAGCCATCGCGGTGATTGTGTCGCCCATGAGTTTCAGAAGCTGACCCCGAGGGGACAAGTTTGATTCTTTCAGCTTAAAGGAGCTGAGGGAAGTCGTGCTGTCGTCTGTCAAGAACAGGATGTGGTCTCGTAGGCTGTAGTCCAAGATGGCGGCCTCATTGACACTGGGAACCTGCATGGCAATGTGTTCAGGCCAGCCTTTCAGCTCTGCTGCTGTGTGTCTGGACTGCAAGTAGATCTACAGGGATCATGGAAAATTAAATAATTATCTAAAAAATAAACACAAATGCACTGATGCCTGATGAATTGTAAATCGCCTATAAAGTGATTTTATCAAATTAGCCCTATATAGAGCGCCATATTTAAACCCCTTTAATCTGAATATCAAGGAGGAGTAATGGGGGGGGGGGGGGGGGACAAAGTGATCCCCCTCTGTGCCGTCTTCAGAGAAGACCACATGTAGACGTAGCTAAAACGTAGCTTTTTCTGTGTTTTGACCTTGCGTAAGTCTCTCAAAACTGTCCTTTAGTTAAACTCCTTCCAGGGTGAAGACTTTCAGAAACTCTGTTTAAGGTGTTTCTGTGTAGATGGGAAAACAGAGTTTAGTTCTTGTAACATCACACTGTGCGCTGGTTTCTCCTCCGTGTGACGTCATTGTGCGATGCTGTCTCTATTGTTTACATGAGATTAGTGTGATGGCAGACATAACTAAGCTAGCGCTGGTGCTAACTGGACTTTCTACATGCTCACATACAGTTACTCTCCCACTATGTGGATGAGCAGAGATGCCTGATTGGACAACGGAGGTCACTGCTGCTTCAATCAACACTCCGACAACAGACCCCACCGCTAACGTTGGCAGTTTTGGATGAGACCCGAACGGACCTGGGGATGGTGGGACAACTTTGCAATGACAGTTTCATTTTCAGAGGAATGGTGGAGAAAATGTGCACATGTCAAGGACATAGTTCTGGATTTGACAGAATTAACATTGCATTTGTGCTTTTTGAGTTTTTCATTAGGATTAAGATGTTTTTGAGAACTTGGCATGCGTGTACAGGATTGAACATTTTGAGCCTTGGTTTTAAAAAAGGCCCGCCTATGTGTGGACTTGGCCTTCGATGGTGGGTTTTAAAAGTTTTTGTTCCATCAAGCTAGCAGTGTCTCCTTGCATTCTTTTGGTTAAACACTAATCTGCTGCAGCAGCTACACATGAAATCACAAATATGAGGGAAGTCATTGAATGCATTTCCCAATCAATCCATTCAAAGCAGATTGGTTGAAACTATGGACAACACCACAACCTGGGTGACAGTGGAGGGCGACAGAATCAGCAGGAACGAGGAGTCTGCCAGCTTTGAGCATCTCAGACCATCCTTTGCCAGTAAGAGACCGGAGGGACACTTGCACACAGCTTTGGGTCCTGGGGCCAGCACACACATGTGGGAACACCACATCTTCTCACAGGGGCTGTCGATGCCCATCTGCAGCAACGGATGGACGATCTGCAAGCCAAGTCGGGACAAGACATTTAGTTTACCAAGGCTTTTTAGTGCAGATTAAAACATAATGCAGTGACATTAATGCACCAATTGGGACAGTTCTGATACCAGAACTATTTCAATTTCCAAAAATAGGATCATACATTTTTTAAGTGAGTGAGGACTGAACACATTGTGGGATCGAACTGCGGTTACACCAGCTCCACTTCTACCTGTTTTCTGAACTTTCTGCTCACCTTCACACCAAACGGTTGTCTCTGACGTTTCAGGAGAACTTGATGGTTCTTTCCAGAGATTTTGTGAGCAGCCCGCACGACCCGCTTCTTGGCATCAGTCCAGTAGAGCAAGCCACTAAACAGCGCCAAGGAGAACGGGTTGGTGGTCTCTTTCATCTGTAGAACCTGAACATCACATTGAAAATTTCACATCATTTCATGAGAATATTGAGTTTATTATACAAATATTTGAAAGACCTGAAACATTTTTTTACCCGAATATCGTCTCCATTCAGCGTTGCCGATCCAATAGACTTCAGCCTCTCATCCGTCCAGTAGACTCTGTCAGAGATGGTGTCCACAGCGACTCCACCTGGCCAGCCCAGACTGGAGTTTACCAACGCCCTCCTCTCGGACCCGTCCATCCCCGCACGCTCTATCTTCACCACGTTACCAATCTCTGTCCAGAACATCAGCCTGGGAGGAAAACAAAGAGGTCTGAGAAATAGTCTCAAGGTTTTCAGAAACTGTGTGGATTGTTTGGTGATTTATTCTGACCCTTTTTGTGGCAGAAGAGCCAGGGAGCGAGGCTGATCCAGGTCTTCGTCCAGGATGATGCTGTGGTCCAGGGTGCTCACGGTGGATTTGGACAGTCTGACAGCAACGATCTGACTGTTCACACCATCGATCCAGTACAAGTTTCTCCCAAGCCAGTCTACAGCTACAGAGTCGGCCCGTACACCTGTCCAAAGAAACACGATCTGGTGTCTCGATGTCAGATCCTCACGCATGAATATAAATTTATGCTACTGCAAAGGAGAAGATAAATTGTCTTGCACAAACCTTTAATCAGAGTCCCTGTGGTCTTCTGGTCCAGCGAGGACCATCTGATGCTCTCAGAGTCCAGACCGGCCCAGAACACCCTCTGTTCCCTCCAGTCGTAGTCCAGGGAGAGAATGGCTCGCTTGGCAGGGGACATCAACAAGTCCAGGCTGCCACTGCGCAGGCTGAGTAAGTAAAGGTCCGTTTGGACCGACGCTAGGAGGAACGGTTCACCTGAGGAAGAAAAAGATGTCTGTCATGGTGGAGTGGTTGTTGCCCCTCTTCAGGGTGCTGGCTTTGATATTAAGGATGGTCCAATTAATGTTTGTTGAGCCATAACACAAACTAGTAGGCTACTCAATTTAAGGAAGAATGTGCAACATTTTGATCCAGTAGATGAGCACCAGCATTAAACCAAAACAAACTGCTGTTTGGCCACACCTCCTCCATACTGATTGATTATTCACAACTCCATCACATGGAGTTTTGAATCAGAAAACACCATAATAAAGCATCATTAAGCGCAAGCAGCGGATAAAATTGTCCTCGGCTCAAACTGCAATCACCTGTGTCCTGCATTGTTGTTAGCATGCTAATGTTAGCGCTCTTTAGTTAGCTCGTAGCGTCACATCACATGTAAACTGACACAGAATGAGCGTGATCTAAAAACTCTTACTAACATCTAAATAATCAGTGAGAATGTTCTTCTCTCTAGTTCTTGACTAAAACAGCTTTTATACACAAGGGGCGGAGCCGGCCGTCCCGTCCATGTAAACACAGCTCTGACAACAACACAGCCAGCGGGACTCAAGCTTCTCACTCATTGTAGACAGTCATGACTCAGACACATTTACACAGGATAGACTTGATTTATGTGTAAAATTTTGCATATTGTTCCTTGAAGGTTTCTATGAAAAGTACTGTTAATGTGCTTTAATGCAGCTAGAGGGCAAATGTTCAAACTCACTGCAAATGACTTCAAAGGAATCCGACATTCTCGTTTTCATATTTAACAGACAGACATGTGGAAACAATCCTTCCGTCTTACACTTTGCAAAAAAGGAAAACGTATGAAATGTTTATTCTGCATTCTCCCCCACTGTCCATCTTTAATGTGCTACACTGAGATCGATGCCGTCTACATAGAAGTATGTTACCTGTGATCTTGCAGTGCTGTCCGCCTGCCTCCATTATGTATCCCAGGTGACATTTGCATTGATACGAGCCGGGAGTGTTGATGCACAGGTGACTGCACACACCGGGGCTCCGGCCTTTACACTCATCAATATCAGCACAGGTTTGCCCGTCCTCCAGGAGCCCGAAGCCTTCAGAACAGCGGCAGCGCTTCATAACGAGAACAGAGAGTCAAGTCAATGGAGACGCAACATCAGGATACTCACTTTACTGAACAAATGCATGTCCAGAGTCATTAGTAGTTGTGCTTAAGTTTACTCATGGTGTCATATTTGGAGGGTCCTCACCGGTCCCTGTGGCGTGCTGTAGCAGCTCTGGGCGCAGTGGTTGATGTCCATCTCTGCACAGTTTACGTTGCAGCTTCCTCCCTCGTCTGAGCCGTCGGCACAGTTGGTGATGCTGTTGCACACCAGGGCTGGATCCAGACACTCCTGGCTGCCACACTGGAACTGGTGAGGGAGGCAAGTCCCAACCCCACCTGAGTATCCAAACAGAACTTCAATATTAGTCTGAGAACGTTCTCCGTCATCCAATCGAAGCCTGATCCACAGAGAGAGGCTTAAATGTCTCCCTAAAACGTCTTCAACCGAGTCCAGCTGCTTCGATCAACTTGATATTAATACAGACTCCTTCAGGTGAGCCACATTTTGAAGGAATACCTGAATGCTTACATAGAAAAATGTCAGTTTGCTGCATCTTTATTGACCCGAAGAAGTGACTACCAACCCTGCCTTTAATTGTGTGTCAGTAATATGTTGAACTACTCACAGTCCGCCTCATCACTGCCATCGTCACAGTCCTTCATGCCATCACACCTCCAGGCTGCGGGGACACACTTTGTCTTGGACTTACATGACCACTGGAACTCTCCGCAGCTCAGTGGAACCACAGGACAATCCTCAAGAGGAAGACAAGGATTATTTTACCGTCATCCACACTGGTACTTTACTTGTTAATTCTCAGTTTGAAAAATGTGGCCAGATGAGGCATATATGGATCCTTAACTGAAGAACCTTTAAAACCCTGACAGTGCTGCTCTATCCTTCAATGTTTACAAGAAACTTGAGCCAACTTAAGCAGCCCAAAAAGTTGACTCTGCTCAGAAGCTTAGTGCTTAATACTCAAATTAAAGGTTTAAATAATGTGTCTGTTTTCCACCTTCTCATCTGAGCCATCTTTGCAGTCCAGATCCCCATCACAGATCCACTCCTGCACCAGACACTCTGTGCTCTGGTGGCAGCGGAGTTTGGTGCTGCAGCTCGGTGGGTTGGTGCAGCTCTCCTCATCCGAACGATCCCAGCAGTCCGGATAACCGTCGCAGCGCATTTTGGCCGACACACACTGACCACTGGTACACTTGTACTCTGTGGCGCTGCAGCCCTCATCAGCTGAAGTGATAGAAAGGGAGGGAGGGGAGATATCATCAAGGTGTTCTTAAGAAAACAACATGTAGATATGCATTTCGTAGTTCTACAACACGTACGACAGTTCGCCTCGTCACTGGCATCCATGCAGTCCCTCTCTCCATCACAGAGGAAGCTGTCGGGGATGCAGCGACTCTTGTTGTCACACTGGAAGGCGCAGCCCTCCAGCTTCGCACATCCCAGTTCATCAGATCGGTCCTGACACTGAGGCACGCCGTCACACACCTGGCTCTGCTCGATGCACTTCTTCCCATGGGCACACTGGAACTGGTCTGCACAGAACAGATGGTCAAACTGGGGTTAAGTTTGTTCCCAGTACAGCTGTGGTTGGGTTTCCACAGCCCTGCACTATCTCATCCTGTGGACATCAAAAATCATACAACTTTATTTAAACACAACAAAAACAAGAACGAAAGAAGGAAACTAAGAGATAGAGAGAGGAGAAGAGAACATCAGGAGTGAGGAAAAGATATGAAATATGATTCATCAATTCAATAATAATAAAGACAACTGTGCTGGTTTAGATATGGACATTTCAAAACTAAAAAGGAGTAAAAGTGTTTTAAGATGACTCTTAAAGACATCAGTGGTTGGGGAGGATCATCAGGTGAGAGGGGAGAATCAGATGAAGTGTGGAGATTTGGATGAAAAGGGGGAGAAAATAGAGTAAATAGTAGAAAAGGGGGAGAAGAGAATAAGATGAAGGATGGAAGGGCGAGATTTTATTATGAAATGGGGAAGAATTAGGTGGAGAATCAAGTAAAGGGGAAGAATCAAAGAATTGGATGTAGGGGGGGTGAACTGTATATAACATAACGGGGGAAGAATCTGATGAAGGGGGGGGGGGAGTGAGCTCCATAGTTTTGGGGCACAGATGGAAAAGACCCCATCCCCTTTAAGACCACACATGCACTAAACATCTCCATATTGCAGCCTTCAACATCACAAGAGAAATATCCTTTAAATGCACCTGAAGGAAAGTTCACATACAGTTTGAATCCCCCCCACACCAACCTTTAGATTACCTTTTTCACATTCAGATAAACACTCCTCCTCATCGGAGCCATCCTTACAGTCTGCTTCTCCGTCACACACGTGTTTGTAAAGGACGCACTCTAAATTGCTCTTGCAGGGTTTCGAGCCCAAAGCACACTTGATGGGAGTCGACGAGCCGACAGTCACAGCAGGCGCTGAAGTCGCTCTGGTGCCCCTTTGTTCTTCCTGTCCATCGTCCTTCTGGTCCTCTGAGGCAGAGAGCAAAGAAATCAAGATTTAAGACTGAAACACTGAAAGGATCAACTCAAATAAGAGATGTCTCATGCCATCATCAACCCACCACAGTTTTCCTCATCGGTGCCGTCTGAACAATCCCTCTCTCCATCACAGAGGAAGTTTGCAGGCAGGCAGCGGCTGCCGTCGCCACAGTGGAACACACAGTCCTCGGTTTGTTCGGTACAGTTCAGTTCATCAGATCGGTCCTGACACTGAGGTGTGCCGTCACACACCTGGTCCTGGTCTATGCACTTCTTCCCGTGAGCACACTGGAACTGATCTGCAGGGAACAGATGGTTAAAATATTAAGCTTGTTCCCAGTACAGCTGTGGTTTGTTTTCACGGCCCAATCATCCCGTGGATATCAAACCCATCCAACTTTATTTAAACACACATGAAAACAAGAACCAAAGAAGGAAACTAAAAGATGGACAGAGGAGAAGAGAAAATCCTGAGTGAGGAAAGGATATGAAATATGATTCATCAATAATAAAGACTTCAGGAGAGACAACTGTGCTGGTTTAGGAGTAAAAGTGTTTTGACATGAATCCTAAAGACATCAGTGGTGGGGGAGGATCATAAGGTGAGAGGGGGGAATCAGATGAAATGTGGAGATTTGGACGAAAAGGGGGAGAAAATAGACTAAAAAGTAGAAAATAATTGGGTGAAGGATGGAAGGGGGAGATTTTCTGACGAAATGGGGAAGAATTAGGTGGAGAATCAAGTAAAGGGGGAAGAATCAGAGAATTGGATGTAGGGGGGTGAACTGTATATAACATAACGGGGGAAGAATCTGATGGGGGGGGGGGGGGGGGGGGGGGGAGTGAGCTCCATAGTTTTGGGGCACAGATGAAAAAGACCCCATCCCCTTTAAGACCACACATGCACTAAACATCTCCATATTGCAGCCTTCAACATCACAAGAGAAATATCCTTTAAATGCACCTGAAGGAAAGTTCACATACAGTTTGAATCCCCCCCACACCAACCTTTAGATTACCTTTTTCACATTCAGATAAACACTCCTCCTCATCGGAGCCATCCTTACAGTCTGCTTCTCCGTCACACACGTGTTTGTAAAGGACGCACTCTAAATTGCTCTTGCAGGGTTTCGAGCCCAAAGCACACTTGATGGGAGTCGACAAGCCGACAGTCACAGCAGGCGCTGAAGTCGCTCTGGTGCCCCTTTGTTCTTCCTGTCCATCGTCCTTCTGGTCCTCTGAGGCAGAGAGCAAAGAAATCAAGATTTAAGACTGAAACACTGAAAGGATCAACTCAAATAAGAGATGTCTCATGCCATCATCAACCCACCACAGTTTTCCTCATCGGTGCCGTCTGAACAATCCCTCTCTCCATCACAGAGGAAGTTTGCAGGCAGGCAGCGGCTGCCGTCGCCACAGTGGAACACACAGTCCTCGGTTTGCTTGGTACAGTTCAGTTCATCAGATCGGTCCTGACACTGAGGTGTGCCGTCACACACCTGGTCCTTGTCTATGCACTTCTTCCCGTGGGCACACTGGAACTGATCTGAAGATACAGAGGCGGGCATTTAACTTCATGTCTGGTTGTAGGCTTTAAAAGAGAGCTCAAAGAAAATATTTAAAAACAGTGAAATAATGACTTCTTGGCCTACAATATGCTCTCAGGTTTCAATTATCAGGGACACCTAGATTTTACTTAAAGACATATTATCCACATTTTCAAACAGTCCCCTGTGGTCAAAATAAAATAACATGAATCAAGCACCAGAGGAGGCTTGTGACCCTGTATAAACCAGCTCTCTCGACGCTCTGTTTTGGTGTGTGTGTGTCTCTTTAAATGCAATGACCCCCCCCCCCCCAAGTTTTCCCCGTAGACATCACTCCTCTGGAGCGAGAATAATAATGGCGAACCTGCTCAAAAGTTTTGTTCTAGGCTGGGGGTGGAGTTCGTGGGTGGAGATACGAGGGGAGGGGATTTTTTTTTTTACCAGAATCCCACTGTGACATCACAAGGAGAGCACATTTGAAACAGAGCATTTTTCTCTGTGTTGTAAGACTTATGTAGACCACAAACAAAGGACTGGATGGATTTATTTCACATGTTGTGGGTCAGTAGACACTCAGATTACCCAGATATATGTTCAGTAACAAATATTGGATTTTTCATAATATGTCCCCTTTACGCAGCATCATGTGGTCCTGCAATGTGAAGCATACATAAATGTTAGTGTTCAGATTACAACTTGAGTTTTCTGCGGTGGCTGGGAAGTGCAAAGCCTAACTATAAAGTGTGAAATGCAAAATTCTTAATAATTCTTCAGAAAGGTTGCATCAGAAGAGCAGCCATCCGCCTACGTCAAAATGATGAAAGAGGAGCCCTTAAAGCCACAAAAGAGACAACTTCCTCCCAGACAGTGTGGTGCTTCCTCCGTAAAAGCCTCAGTTTCTTTCAGTATCTTTTCAGGGTCCAGACACTCATGACAATGTGATGCTTATATATGTATACACATCACATGCTTTTTAATCACCATGCAAAGTGAAAAATTCAAACCTTCCACCCTCTATATTCCCAGTCAGAACTATCATTGAATTAGCCCATGATGCATATTGATCCATGTGTCTCAACTGGTCCAAACACACATTATCTGTGAGTGTGCTTCAGTACCTTCATTGCATCCCGATTCACAGTCCTTTTCATCTGAGCCGTCCGTGCAGTCAGTCTCCCCATCACACACATGGCGGAAGAGGATACAAGCAGAGCCATCCTTGCACAGTGTGGAGCCCAGGCCACACTTCAGAGGACTACTCCCAGCTGAAAGATAAGCTCAGACATGTTACTTTCCATCATGAGGCACACATGCAGGATCATTTTGTTTCACATACTCACCTTGCAATGACACCGTCGCCTGCAGTAAGACCGCACAAAGAAGCAGAAGTCCACCCATCGCCACGGATAAAATCAAACGGACCAAATGGTGTCGAGTGGCAGTGTAGCATTTATAAAGGTACCAGGTGAGGACAATGCAACCTAATTGAACACCTGAGGATGGGGAGGAGCCACTGCTTTCTGCACACAGCCTCTGAAAGAATGATTCAGAGCAGGGTACTTTTTGGTTTTCCTCCTATAATAAAATCTTCACCTGATCGTGCCTTGTGTGTTTTCTGCTCTTACTCTGGTGCTGTAGGCTCAGACTTCTTATAATTAAATTAAAATAAAGACTTAATGTGCTGCAGTAACTCTGATCATTAACCACTAATCTCTCTTTATGGCGGTAACACATTCATGTTGTCATGTAAACAATAAAGGATACTGAATTCTATTTTGTATTATCCTGCAGTCATGTTTGTGTTTTGAACTTTATTGAACAATTTGCTACAAAACAGACGCGTACTCAAACTGTGTAACCATGACAAATGAATACCATGTCACTGAAGTGGTGGCTGTGGCTCAGTGGAAGAGCTGGCAGTCTCTCAACCAGAAGATCAAGGGTTCAATCCTCACCTGTAGAAACTCATCACTAAGTTTAAAGTTGGGCAACACCAAAAATAATGCACATCTGTCTTAAATCTGTATTTGAATATAATCTGTGGCAGGGTGACATTTATGGATGAGATTAAAAGATAGACCATACCATAGACTCTAAATATTATTGGACGAAGCCTGAGTGACGTCAGCCTTCTGTTCCTGCAGGGGAGGCTCACCGGCAGCAGACGCCATGTTGGAAATGCTGTCTCAGTCTAACTTTCAGTCAACCTAACGACAGGCTGAGAGCTGGAGCTGAGGCGGGTTTTAAACCTCTTGACGAATCGTTACATCACGGCCATCTGTCAATCAGGTCAGCTACACGCCTTACTATGGATAACATGTATCGTTGATAAAATCAAAATGGATGAAACATGGCTGTTTTCATCAGGATAATGGTACATTCAGTTTAGGGAAAAAATGTGTGACCCTTCTAGTAAAAATGTCAAGCAAAACCTTGTGCACACTGTCTCACTTAAGAAGGACTTACATGCCAATAAATGTATTTGTGAGACAGCATGCAACTTTCTAAGTACTTAAAATCATGAATTTGCACATATAGAAGATGAGAGGAGAGACGCAGGGGAGGACATGCAGCAAAGGGCAAAGGTCGGATTCGAACACACAGTCGCTGGCTTGAGGGCTATAACCCCATACATGGGGTGCGCGTCATAACGTGACTATTGGCGACCCATACATAATTGTTTTTGAGTCAAGCTAAGAAGATGTATATGTTGCCAAATTGTGTTACCTACAAAAAAAAAACATTTTATGTGCATACATGTGCCCACAAAGGTCAGGCCACCCTTGCATGAGTCAGAGCCCCAGGTGCGCCCCCCCCCCCCCCCCCCCCCCCCCCCCCGTTTAAAAAGCATTGACACGCCCCTGGGCATATATATAACAAGAAAATAAATTAAATCAAAAATACATTAAAAATAAGACATTTAACACTTGGTTGGGTTGAAATTTTTAAAAAAAAATGATTTATGTTATAAAGTTTTACAACTGAAGTACTCACAACTAAAATCTTCGGAACAAAGACATGACAAAGGATTGAGTTGGTCTGGAAAATCTTTATTGTTCCCAAGGGGCAATTTGGTACACATCATTAAAACAGCACAAAGACATGAGATAACAGACACAAAGATCATCAATCCATAGTATGCAAATGTACAGGCAGCAGCTACCTACAGCTTATTTAAAAACCCAACTGCTGATGGGACAAATAACCTGCGATATCTGATTCATTTGGATGGTTTGCTGTTTTAAAAGGGACATATTATGAAAAATCCACTTGAGACACACACACCAAAACGGAGCGTTCTGAGAGAGCTGGTTTATACAGGGTCACAAACCTCCTCTGGTGCTTGATTCATGTTATATTTTGACCAAAGCACAGCACAGATGTTTCATTTTGACCACAGGGGACTGTTTGAAAAGGTGGAAGAGGGGGGTAATATGTCCTCTTTAACATTTAGATTTGTGGTTATGAGGTATTCCTGGTAACAGAATCAGGTTGACTATGTAATATTTATTTTAGAGTAAGAAAAAAACATCCAAACAATACATTTTCATATTCAGGTGAAAATTCAGAGTCAACATGTTGGCAAATAAAACAAATCCTGAACCTTGAATCCTTAGATAACTCCACGATCCCCTCAACGGCTCTCCTCCAATCATGTTTAGAAAAAGGCGGGATTACGTGCCTTTACGTAGCCAGCATGTTTGTGTTGTTGTTCCGGTCTACCGAACCTGACCAACTAGCTCTGGTAGCTCTGGTAGCAACTTGAGTTCAGCCTTGTCAAAATTAGCTGCGGTCAACAAACTGTGCAGGCATTTTTAATGCCAACAAGGAGCTAAGAGGGCTGTGCACTCCTTTCCTAATAAAGCCGAGCTCTGGGACTCACAGCTGGGGTAACTATTCAAATGTTTTTATCTGTTTTGCGGACTTTGCGGCTTGTTGTTTTGTGTGGCTCCGTTAGCTCACTTTGGAATAGTTCGTCAAAAGATGCTAACTCATTTTGGTGCCGTGTCTACATTTCAGTAAAAGTCACAAACATGATGTAGCTGCGATGAAACAGAGCAGTAAGATGTTAATATTCAGGGAGTGACAGGTAATTAGATTAATAATAACCCGGGTGTCAGAAAGGGAGCGGAGTAGCGACGTGACTGTTGCGCGTCGCAGGTTTTTCACAACAAAAGGATTTCTGATAACAAGCTGGCAGCTAGCTCAGATAAGCTAACGTTAGCTCCCTCAGCTTCACGTCCATGAATCACCCCTGTGTTTATGTTTCTGTTACGTAATGTGTGTCGCGCTGCGTGTGATTTCAACATGTTGTTGTTAAAGGCTCCAAAAGATAAGACTCGTAAACTTATTGTTGTGATTTCAGTGGAGCAGGCCTCCCGACCAGGCAGCTAGCAACAGCAGCCGGCCGTGTGTGTGTGTGTGTGTGTGTGTGTGTGTGTGTGTGTGTGTGTGTGTGTGTGTGTGTGTGTGTGTGTGTGTGTGTGTGTGTGTGTGTGTGTGTGTGTGTGTGTGTGTGTGTGTGTGTGTGTGTGTGTGTGTGTGTGTGTGTGTGTGTGTGTGTGTGTGTGTGTGTGTGTGTGTGTGTGTGTGTGTGTGTGTGTGTGTGTGTGTGTGTGTGTGTGTGTGTGTGTGTGTTGAGGGGGGCTGTCACTAAATAAATACTCCCTTTACCTTGTCAGCGTTCACTATGTTAATTATGGTGAATATTAGTGACCGGCCGCTACACGCAGGTATACCCACTTGTTTTTCAGTCTCCATAGGGCTTACCCTCTTCTAAATCCCCTCTCATGTTCCCCATTCATTAATTGACAATGTTCAAGTGTGCTGCAATTTTTTTTCTAGGATGGTGAAGGGACGACCCTCCCTACTCTTGTCTCTAATTGGCTAGTACACAGTAAGCCCAGTTTCCACCAAGCAGTCCAGTTCAGTTGACTAATGTCAGCACGTCGAAATGGACGACATTGAAGGTGCAGACTAGAGTCCGACCGGCCGGCCGATATTACCGTTTCAAGTGACTATCGGTATCGGCTGTTTTCATCCCAGATTTAATTAAAAAAAAAACATCTAATTTGAGTATCTTTAAATTACACTAGCAGTTCTCTTTCACCAGCAGAGGGCGCTATATGGATTACAACAAACATCACTCTGCAGAGTGCCGAGCAGTGATGCACGTACATGCTCAGTTACTTTCCAGCTGAGTGACCATCTTGTCTTCATTATAAATCTTTTCAACAAGTGTTTGATAACTGAGAGATCAACACAATAAATGTGTAAATCTATCTCTACATACCGAAGATAAAACCAAGAAAGATATCGTCCAATATATCGGTATCGCTTCAAAAAGATCCAATATCGGTCGGATCCTAGTGCAGACCTCTGCTGGACGTTCCACTGTTGCCCTTTGTTTTCAGTGTCATGTTCTTCTATATTGAAATTATTGGCGGGCTACACTGTGTCCCGCTGCAATGATTACATGCTATCATGTAGCTGACGTAGCTTTCACCATCCGGCTTACAGTCCGCTTACAAAGGACGTACTCACACTAGGCAATCCGTGCCCTGGCTAAGTACACTTCACACCTAAAGTCCAGTTCGTTTGACTAGTGTGAGTGCTTAGATCCGCACGGTACACTTCCTTGGCACGCTTGGAAGAGGCGTGCGTCGGTAGGGTACAGTTCATGCACGAGCACAAGCACAGGTATGAAATGGACAGCCTTCATTATGGAGAAATCTCTGAGTGTTCTGTCTGTTTCTGACTAACATGACTCAACATAAGACACAAAGTCCGTTAAGTAGCCGCCATGTTCTCTGTGTTGTTCTCTGATGTGCAGACTTAGATTTGAGTCCGCCTATGTTGTTAACTCAGCATGCTTCATGATAACATAAATCCATTCATGTGTTGTATGATGACGTTATGTACAAGAGGTAACCGTGCTCAGGCCCGGTTAGTCCTGGAGCAGTGTGAGTGCAGGCCAGTGGGGGAATGCGGAGGGTGGGGGGGGGGGGGGGGCAATCATGCTTAATCACGGTACGATACAACTTAGCTTTGTGTGAGAGTAGTGCTGGGCGATATGGCCTAAATTTGATATCACAATATTTTTTTGCCTAATGTTGATATTCGATATGACTCGATATTTATCTTATTAAAGAGCCCATATTATGCCCTTTTTGGGGTTCGTATATTTAATCTATGTACCTACTTTTGTACGTTCACAAAACAGACACTTTTTTCTAAAGTTCGAAAAAAGTGTCTGTTTTCATGTACTGCTCCTCCTTGCTCCCTCTCCGCTCTGAGTCCGTCAGCTACAGCTCTCTGCTGAGCCCCCACTGTTAGACCCCAAGTCTGCTCTGATTGGTCTGCCGATCCACTCTGTCGTTATTGGTCAGTTGCTCAGCACGCTTTTCGGAAATTTCAACATGAGCTGCAGGGCTTGCCACAACGAGCCAATGGACTTAGATCAGTGATCTCACACTGACAATGACGTCGCACTGACACATTATAGAGGGGGGCTAGAACCGAGCGTTACATGCAGCTAATGCTACAGCTAACAGGAGGACGTAGGTGAAGCCGCGTTTCTGCGGACTTTGAATTTTTGCAAATAGATGTGCCTAAACATGCACAGGACACTTGGAAAACACAGTAAAGGGCATATAAAACCAGAAAAAGCATAATATGGGACCTTTAAAGTTTATAAATGTAGCCTATAAAACTGAATCTCCCCTGTATTTAAAAAAAAAAGATCACTGGCCCGACCTTTGTAACCGCTGGCCCAGGAACATTACTTTTGATTTGAAGAATAACAGTCACCATTTTACTCTTGAACCATTCTGATGCAAAAGTCAACTTTTATTTAATTAATTGAGCTCTAATTATAAAAATATTGTGTATTTTTCTTATATTTATGCGCTGATGTTTATTCACCATGCTGGTGAGTCTACTTAATCTGATATTAATGAGGCTGTGATAGATCTGGAATCTCTCCTTCTTTCTTCTCTGTGAGAAACTCTTCATCTTTAGATCTTTACTTTAGGAGCTCTCTTAAGGGCTAAGATGTTTTGTGAATAACTTTTATCTTTACCAGGATCTAGTCTTTAACTTTAACGTGTTCCAGCTCCTCCAGCTGTCTGTCACTGTGGATCAAACTTTTTTCCCTTCTGTTTTCGTCATGCCCAGCTGTCACTCTCAACTCTCCCGGTGATTTTTTTTCTTTGAATTCTGATTTAAGCTCGGCTTTTGTCGGGATATGATGGTTTTAAAACCATTTTACCAAACGTGTGTTTTAGTAGAGAAAACCTGCTCTAAAATCTGTGTGCGAGTGTACAACTTGAGAGTAGTGAACGCGCTCGCGGGAGTGACAGCCGTGAAGCCGCCAGCTGAACGTGCAATCAGCTGGACTCTGTCAATCAATCATCCGGGCCAGCGGGACACTTATAATGTCGAGCCCTGCGTTATGAGCCCTTTTTTTGGAAGTAATTCGGCCTCGCTCACATCTTTCTCCTCCGTGTTGGTCGCTTGCAAGAGCTAGGCTACTCAGTGGCCGCCCTTTCGTCTCCGAGCAACAAGCGCTGCCGCGGAAATCTCGCGGAGCAATGAAATATCGCGAGAAAACTTTGAAGTAGTTTAAAAAATAAAATCGATGTTCCCTTTTCCATATCAAGCATTAATTAAATATCGATCGAATCGAGCTACACGATATATCGCCCAGCACTATGTGAGAGCGCCCTAAGTAAGGCTACGGTCGGCTGTGGAAACACAGGCAACATCAGGTTTAACCGTACTGAACCGAATCGGACCGCTTGGTGGAAACCGGTTTACATGTTTATAACAGAGGCCGTTTATCCTCTGCTGGACGGGCCGCTTAAAAAATCATGTGTGGGGAAAAGTGGTCAAGTGGACGTCTCTGCTTGCATTTGAGGAAACCTTTAAGAGTATACCCACTTCTTTAGGCACCACTACGCCACTGGGTGTATCCTGTGTGATAATCAATCAATCAATCTTTATTTGTATAGCGTCAACTCATAATGAGTGTAAAAGACCTTACTCATTGTTATGTTGCAAAAAGCAGGTAAAAGACCTTACTCATTGTTATGTTACAAAGATCCGGCCTATCCTGATGAGCACTTTAGCAAAACAGCTAAAGTTACAGTGGTAAGAAAAAACTGATAAGTAAACAGCTCTGATGTTTTAGACGAGCTAACGTCAAGTGGACGTCTCTGCTTGTTCCTCTCACTAAATGCTGAGCCAAACAAAAACCGGCTCTGATGTAACCTCAGAAACGTTTATTAATGGATTCACAGTTTAATGAAGTGTCAGGGAGTACATATGTCATTACCTGTGATTGTAAATATGAATGTGTTATATGAACTGTTTGTAATAATTCCTCTTGTGTGTCGCTCTTTCTCCCAAAGGTGCCCACTTTTGTCGAGTAAACGCTGCTAGCTCTGGCTTCCACCTGTGGCGTTTTGGTCACTCGAGGGGCCCCATCAGAGCAAGGGCCCGACCTGTAGCTCTAGGTCCCTTCTTTTCTCTGTGTGTGTGTGTGTGTGCGTGTGTGTGTGTGTGTGTGTGTGTGTGTGTGTGTGTTTGTGTGTGTGTGTGTGTGTGTGTGAGAGAGAGAGAGAGAGAGAACTTGTATCGAATCCTCTGGAGACCCCCCCCCCCCCCGGCTTGACCACCCAAGATGTCCTCCATCTTGCCGTTCACCCCTCCTGTGGTGAAGAGGCTGCTGGGCTGGAAGAAGTCGACCAGCAGCCCCGGCGGAGCGGGCGGCGGCGGTGGCGAGCAGAATGGGCAAGAGGAGAAGTGGTGCGAGAAGGCCGTGAAGAGCTTGGTGAAGAAGCTGAAGAAGACAGGCCAGCTAGACGAGCTGGAGAAAGCGATCACCACGCAGAACTGCAACACCAAGTGTGTCACCATCCCCAGGTATGCCGCCCCGACGCCACACAGCTGTTTAAAGTAAACTAGGGCGAGCAGAAAGCTGCAGCTAGATTCAGAGTTTGAGCGACACAAACTTAAAGAGGTTTGGGTCGGTATGTGATGATCGGTGCACGATAGTAGAAACAGCTTTTTTTTTAAAAGATTGGAGTCAAATCCCTGTTTGTTTACATCTCTCCTTCACGCTCCGTTTCTATTCGTCTTATCGATGAGAGAAATGAGAAGGGTGAGAAAACGCTCTCTTTATCAGCCAGCCAGCCTTGATGGCCCAGACTCACGTTCAGTGGGAACATCTTGTGCCACCCAGTACCACGCCACATGTTTGTACGTCTATTAGATAGCAGGGTTGTTGTTATCGCCTGAGAATTGTTCTAAGCCACACTGTTGTGTTTGTAGGGATTTGTAGTGGCCGCCTCGATGTGAATGAAATCATTCCTGGTAGGTGGCTGAAGAAGAGAAGAGGGAGAGGAGAGAGAGAGAGGAGCGAGAGGGAGGAGAGAGAGAGAGAGAGAGCCTAAGTGGGGGCATTGCCCGCCAGTCGTGCTTGTGTTTTGATTGTATTTACAGACCTGCGTTCCAAATATGTGGCCCGTTTCTTCCCTACTTTCCCGCTGTACAAACAGCCGATGAATATTAGGAAATGCGAGCTGACAATGTGTGGTGGCCGACAGTCTGTCTCCTCCCCTATCAAGGACCAAACATGTTCAGAATTCATTGTAGTAGCTAGCCCACAGACGTCGTTAGGGCCAGGACGCGTTGTGTATTTGTAGTACATTTAAAATGAAGAAATGTATTGTCCTGTTATTCAGAAGCAAACATCTCCCATGTGTCCTCATTCCAAGTTTTTCCAATGTCTCCGCCTCTCGGCCTTTTTCTTTTCTTGTGAATGTTTGAGAATTGATTTTTCTCCTTTTTTTTTTTTTTTTGTCGCGGTCGCCTCCTTCCTTCCATTTCCTGCCCCTCTTGTTTGTTGCCCATTGTGTGTCTTTGCCGTTTGTTTGAGCGTCTCCTGATAAGTTGGGAGTTATTCTGGGGGGTCGTTTGATACAAAGCCACATTGTCGAGGAATGCTCTTTGTCTCACTCATTTCGTGTGTTCGCAGACTCCATGTTCGTTTTTTTTTGTTTTTCCTGTCAAAAAGGCTTCTCTTACTTGAAATTCCCATCTTTCATCTTCACTGCTGAAAATGGACTCTCTGGGGCGGGGGGTTCTTTTGCCATAAGATTCCAATAAAAGAGGCCTTTTAATGTTCACATTACCCATACTGATATTCTGAATGAGCCATGTCCCATGTTTATCATTTGTTTTTTGTTTTTGTTTTGTTGTTTTCTCTGTGCACAGCAATTGCTCTGAAATATGGGGACTGAGTACACCAAATACGATAGAACAGTGGGATACATCAGGCCTATACAGCTACCCTGACCAAACCAGGTGACTATCCTCAACTATTGTATGGTGTTGCATACAACTTTGATGTGGGCGAGTTGTCATTACAGTGTTTGAGGTGACAGATCTCCATTCCCCCCTCCCTCCCCTTCCCCATAATATGTGTCATCCCTTCTCCCCCCCATCTCACCACCGTATCCTGTCTGCTGTTCAATCAGATCATTGGATGGCCGCCTGCAGGTATCCCACAGGAAGGGGCTTCCCCACGTTATCTACTGCCGCTTGTGGCGATGGCCGGACCTCCACAGCCACCACGAGCTGCGTGCCATCGAGGCCTGTGAGTATGCCTTCCACCTAAAGAAGGATGAGGTCTGCATCAACCCCTACCACTACCAGAGGGTGGAGACCCCAGGTGAGAGCACCTTTTAACTTTTACCATGAACATCTTCATATTTATAAGTCTGTATAAGTTGACCTGATGAGAGCGAGGGGGCGGGGCTAGGGGGAGGGGGGCAGAGGGGTGAGAGTTTTGTTCTTGTAACGTCACGCTGTACGCCGGTTTCTCCTCCGTGTGATGTTATCGTGCAACGCTCTCCCTTTAATTTATGAGATTAGTGCGATGGCAGACGTAACCAAACTAGCGCTGGTGCTAACGATGCTAACTGGACTTTTTACACGCTCACACATACACACAGTTACTCTCCCACTGTGTGGACGAGCAGAGACGCCTGATTGGACGACGGAGGTCACTGCTGCTTCAAACAACACTCCTACCACACAGACCCTGCCCCCAACGTCTGCGGCTTTAGACAAGACCCGGTTAGACTTTGGGTCGGTGGGATAACGTTATAAATGAAACGGTCTTTGCAGAAGAAGGGGGAGAAAATGTTTGCATGTCACGGATCTCGTTGTTGACTTGGCGTGCTCATGACCGTGTTTTTATGTGGATGGTTTTTGAGAACTGAGCGTTTTTAAACAGAGGAGGAAAACCTCCCACCCACGTGTGGACGAGGCCTCAGAGGTTTTACGGGAGGTTGTGCAGGGTGGTCTTTGGTCAGAGCACTGTGACTCTCTGGAGTCTCGTGGTCGTCAATAAAACAGATCAAATATGTTTGCTAGTTCAGATTTAGAGATGCATGCAGGCCGATATTTTTTAACCTTTGGACGCCGTCTGGCGGTCTCTGTGCTGATCTAAGTGACTGCTGGCTGAAGCGTTAAGACATTTTGCGTTATTTGTTTTAAAACCAGGGGTCACAAACTGGACCTCCAGCAATAACATCTGGCCTACAGGATTATTTTAATTGTCACTTTTACTTATTTTATTATTTTCTTTTAACAACAAAGCCGTGACAATCAGTGACAGACACAAACATTCACGACCCGATACGGAGCAGCGCTGCAGACAGCGCCGGGTGCTGAAGCAAAGCGGCGTCAGAGGAACAACAGGTATCACCAGAATCACCTCCTCTTGAGCCTTTTACCAAGAATCACAATACAGTTAGTTTTTTTTTTTTTTTAAACGGTGCTGTGCGGTGTCTGCACTGCTCGCACACTGTTCTGCAGCTTGAGCGTTTGTGTCTGTCACTGATGTCCAGTGTTTCCCCTAGGTTTACAGCGTTGGGAGGGTGGGGACAAGCCGACACAACGACACAAACACTTGAAGGAATCTTGGTGTTCATGCGTTAGAGAGAGAGAGAGAGAGATCCCCCAGTAGTCTAAGCCTATAGCAGCATAACTAAGAGCTGGTCTACACCAGCACCAGCCCTAACTATAAGATTTATCAAAAAGGAAAGTTTTAAGTCTATTCTTAAAAATACAGACTGTGTCTGGAAGGCGGTTCCAGAGGAGAGGAGCCCGATAACTGAAGGCTTTACCCCCCATAGTACACTTAGAGACTGTAGGTACCACCAGCAGGCCTGCATTCTGGGACCGTAAAGTTCTTGAGGGACAGTACGGCACTAGTAGCTCCTTCAGGTAAGATGGTGCCTGGCCATTTAGAGCTTTGTAAGTGAGAAGAAGGATCTTGAATTCTATTCTAGACTGTATAGGGAGCCAGTGCAGAGAAGCCAACACAGGAGTGATGTGGTCCCTCTTCCTAGTTCTGGTCAGTACACGAGCTGCAGCATTCTGGACCAGTTGAAGAGTCTTTAGAGACTTACCAGAGCACCCTGAAAAAAGAGAGTTACAATAATCCAGTCTGGAGGTAACAAATGCATGAACTAGTTTTTCTGCATCATTTTGCGACAGGATATTCCTGATCTTGGATAGGGGGGGGGGGGGGGCCGCACTGGAAACACTGGATGTCACAGCGTTGTTGTTAAGTCACAATCAAAATAATCCTGTAGGCCCAAAACGATTTGCGAGGTGAGACATGATGTGTTTGGATGTGTTTTCTCGTTTCATACTGATCTTTTTTTTTTTTTTTAAAGATTTATTTTTTGGCGTTTTGTGCCTTTTAATGGAGAGATAGGACAGTGGATAGAGAGAGGGAAAGGAGCCACAGGCTGGATTTGAACCTGGGCCGCCCGCTTGGAGGACTACAGCCTCCATACATGGGGCACGCACACTAACCACTGCGCCATCAGCGCCCCAACACACAGATCTTTTTAGTGCAGATTTTACAAACTGTGTCGTCTAAAAAAGCTGGTTCTCCTTTTTCATTTGACTTAAAGCTGAAATGTTCCCAAAGGGGAGAGGTTATATTTGGTTTAGGTACAGTGCAGGTGTCAAAGTGGCCGCCTGCCGCTGCGAACATTCTCTACTTATTGAAAACAATTTAAAAAAAGACGCTGATGCTCAGAGAAAAGCGCCAGGTTGACCCGGGATGTAACAGTAATAAAATGTCTTTCTGTTGACTTTTTCATTCTTTACATTTTAAACTATCACAAAACAACGGACAGCGTTATAAGCGATGCGCGTGTTAACTCCGCTCTCCCGACCCTGCAGTGCTGCCTCCTGTTCTCGTGCCAAGACACTCAGATATCCTGCCAGAGCTGCCACCTCTGGACGACTACACTCATTCCATACCCGAGAACACAAACTTTCCTGCAGGAATCGAACCTCCCAATAACTATATACCAGGTGAGTGGAGGGTCAGACATTATTCACAATGAATGATCCTGTATTCCCGGTGTCTGAAGGCACTGCATGACGCGGTGTCTGTTTTATATAAGTGAAGATTTAACTTCTTTGCTTCACTCCAACAGAAACGCCTCCACCGGGCTACATCAGTGAGGATGGGGAGGCCAGCGACCAACAGATGAATCAAAGTATGGACACAGGTACCCTAGACTAGCAGCTCCTTCTTCCTTTCCTCCTGTCTGTCGTCGTCGTCCCCCCCCCCCCCCCCCCGCTGACAAAAGGTCAAAATCAGATGTGTGTTTTCATGACACATTTTTAAAGAACAGTCGGCGACCAATCGCTGAGAGGAGCCTTCTGATCAGGTCAAATCAGAAGGCTGTGACAAATGTTTAAAGAGATCAGTGTGGACCTATAGATTACTTAAGTTAAATTTATCTCTATGATCTAGGGATGCAACAATTCAGTCAGCTGTCAGGTCAATACGTACCCCGTTTTTTTTTTTGTCACCGTTTTTGGCCGTTTGGGAGTATGTAAGTTTTTTTTGGCAAATTTTACAGGAACAGCAATGGCGTTAACGTAGTGCCATGTGCAAATGTACAAATAGGAAGACATGTCAGTAATTCAAACATTTTTTTTGGTATAATTTGGACTTTCACACAGAAACAGATCATAAAGTGTTGATATTTCATTGTGTACGGTAACTTCAACATTTCAAACACTGCTTAGTCTTTTCTCCGCTCACCATCACCCCATCTGCATCATGCAGGGATCAGCTGGTGGCTGCGTTTCAGCCTGCTAGCTTGTGTAGCGTGACAGCCTGTTGTAGTCTGTTGCTATAAACTTTTAGCCAAACTCTGTCTTGTTTTGCTCTCTGTTGTCACCTTGTCTACCTAAACGTCCCCACACTGGCGTCGGGGTTTCCTCTTACTGCAGCCTCTCCTCACCGCTCGTTGTGTAAAAGTCATGTGTGTAGTGTTGTCAGCTTCCCCATGTTGACTGGACATTAACTCGGGAGGGGGGTCCACCCAATAGACTGCATGGAAGCTAGTTGCTAGATTTGCTTCTACTGGAGGATAGATCAAAGATTGATGAGTACTTGTAAAGGTTCTCTTAAGAGGTTTTAGTTCCCAGGTCTTTGTATCCAAAACTTCTAGCATTTTAATCTGAACAAACCACAGGTGGGAAAAGGTTATCACTCAGATCAGTTTAAAAGCATCATTTTGACGTTTGATTGCAGAGCAGCCTCCAGCGTACCCCAAGTATTTGGTCTGATCCTCCTGCACCCCTACTGTAGATCCTGGATGTGGTCTCCTGTGAGTCCGTACTCTAACTCATGTTTTTGTTTCCGGGCAGGTTCTCCAGCAGAGCTGTCCCCCAGCACTCTGTCTCCTGTCAATCACAGCATGGGTAAGACCCTTCCCCTTAAAACAATGAGCACATTGTTTATAACTTAGAGCGCAGGTCAGAACTCTGCTGTGAGTTTAAATAAACACATATCCAGAACTTCCACCAGATACGTGTGCGCTCCCCTCTCCCTCGTCCGTTAAACACCCACAGGCTGTGTTCTCAGAGAGCAGAACCACCGGACAGATGGAGTCTCGAGACCAGCGAGTTCCCGCCGTAATTACAGAATCACAAGCAAGCGGAGATAATACGATATGTGTGGTATAAACACAACAACAAACACACAGAAGGTCGTTTTTCTGAAACATCAAAACGGAGCGTTTTATTCTGAAAGACACACCGGATGTTACAATGTCTTTTTGTGTCCGACTTCCTGTCCCACTCAGTCTGCTCTGTGGTAAAGTGATTGCCTATTTCCACATAGTCCATGTCACTCCGCTCTGCTTCAAATGCGCCTATTTTCAACGAGGCACACTGCAAGCATGCATCAAGCTGGACAGGAAGTCAGACAAGGAAACGCACAGACAGCCGACCAATTTCAAAATAAAACACAAGTCAGGAGTCAGTGGCAGCTAACACATTGACTAAATAAAAAAGCTATCAGGTCTGTTACCTTGTTGGAGCGGAGACGGACGGAACACACATCTGGTGGAATTTAGTAGTTAGAGTAGTTATCGCCCCATCAGGACAAACTCTCACTGACTCGACTTCTTCTTCAGACCTGCAGCCGGTGACTTATTCGGAGCCCGCCTTCTGGTGCTCTATAGCCTACTACGAGCTGAACCAGCGGGTCGGGGAGACATTTCACGCCTCTCAGCCCTCGCTGACAGTGGACGGATTCACAGATCCGTCAAACTCTGAGCGGTTCTGCCTGGGTCTGCTGTCAAACGTCAACAGGAACGCCACTGTGGAGATGACCCGGAGGCACATAGGTATAGAACACAATGTTGACCTGTCTCCTTTAAGATGGCTCTGGTGCTAACTGTGCTTCTGTCTGTGTTTTCAGGAAGAGGAGTTCGACTCTACTACATCGGAGGGGAAGTATTTGCTGAGTGCCTGAGTGATAGCGCCATCTTTGTCCAGAGTCCGAACTGCAACCAGCGGTATGGCTGGCATCCAGCGACAGTGTGTAAAATTCCTCCAGGTGAGATGCAGCTTGTGATGCATTGTCATGCATTCATACTGAACACAGCACACGTGTAGAGTAGAGCGGGGCATCTTGACGACTCAGCTGAACCTGTGAGGTTCCTTCAGGGTTAGTTTTGTTTCTCGTCTGATACTGCTACACCTCGTTTCCTGATGTTAACTTCACTTCCTCTTTTTCTCTTCCAGGATGTAATCTAAAAATCTTCAACAACCAGGAATTTGCCGCTCTGCTGGCTCAGTCGGTCAACCAGGGCTTTGAGGCCGTCTACCAGCTCACCAGGATGTGCACCATCCGCATGAGCTTTGTCAAAGGCTGGGGGGCTGAGTACAGGTGAGTCCTGCCTGCAGCGCTGTATGTCAGCACCTTTTCACGTTTGAACTGATTATTCAACAATGAAGTAGCCCAGAAGGGTTTATTCAGCTCACAGCCACCCGCTTATTGACGAGCCTCTGAGTGTTGATTTGAGTCAACAGCTCATCAATCCAAAGCGCCACACAGCCTTCAAAATAAAAGCACCACTTGTCAGGTTTTCAACCTTCAAGATAAAAGCACCACACGTCAGGTTGTCAGCCTTCAAAATAAAAGCACCACATGTCAGGTTGTCAGCCTTCAAAATAAAAGCACCACACGTCAGGTTGTCAACCTTCAAGATAAAAGCAAAATAAAAACACCACACGTCAGGTTGTCAGCCTTCAAAATAAAAGCACCACACGTCAGGTTGTCAGCCTTCAAAATAAAAGCACCACACGTTAGGTTGTCAGCCTTCAAAATAAAAGCACCACACGTCAGGTTGTCCGCCTTCAAAATAAAAGCACCACACGTCAGGTTGTCCGCCTTCAAAATAAAAGCCGTCGTCCCCTGGCGGCCTTTTTTCAGCAGATTCAACATGTTGACTCGGCGTCTGCGGTCAGTTAGAGGAGTCTCTCTGATTGGCTGTTTGGAGGTTTCATTTCTCTCCAGTTCTCCTCTCAGGTTCAGTAAAGCCCCTTGAGCATGTCGCTGTAGTATCCATGCTTTCACCCATTAGTGTGGTTTCTCCTTATTTGTCTCCTCCGTCTCTTCTTTTCTTTTTACACTAAAACACCAAGAACTGACAACGCCAGCGCCATTTTCTACTTTTTTCAGACATTATTCTCAATTAGTAGACTACCTCTAATACAAGTGGTGATCGACAGCGGTGTGAAAATGGTCTTCTTGTATCATAACAACGGACTACCACCCCCTGCTGGCATGGAGAGTTATTTCCTCTCACTGCAGAACGTACGTGGTTGGCCGTCGGCTGTCAAGTCAACTTTGCTGTAGTCTTTGTGGTGTGTTCAAGTGCAACTTTTTGGTCAAGGTGTGAGGCGATGCCACAGACGGCCTTTGTCGCCACTAGTTCTTTGCCGTCTGCTTGATGTGTCAGGGCCTTTAAAGAAAGGAAACGTCCACACAGCCCGCCAGACATTAACATGTATCTCTCTCTCTCTCTCTCTCTCCTCTCTCCAGGCGGCAGACCGTCACGAGCACTCCTTGCTGGATCGAGCTGCATTTGAATGGACCCCTGCAGTGGCTTGACAAGGTTCTGACTCAGATGGGTTCCCCGTCTGCCCGCTGCTCCAGTATGTCCTAAACGGCCGAGGAAACGCCACCTCCCACCCCACCACCCCAAAAAAAAAAAACGCAGCCCTATGGCATGTCGTTAAATTCTAAAGTTGTGAGTTTTTTCATGAAAAAAAAAAACAAAACCATGAAAACCCCACAGAATGAATTCTGTAACGTCCCTCATAGTATTTGTGGCCCAGTTCCACATCCCTGTTTTAACGTTTCACATGCACACACGAGAACAAACGCACACACACACACACACACACACAAAATCAGACTTAAGTAAAGAATTTGGCACTTTTGATACCCATCTATGTCTTGCACCTTCTTAAATTGCTTTCCCCCCCGAGTCCTTAATATTAGATCTATTTCTGGTACAAATAAAATGTATATTGGTTTTTAGTCCAGGAAGTTGGGGAAATACCAAAAATATCTGTGAATAGTTTCTCAGTATTGAAGATTGCTGGCTCCCGCCGTCCCCGACCAAACCTGTGGACCTGAGCTCACGTTTGTGCGGGGGGGGTTGCGGCCCTGTCGTCTGCTGTCAGGGCGGCCCAGTGAAGAAAGCGATGGCCTTGGTGGCGTTTTTTTTAAACTGAAGGAAAACGCCCACAGAGTGTTTATGAAATTTGACTGAATTGACTTTTTGTTACCCCTTGACGTGTGTCTTTATAAGACACGCCTCTTTAACGGACAAATAGGAATGTTAGCTAAAAATAATGATTCAAAAAAAAAAAAAAAAAAAAGCCCCAAACAACGTCGAGCCCGATTACGAGCGTAGTTTATTTCTTTGTCATTTTTACGGCACTCTTCAGTGTCGTCGGTTTTGTCGGTTTACATCCCCCGCTGAATAGTCTGCTGTGGAAGCTCATGATGTGTTGACAAGGCGCGCTGGGACGGGACCAGAGAACATCGGCTGTTATGGAAGCTTGTTTCTCTTTGTGACGCGGCGCTGCGAAGGTGAACGTCTCACCAGGAGAAACTGAAGGTATCAATGAATCCATTCTGTTTTTAGCCTATATCCCCGTTGTTTTGCTACTTTTTTGTATTCTCATGTATTTTTATATATAAATATACTTAAAATTTTTCTGTCGTTCACTTTTTATTAAAGTAATATTTTCAAGACCACAGCTGTTTCTTAAGTGACACGGAGGCTCATTCCTTTTGTTTGACCCTAAAGATTCTCTTTGTTGTTGTTTTTTTTTTTTCCAAAGAAATGTGGTGCATTTAAAGTACACAACAGGTTTGCTCCCCAAACTCAAAGCCCCTCCCCCCCTCTCTCTCCTGCGGTGGTATAATTGATTCCAGAGGTCAAACTTTGTGATGGCCATTCGTTCATCTCTTCACTTGTTTTTATTTTGAAACACACACGTGACCTCTTGTAGCCTTCTGGTGCTTCGTCAAAGCGAGTTAAGGTCAAGAAGAATATAATTGGATTTTTCAAATGTTACAGACACACGGGAGACGGGATCATTTTCTTCCACGTGAAAGAAGAGCGAATGTGCGTGCACACGGGGACATTCTGTGTTAATGTGTGTATTGTATTTGTTCTGTCTCTAAAATACAGTATGTACAACCCAGACGTGCTAGCTTACACTCTGCCATTCTTGGTCATGACGTGGCTGTTTCCCCTCTCTGACTCCCTTTCTTCTCGATGTAAATGTGTTTACCTTCTGGCACTAGTGATTGTACTTTAAGTGCACCTAGTGGCGTTTGGATTTTTTGGGAACTGAATCACGTGTTAGGGTCCAGTGTTACATTGTTTTTTCTCTTTGGCCTACAACATATGAATGTGAAAAAAATACATGACACAAACAGATGTGGACCAGACGTACATATACATAACAGTAGTACAGTATGTGTGTATTTAACAGTAATCTTTTTGCAAAGCAGTCAGTACAGTAGTTGTCGCAGTTGTTTTACCAGTAGAGGGCGGTATTGATAGAGCAGTTCTCTTTTTTTTTTTTTTTTTTCTGACCATAAGCTTCTCAGGCGTGTGGCATATTATGCAGACTTCATAAAACACTAATAAAGATTTTTATTCTCATGATTCAGTCTCATGTCGTTGTGTTTTTGTTACTGTTGACCAGAGTACTCCGAGACCAAGACATTTAGTGATCAAGACCAAGGCAGGGCCAGAGCGAGACAAGACCAAGACATTTAGGGATCAAGACCAGGACAAGACCAAGACAGTTAGGGATCAAGACCAAGACATTTATGGATTGAGGCCGAGTCAAGACTAAGGCAGAGCGAGACTGAGTAGAGACAAAATAATGACTGAAAAATTAACATCATTTTGTGTTTAGGGGGCGTGTCACTCACTCGATTATTTAAAATAATTAAAAGCCTGTCTCTTAATGACGCCTGTCCCAAATAAAAGCAGGGTCAATTCACAGACTGGAGAATAAAGTTTTTCAGTATCAATGTATAACTACATAACAAATGATGGGCCAACAATACAAAAACTTGAGACAAGTTGTGCCTCTCAAAAGCAAACACAATTTATTTATAATTATTAGGTTGACATTAAAATGTATCAGATGGTGTTATATTGAAGTATTTCCTCTTATCTACTGATTGTTCCACCAACATTAGTTATCACAAGGTTACAGTTGGGAGTAAAAGAACTGAACAGGAAGGCAACACTTTATCTCGAAGCTGTGAATGGGTTTGTCCCTCCTCGGCCACCGTAGGCAACGTCACACACAAATACAGTCAACCAACCCCATCAGCTAGCTTCTTGCTAACAAAAATGTCTTTTACGTTGTATTCTCTCATTCAAGCTGCGATTTTATGCGTCAATGCTGTTGCTGTGTTACACGAAGAACGATTTCTAAGTAAAAGTAAGTGGAGTGAGACTGTTAAACACCCGTATGTGTCTGTGGAAATGTGGAGAAAACTGAATGGCTAATGCTAACCACTTAGCTACGTGGTCTGAAAACGGTCGGAAACTATTTTGGAAGCTCTTAAAACAACTTTATTGGTGATGAATTAGGAGGCTCAGGAATGTCCTGTTTGAAGCTGTGCCCAATGTTTTCCACTTTCTTTTTGATTTATCTCAAGATTCAAACAACACACCTTTAATGTCACCGGTTTAATGATCACATTCATTTATTTTAACATGTGAAGGTTCAGAGTAGCTGCTCTGTGGTTACCATGGACACCAACTTCACAATAGAATGTTCGGGTTGCTTAGCAAGTCTAGTTTCAGTTAAACTGGAACTAGTTAAGTTGGTGGAGTTAAAAACTAACCTGTAGATCATTTTTACTTTATATCACTATTTTCTTCATGTATTAAAGTAATATGACACTGGAGGTGGAGATGTTGTTCTGGATATCAACACTGATGTCATTATCTTCAGACCCAATCACAGCAGGGCTGATATTCTCTTCTGATACTGCTTTTATAACTGAGTCTCTCTGAATGTTTTAACCCTCTTCAGTTGGCTGGGGAGTGGACCAAAGTGTCGGAGGTTTCGGTGATGAACCAGGCATCAAGGCGCAGATGATGACCCTCATTCGCTCTGTGAGGACGGTCATGAGAGGTAGGAGCTCATGTGACTCTCACTCTAACAGACAGATACCATTAGTATCCTTGGTTGTGTTCATACAATCTGCCTGTCTTCCTTTTCAGTGCCGTTGATCGCTGTGAACTCAGTCTGCATTGTGCTGCTGCTCCTCTTTGGATGACGAGATGGGACAAACGGTTCAGACGTCAGGAGAACACGCCGTCCCCTCAGGAACCTTTCTGCAGGAGCATCTTCTCTCTTTGGCACAGACGATGTTTACCACCAAGTCTCTTCATTTGATCATTCACATGAAGTCTAGACATGTTTGATGAGCTGGTTTTTTTACGACACAATACTCCAAAACAGTTACCTTCCCTCCTTGATTGTGAAGTACGTTAAAGGTCGGGTTGTTAAGAGTTGATTTGCCTTTAATAAAATGATTGCTATGAACACAATTTTTTAGATTGTTTTTTGAAGCTGACTGCAATATGATGTGTTTGTACACTGAAAACGTGGAAACTATGGATAAACTTTCACTGATTGCTGATTTCCTAAAGTTATTGAGAACTTCACAAAGTGCGTCTGTGCACTGCTGGAGTGACGGTGAGATCAAAGACGGTCACATGGAGAGCTGGCACGCCACTGTTGTTTGTGGCATGCCGGTTTTAAAGCCACACATGCGCTGAGTTTGGTGGCATGGCACCGCAAGGTCAGCGGTAGCACCCCGGCAGGGGGCCGGCCCCATGTACCACTCATCTCTCTCACCAGCACCGCCAACATGACTGGCCCCCTGCAGGGATGACGAGAGCCACTGCAGCTACCGCTAAACTTCTGATGTCAATGTCACAAACACTACAGTACACTTCATTATTAAAATATATTCACAATTAATTTCATCCAACACAGGAACACATGAGTACAGGAGGACGTCCCACTAACTGTTCATAAAGGTTCATATACATACATACATACAAAATAGTGAGATGTAATGAAACAACATTAGCAGCACTTTAAATATAAAATAACAAAAATAGAAACTAAAGAAAAAGCTTGAAACGTATATGAAAAGAAGTCATTATGCAGGTAGGCTAGTGGTTAGGTAGCGCCCCGTGTACGGAGGCTTCACGGTGCTTTCCATTTACCTCAGGTCCTGGAGCTGGGGATAACGTCACACCTGAGTGAATCTCATTCCAGTTGCGTGTTGGCAATAACTTGTCCAAGCAACATGGACGTCTCAAGGAGTAGCTTTATTTTGTACGCTGCTTAAACGTTACTACTGATGCATGTAGCAGCCATGTTGGATTTTAATAAGAGCTACTGAAGGTTCTCCAAGTTTCCAAGTCAGAATTCCTACTTAAGGGGGGCATTACAGAGTACGTATCAGACCGGCAACTCAGTATTTCCAACTCCCGACATCAAATGGAACCCACCAATAGTCCTCCAAGCGGGCAGCCCGGGTTCAAGTCCGGCCTGTAGCTCCTTCCACATACCCCTCTCTCCCTGATTTCCTGCTTTGCATTGTAGCCGAAAAATACTAATAAAGGGGACATATTATGAAAAATCCACCTCTACAGTGTTTGTGAACATATATTTGTGTAACCTGAGTGTCTAATGACAACATGTGAAATAAATCCATCCAGTCCTTTGTTTGTGGTCTGCATAAGTCTTACAACACAGAGAAAAATGCTCTGTTTCTAATGTGCTCTCCTTGTGATGTCACAGTGGAATTCTGGAAATAAAAGCCCCTCCCCTCCCCTGGTAACTCCACCCATTGACTCCACCACCAGTCTAGAACAAAACTTTTGAGCAGGTCGGCAATTTTTATTCTCTCTACAGAGGAGTGATGTCTACTGTGAAAACTCGGGGGGGGGGGGCTCATTACATTTAAAGAGACACACACACCAAAACGGAGCGTTCTGAGAGAGCTGGTTTATACAGGGTCACAAACCTCCTCTGGTGCTTGATTCATGTTATATTTTGACCAAAGCACAGCACAGATGTTTCATTTAGACCACAGGGGACTGTTTGAAAAGGTGGAGAAGGGGGATGATATGTCCTCTTTAAAGAACAAACTTATCTAGTAATTAATGTCATCAATATTTGTACATATTGGATGCCTGTAAAGCTTTCTTGATTTTTAATACTTTAAAGATTCATAAAATGTCTGTAGTTCTATATATTGAGTGTTTGTTTGAAAGACAATGAGAAATCTTTCTTTGTGAATATGATTCTTAACCAAAACACACAAAGCGCTTTTTGTCTGTTTGTCCCAGCGCGCATTCCGTACTTTCCCAGCGTCACACACTCGGTGGGAATGTTGACTTCATGTAATTTGAAGGTGTATTAATAAGAAGTTCCTCTAACCTCGTTGAGCCTGCTAAATGAAATGATTTTGACGCCATGGGGACAGCGCAGAGTTTCATAGTGTCGTCGCTCACAGTCTGCTCCGTGTGTTTCCTCTATGTTCACATTTACTCATCACATATGGCGCTTAAAAGAAGTGTCCTCGACGACCACAGTCTCCCGAGCTCCGTGTTTCTGTACATTAAATACTTGATCCGGATCCTGACTCGGAGGAGAGGCCAGCTGTACTCAGAAAGCAAACAGTGTGAGGTGGACTACACAGCTCTGAACTGCAGGTAAGGTCAAAGGTGAACTTAGAAACGGGAAGCTTTTCAAACATAAGTTGACAGCTACAAGTCGAGTCTGCGTTTTCAAGGCTGCAGGTCCCCCTGTTGAGGAGGTTTTGCAGTGCTGCAGGGTACGAATGGGACTACCCAGACACCGACTACAGAGACACCCCCCTGTGCTTCCCCGAGTTCCTGTGCCGCAGACTGCTCCTCATGGTGCTGACTGATGGAAAGTTCAGACTCAGTCCTGCAGGTAAACATCTCTCACATGTTCAGCAGCTCTCTTATTTAATGCTGATCAGCCATATGAAAACAAAAAATGCAGCAATCCATCTTTTTGTTAGTTCCAGGTAGTCTCGAGACCACTTTATGAAGGTCTCGGTCTAAGTGAGTGACACGCCCCCTAAACACAAGATGATTATCTGTCATTGATATTTATGGTCTTAAATGTCTTGGTCTTGACTCGGTCTCGATCCCTAAATGTGTTTGGTCTTCTCTCTGTCTCAGAAACACAATCGTGTTTCAATTTCAGTTTCCATGATTCTGAAAAGAAGATAATGGTGATTAAAATCTTAATAAAGACTTTGAAGTGTTGTGGTATGACTGGTTCTTTTTGCAGGTCTGGTTCGGGTCCGTCAGAGTTTGAAAACCCTGGAGCCGGTTGATGAACTGAAGAAGGGTGCGTTCATGCTGCGGGTTCGAGTCCTGGAGTACCGGCAGCTGGACGCAGGAGTGGAGGTGGACGTCTGCCTGAGCGCCACCTCTCGTACGGGACGTCTGGTGTGGGAGAGCGTCCTGACTCTGCTGTCAGAAAGAAAGGAACACAAAGTGGGCGGATGTTTACTGAAGAATGAAAACCAGAGTGAGCAGTGTTAATATGATTTTAGACTTTTTTAAAAGGAGAACATAAAGAAACGTCTGACTCTAATGAAGGCGTTCTGTCTTTCTCCTCGTTCTGACAGGCCAGCAGGACGAGCCTGTCCTGGAGAATGTGAAGCAGGTAGACTTACCAGTTCCCAGGACTGCCGCTCTGCAGGGTGTCTGGTCCTTCTCTGACTCCTCCCCCTTTCGGCTCCTTTTTCTCTCGGCCTGGCTCCTCGGCAGGATGCAGACTTCCCTGAGTCTCTGGATGCTGTCTGTCTGCCTGGCTGAGATAGAGAAGCACAAAGGTGATATATATTTCATCCCACTGTTGTTCAAACCTGACTGTTAGAGCTTTCACACTTACAGAAAACTCCTGAAAAACTTCCTGATATTTGCAGCCTCCTCGTATTTCTTCTGCAGAAAGTCAGAGTGATCTGATGTGAGAACGCAGCAGGATATAATCAGGAGAATTCACCTGGAGCCAGTTGTGAGGGGGTGGTGATGTTTAAGAGCTCAAATATTCTTGCTTTTGAACGACAGGTACGCGTAGACAAGCGGCTGTGTGGTGAAAGTTCACATCCTTCCCTTTGTACAAAGTGTGTTACTGGAGGATTCCTCTAGAGGGAGCACCACATAAATCAGCAGCGACATGTCAATGCAGTGGCAATGACGCATCATTGTGCGGGTACGGTAGTTGCAGACGTCATCGATTAACTTTTCTTTCAAACTTTCCTCCATTGTTGTAGCAGCTCTCTGGTGTCTCAGATGTTGTAATTTCTGGTCTTATCACCATGGCAACCCAACACTGCTACGAGCGGTTATATGCATATTGAATATCTCGGACGCATATCATACATTTTTAAGGACGTTCACCACCAACGCTCCAAACCACCGCACGATACACAAGCTGATGTCATGTGTTCTCATACGCGTAGCTAAAAGCAAAGTATACTCTGGGCTTTATTCCCTGTGATCGATGCACGACCATAGACTGTCTGCACGCCACCTCTACCATCTCCGTGCTCTAATGAACCTGCTGCTGCATGTTTCCTGTTCTCCAGTATGTTCTTCTCCACTCTTTAGTTCACATTGAGATTCTCTTCAACTACACGCAGCATTGATACAAAGACACATATTCTCATTATCACTAACAAAGACCACACCAAGAAAGACATTGATTTAGAACAGTTTACTGTAATATGCAGGCAGAGATCAAAATGATGAGCGAGGTTGGATAATCAGAAGATTGAGGGTAGACAGATGGAAGATGGAAGTACGGGTGAAGGGATGTTCCTGAACCAAGTTTTAAGAAACCATAAATAGCGTCGTATAGAGGACTGTTGATTCATCCACTACCTGTTTTTTTTTTAGCTCTTATAGATCTTATGTCAGTCATACTCATTATTTGTATTGTTGTCATGGTTACTGAGCAGTCCTTCTCCTTTGTCTCATCATCATCAGGGGTAGGAGTCATCACAGCTCCCGTCAGCATCACAGCCCAGTTCATGGAGCCTCTGTGGACACCAGGCAGGGTGACGCTCAGGTTTTGGGACAGCACTGAAAGTATCGAGGGTCCGGGGGGTCCGGAGGGTCCGGGGGGCCCGTCTTCAGCCCGAGGCGTCCGTTTCCAAATGCAGCACCATGAGAGGAACACGTGTCACGTGATGGGACTGATATCAAAGTGTTGATGGAGGACCGTCACAACTAGAAAATAAATATACAAGTTCAAGTCCATTTCCCATCTTGTTGTACAACATGCAGTGTCAATAAATGCATCTAAATGGAATTCTAATTATTTTAAGATTTATTTTTGGGCTTTTATTGGAGAGATAGGACAGTGGATAGAGTCAGAAACCAGGGAGAGAGAGAGTGGGGAATGACATGCGGGAAAGGAGCCACAGGCGGGATTTGAGCCTGGACTGCCTGCTTGGAAGACCACAGCCTCCGTACATGGGGCGTGCAGGCTAACCACTGCCCCACCAGCGCCCCTTATTCTAATTCTTGAATATCTGTAGGTATTGAGCTATAGGAGGACATCAGCTGAGAGCTGCATGCAGTCTGGTAGATCAGTAAAGCAGGTCAAAAGTTTAATCTGCGTCCCTCCTTAGAAACACAAAGTGTCCTTTTTTTTTTTATATCTGTGCTCACGATAAAGACGTTCAGACGGCCTAAATGGAACTTTAGATGTGTTGTGTTCTTTTTGCAGACTGAGTGGGCGGAGTCAGATAAGCTGTTCCCTCGTGCTCTGAGTCTTTATGCTTAATTGTCTCGAGTGAATGTTCATCTTTAATCTGAAACTGATACCCCGGTCATTCTGCTGACTTTGAACCTGAAGGGGGACATGTTGTCTGGTGAGGGATCTAAAGATGTGTGTTTGGTTTTATCAGCAGTGCTCCATGCTGTAGGTCTGACTGAACATGAGCAGTTTGTAAGATGACAAGTGTCCCCCCCCCCCCCCCCCCCCCACAGGGAACGACTTCTTTTCAATATTTGATTTCATGTATGTGGAGGTCTGTCCTCGTGTATTATTTAGTGAAACACATTCAGTGCATGGGACTGAGAGAAGCAGCTTCTCATGCATCGCTGCACAAACACATTTCTGGCACCGTGTCTCAGCACAAGAAAAGGAAAAGAGTTGATGTATAGTCTGGGTTTCTAAGACAATTTAAAAAGAAGAAACTGACCTTTTTTTTTTAAAGGATTGAAGGACAGGTTTTGGTCTAGATAGAATAACAGCTCCTCTCATCCATTTTTTGGATTTTAAAATGAGAGAAAATAGAATTTAAAAAACATCCAGTTTGGACTTTTAGCAACGGCAATCCAGGAGGTTAATCTGCTTTTATTTTTTATAAGAAGCTGATCTGCCTTCTGTGCAGAAAAGGGGCCACATGTTCATCATCACTGAGGGGGAGGGGAGCGGGGGTCTACAAAGGTCTGGCAGAGGTGGTAGGTCAACCAGAACTACTCACATTCACACCTACGGACAATTTAGAGTCAGCAGTTAACCTAACGAGCATGTCTTTGGAATGTGGGAGGAAGCCGGAGTACCAGGAGAGAACCCACACATGAGGAGAACATGCAAACTCCACACAGAGAGACTCCTGAAGGACGGGGATTCAGATTAGGAACTTCCACACTGTGAGGGGACAGCGCTAACCACTGCAGCAACAAGTCTGCGTGAAAAATAACAACCTCAAATTTCTGATATTTTTCAACCAGACAGAACAAAGAAATGTAACAAAACCTTTATTTAAAGAAAACAGAAAACGACTCCCTATATCCAAAGTCTCTATTTAAAATATTAACCAAATGAAATGGGTGACATTAATTTTTTTTATATTTTATATTTTTAAATTCTATTTTATATATTGTAATATCTTCTTATTCTGTATTATTTAAGTTGTTGCTAGTTCTGCTTTATTTGTTAATTGTTTAGCACCAATACACCAAGTCAAATTCCTTGTATGTGTAAATGTACTTGGCAATAAACCCTGATTCTGATTCTGATTCTGATTCTGAAGTGAGCGACTTAGACCAGAGATAAATTATGATGGCTGGACGACTGGGTCGGAGCACCTCCAAAGCTGCAGCTCTTGGTGGGTGTTCCCAGTCTGCAGTGGTCAGTACCAACAATGGTCAAACAGTTAAACCAGCGACCTGGCTCATTGATGTGAGTGGGGTGCAAATGCTGGCTCATGTGGTCTGACCCAACAGAAGAGCTGCTGCAGTTTATATAGCTGAAAAAAGTTACTGCAGGTTCTGATCAGGCAGTGCATCGCAGTTGGTTGTGTTTTGGGCTACGTAGCTGCAGATCGGATCCCTGACATTTGGCAAGTGAGCACCAAAACTGGACCTCAGGGATATGGGATTGAGGACCCACCTTGTAACTTACAGAGCTTAAAGGATCTACTGTTAACACCTCGGTCCCTGCAGATACCACATCCCACGTTCAGAGGTCTAGAGGAGTCCATGTTAGGGGTGTTTTCAGAAGACAGGGGGGCCAACAGGGCAGCAGTGGCTCCGTTGGTAGAGTCGGTCGTCTCTCTACCTGAAGGTCAGGAGTTCGATCCCCAGCTCCTGCAGCCACATGTCCGGTGTATCCTTGGGCAAGACACTTAACCTGAAGTTGCCCCTGCTGCTTCGTCTTCTGTGTTTGATTAATACTGTGGTCACATGGTCATAATGTTCTGACTCATGGGTGAAAGAATCTCACTGTATGTTACCTTATAGTTATTCTACTTTAAAGAGAGCAGGTGTCTGAAAGGTGAGTGTCGTAGTAGATGTTCAGTTGATTGTTTCCAGGTGTGAAAATGTACAGCTGTATGAATGTGAAGGTCATTCCATTTGGGGCAAAAAAAAACAAAAAAAACACAAGTTCAGCAAAAGCCCCAAATAACAAAATCAGCAATCAGTGAAGCATCCTGCGCCTGCCTCCCTGCGCACACTGAGCGGTTGTAGTTTCTCCGAGGGGGGAGGGTGTGTGTGAGGAGGAGAGTCTCTGTTTAAAGACGGAGGAGGAGAAATAATTTTTCAGCAGCCGTACTACAGAGCAGAGGGACGCACGCACGCTGGGTCATCCCGCCCCTGCCATGTGATTCTCGTTACAGCAGCAGCTCCAGGACGAGTTCGACCGAGGAACGTTTGAGGTAAATCTGTTTTCTGAATGTTTGACTTTAAGTGGGTTATGAAAGATATGATGTCTGTGTTCATCTTGTGTTTACCTGTGCGGTGCTCATATAGCTTTAAAGTCACAGCGCTGCTGTTTGCAGACACACTGAACTCCCATCGTTCTCATGGGATAGTTTCAGTCACTTTACCAGAGGACATGTACATTCAGTCCTGCAGTGAAGTTCTTCATGCTGAGATGAATCTTGAGGTCTATGAGGGTTCATTCATGACATTGTCAGATGACCTAATGTCACTTTGAGTATATAGAGGCCACCTTGAGACAGGATTAATGTGTCATTTTTGTCCTTAAATTTGTCACATTTAATCCCTCTCATGGTTACTGCTGCAGCCAACAGCCAGGTGAAGACCATCATGCAACCGCAATATATTTTTCATCTATTGTCGCTCGTTCACCATCGAAAAGCTGGGAGTGCAGCCCGCGTTAACATGTACATTGTTGTTATAATTCATTTATGGAGTCCCGATTCTGTCATGCAGCCAGTCGAGTGTAAGAAGGTCAGTCAGCTACGCTCCTGTGCAGAATCTAGACTAAAGAGGTGCAAAGTGGAAATGCTCCTCCTCCCTTTAACCTCATAGTTAATGTATGTTACCGGTCTAAATGTAATTCATCCTTCATATCTGAACATTTAGTGTCATGAAGAGTCGTTCCTGCTGTGACTGTAGCTCTTCTGCTGTACCTTTAAAACACCTGACATCCTGCCTCACTCTCCCTCTGAAGTCACTCGCACTGATGCATTCATCCCTTCATCTCCAAAGTTGTATTTGTGGAGAAGGGGAGTGTGTGTGTGTGTGTGTGTGTGTGTGTGTGCGTGTGCGTGTGCGTGTGCGTGTGCGTGTGTGTGTGTGCGTGTGCGTGTGTGTGTGTGTGCGTGTGCGTGTGTGTGTGCGTGTGCGTGCGTGTGTGCGTGCGCGCGTGTGTGTGTGTGTGCTTGAGAGACATGAAACACATGGAGCACTTTAGAGGAGTTCATCCGTCTCCGTCTTCAAAGAGCTGCTCCTCTGGGAGTTGAAGTTATTTTTTGCTTCTTTTAAAAGTTCCAGCCTCGTTTATGTATTCACCGGGTCCGACGCTGAATGACAGATTGTTCATACAACTATTCCACAGCACTTACTATCACCTGTACAAGGAGTGGCTGTGGTTCGGTGGTAGAGTCGGTCGACTCTCAAAAGGAAGGCCGGGGGTTCGATCCCCAGCTCCTGCAGCCACATGTCTGATGTGTCCTTGGGCCCAAGTTGCTCCCACTGCTTTGTCGCAGGTGTGTGAATGTGTATGAATGGATGAGTTAATACTGATGGACTCTTTACTCAGCAGCCTCTACCATCAGTGTGTGGTGGACACTGAAGCTTCAGTGTTTATTCAGCTCTGCATGGGTCTGTAAACCTTTCTGTGTTCTAACCTCTCTCCATTTTTCAAAAGCATCTCCAATATTGATCCTAGTTTGAGCACGTTTCTGCTCGTGGAGCTTATTAGAAACATGCAGAGGCTTTTTAGGTCGGGTACAATCACTTCTATCTGAACCACTTCTCTTGCTGCTTCCATCGCTGCAACACCTGTTGACCTGATAACTGCTCTCATATCTGACAAACCGAGGGGCGTCCAAAACGGCCGTGTGGGGGTGTCTTAAAAGCGCCTACCTTCTCTGGTCCAAACAAATCCAGAGCATTCAGGAGCAGAATCTAAAGTTAGAAGGAGGACATACTGGCTGCTGCATTGTTGTCAGAGAAGACAGCACTTCAACATAGCATGTTTCCTTAATGTCTGATCATATAGTAAAGTCATTTTATCATTTCATTCACTACACATCTCACTGATTGGACCTTTAAAATACAAACATGAAAGAATATTATCACTTTATGAAAGTGAAAAGCTAATTGTTTCTCTTTTTTCATTTCAGTGCAGCAAAGGAAAATACATGAAGAAACAAGGAAAAGGAAACACTGCTGGCATCCCCCTCTCTTCACCAGCAGGGAGCAGCAGTGTGCAGGTCTACAATGAATACCAGAAGGCAGCTTTCAAGTTTCATCCTGAGAATGGTCATGCTACAGAAAACGGTTCTCACAGGGTCAGAGGTCGAGATGATACAGGCAAGATGTCCCGTGTACCAGACATCATCTCTCACAGCCAGGAGCCGAGGTACAGCGTGAAAGATGATGCCTTTCATAGAAACTCCTCGTGGGTGATGGATTCATGCAGCCAGGTCTATTCAGGGCCGGAGGACAACTCCACAGACCAACATGAGACCCTGACAGAGACTTCAACTCTGACCTTTGTGGATGCCCACACCACGGAGGAATCGACAGAGAACCACAGCCTCCACGGGGTGGAGATGATTTACCTCAAGGAATTTGTGCTGATAGACGACGATGACGATGGAGACATGTCGCTGAGAGAGAAAACAGTGACGGACTTGTCCATCATGGGCGGGAAAGCAGCTGAGCTGGTGTGTGGGAGGCTGTTGTCCACCTCCAGTGGCTCGCTGTCGGAGTATAAGGAGGAACCCTCGGCTCCTGAAGCTCCTCCCCCCGAGGAAGTGGAGGCTGAACATGAAAGGAAACCCTGCTGTGTCTGCACCATTTTATGACCAGACAGAATACTCATAGTTTGAACTCTACAGGAGTTTGTGTTGCTTTCACACTCCTGATATTTCCAGGAGGAGCTACATGTGTGAATGCAAACAGACACATTTTTCATTCAGACTTCAGCCAGAGTTTCTCCTCCAGCCCCCTCGTATTCATTCTGCAGAAAGTCAGAGTGAGCTGATGTGAGAACGCAGCAGGATATAATCAGGAGAATTCACCTGGAGCCAGTGGGAGGGGGTGGTGACCTTTATTCCCTGTGATCGCTGCACGACCATAGACTGTCTGCACGCCACCTCTACCATCTCCGTGCTCTAATGAACCTGCTGCTGCATGTTTCCTGTTCTCCAGTATGTTCTTCTCCACTCTTTAGTCCTACAATTCTACAATTCTACGATTCTCTTAGCAGACACTTTTATCCAAAGCGACGTACATCAGAGAGTACGTACAACACAAGCAAGGATCTATGAAAAAGGAAACAATGTCAGTAAGAGCAAACGATCAGCTTTGAGTCTGATTGGACACACAGGTGCTGACAGGAAGTGACCAGAGGCAAAGCACAACATTGAGGGCAGTTCTTGAGAGCTCTAATCAGTATAGAAAGCATCTTATAAGTCATCGTTATCAAACAAAAACCATCGTCATTACCATCATCATCATCAATAATATGGAGACCATCATCATTAAGTTAGTACGTATTCATGAAAGAGCTGGGTCTTTAGCTTTTTCTTAAAGGTGCAGAGGGACTCTGCAGATCACATGGAGTTTGGAAGTTCATTCCACCACCGGGGGGCGACAGAGGAGAAGAGTCTAGTCAGAGACTTAGGACCCTGTTGTGAAGGTTGGATCAGACGCCTTTCATTGGCAGAGCGTAGTGGGCGGGAGTGAGTGTAGACCTGGATGAGAGAGTTAAAGTAAGGAGGAGACGTTTCAGTCGCTGTTTTGTAAGCGAGCAGCAGAGTTTTAAATTTGATGCGAGCAGTAACTGGGCGCCAGTGTAAGGAGATGAACAGCGGAGTGACATGTGCTCTTTTAGGAAGGTTGAAGACCAGTCGTGCTGCTGCATTTTGTATCATCTGCAGAGGTTTGATAGTGCATGTAGGAAGACCTGCCAGTAGAGTTGTAATAGTCGATGCGTGATATCACAAGAGCCTGTACCAGGAGCTGTGTATCATGTTCTGACAGGTAAGGTCTGATCTTCCTGATGTTGTACAAGGTAAATCGACATGACCGGGCAATCGAGGCTACTTGAACCTTAAAAGTTAGCTGGTCATCAATCATGACACCCAGGTTCTGGGCAGACTTTGTGGGCATGAGTTTGGTTGTTCCAAGCTGGATATTGATCTGTGGTTGCATAGAGGGACTGGCTGGGATGACAAGGAGCTCAGTCTTTGAAAGATTGAGTTTAAGGTGGCGTTCATTAATCCATTTAGAGATATCAGCAAGGCATGATGAGATTCTTGCAGAGACTGTAACATCGTCTGGTGGGAATGACAGGAAGAGCTGGGTATCGTCAGCATAGCAGTGGTATGAGAAGCCATGAGAGCGGATTATTGAACCAAGTGAGCTTGTGTATATGGAGAAGAGAAGGGGACCAAGCACTGACCCTTGGGGTACCCCTGTGGATAAGCTGTGCGCTTTGGACACTTCTCCCTTCTGACTCAAGATGAATTCTCCTGATTATATCCTGCGGAATTCTCACATCAGCTTTCTTCAGAATTAAGGAGGCTGGAGGAGAAACTCTGAAGTCTGAAATATTGGTCTGTTTGCATTCACACATGCAGCTCAGCACCAAAATATCAGAAGTGTGAAAGCTCTAAAAGACTTTTATTCTCAAGAATCACTCACTAATACATTTTTCCAATTTAACATGAATATAAAATAAATATCTGTTTAGGTGTTTTGAACTTCTGGTTTCATTTACCATCAAATAATTTGATCATGATCCTCTTCAAGTTGAAATTGCTCTGAAGTTTATGATAAACATCTACTTTGTATTTTATTGTCTGTATTTTTTAACACATTGTAAATGAGCAATGATCTCTCGAGGACATAAAGGTGGACTGATAACATTTTGATACTTACTAAAAAAGTGTTTTCCTGTAATATCTAACCTCCATGACAGACTTTGTGAGAACTACACAGAAGGTCTAATCTGGTGCTAACAATAAATAAAGATATCTTCAATGACTCAATGATGTGTTCAGATGTTTCCTCGACTTGCAACTTCGTTTGGCAATGAAAGAAATACAACGATGCACAATGGTCGCATCATTATATTAATGTTGTATGGAGTGAAGATATGGAGCAATATTGATTTCAGATGTACTGGATTCTGCACACAATATAAAGTCTTTGTATGTGTGTATGTAGGTTATTTCCACAAGTGCAGGTGGTGTCCTTATTATCAAGTGTGCATGTAGGACATGTATGCAAAAAGGAACATACTCCAAACTGAAAACACAGTCCCATAGCAGCGGGCCGTCTCCACCAACGATGCAGAGGAAACTTAGGGGACAAAAGAGCTCAGGAGCTCCCAGGAAGATATGTGGTCAGTAGGTTACACAGCCTTTCTGCGATGCCCCCCTACCCATTTAAGTTACCAACCTGTTGTCAATTAATCCTGTCAAAATTGAAATGTTACATTAGGTGATCTTACTTGTGGCGGCTGTGGCTCAGTTGGTAGTGTTGCTCGTCTCTCAAGGTCAGGGGTTCTATCCCCAGCTGCTGCAGCCATATATCTATTGTCTCCTTGGGAAAGACACTGTTAGCTAGCTGTAAGTCATCACTTCGTGATTCAGTCATTTAGCTTCATATTAATACTTTAATTTGAACAACAAAACACACTCTGTGACCATCATGTCTGCACAAGCCGGGCTCCCACACTCCTCTAATTTGGCCTTATTTGTTATATTTTCCTCATGTGTTAGCTTTGTTAGCTAGCTGCAAGTTATGCTAGCATTACTTTTAGACTCAGTTATTTAGCTTCATATTGACTAAATGTAGAAAGATGCGGTTATTCCTATCAGCTAAGGTATGTTTGCATGCGCTAATGTTGGTTAACTTTGTTGCACGTAGTTAAAACCAGTAAGTCAAGTTATTGAAATGCATTTTGATATTTAGCTGGCTAGCATGATAGTGCTAGCTGCTATATAGTGGAGGAATGCTGTACTGCAGTCCAGCTAAACAGGGTACACTGATACAAGTCCTTATTATTTATTCTATTTATGTCTATTTATAGTGTAATGTCTCCAAACCTTTGAGTCTAAAAGAATAACGGGGTTACTGTATCTGTGTTTGTTTGTCAAAAGTAGTTGCAGACTGTTTCACTGTCACAGGCAGGTATTAGATGTACTCAATAGTACTGTGGGCGGCTGTGGCTCAGTGGGTAGAGTTGGTCGTCTCTCAACTGGGAGGTCTGGGGTTATGATCCCCTCTGATCTATTATGCATATAAATTATTCATTATTTTGTGCAATTTTAAAAGAAAAGAAAAATTGCTGCCCCAGCTGATGAACATGTTCCAGTAAATCTGTGCACAGTGCAAATAATAAGTTAGTTAAAACTGTTCTGGTTACACGTTTGACAGCGTCTCATGGTCAAATGTGCCTTTTCTCGTCTTTGTGAGGAGTTCTTCATAAACAATGCAAATGCCTTCAAAGGGAAGTGAATAGATGAAGTCCAGTTTCTGTGTTGATCCAAATGCAACAAAGTCTCATGGATTCATTTTCTGAAGAAGGAGTTTCAAGACAGCAACGTGGAGCCGCTCTGGTAGCCGATTCTTGCTGCTGACTTCACTCTGCTATTTCACCTGAAGTCTTCAATGACACTCAATACATTTCCCATATTATGCCCTTTTTGGGGTTAGTATATTTAATCTATGTACCTACTTTTGTATGTTCACAATAGCTAAAGTCCGAAAAAAGTGTCTGTTTTCATGTACTGCTCCTCCTTGCTCCCTCTACGCTCTGAGTCTGTCAGCTACGCTCTGCTGAGCCCAGACTGCAGAGACCCACGTGGGCCAAGTCTGCTCTGATTGGTCTGCCGATCCGCTCTGTCGTTATTGGTCAGTTCCTCAGCACGGTTCTCGGAAATGTCCCGCCTCTTTTACCATATTGGATGTAGCGTAATTAAATTATTATTATATCTTTATTTAACCTCATATTTAAGAAGGGGCACCACTTCCTGTTAAAGGAAGAAAATAACTTTAATGGTATAAGTTAATTAATTTATCAGTCAGTTTCATATCTTGAAAGAAGCAAGTTCTGGAAATGTTAAACAAGAAAACACACAGACAAAGTCCTGAATTTTATGTGTCAAATTGAATATAATAAGGGGTAAACAATAATGTATAGATGAAACAGATAAAGAATAGGATTATTATGATCAGGATAATGCAGTTATAATGTATGGTGACATTATATATTTAGTAATGAGATAAGACGCGGTATTGTTTGAATGACTTGATCAGAAAATGGTCAAAAAGAAAAAGTTGATAAAGGAATTTTGGGATTCTATTTGGATTTAAAGGAGGGCTCTGAATAGAAACGACTCAAGACTCAATCTTCCAACACCCCTTGCCACCAGCAGTCTTACTGTGAGATGTGTTCAATTGAACTCCGCCGGCTGGTCCCACGTTTCAGTCTCTGGCAAGCGGTTCTTTTCAGAACCGAAATTAAGACAGAAATTAAGGAATTGGCATTCAAAATTGAAGAGCAAAGACTTTGGAGAAGAAAGTTCAAAAACCTTGCTTGAGCCAGAAAGAATTGATGTTCCAAAAATTGTGCGTGAAAAAGAAAGTTCGGCAGAGACTCGTCTCTACGGCACAAACTTAAAAGAAGTGATTCGGACCGAAGTCCGAAGAGAAGCGAGCAAGAGCTGAAGCTCTAAACTTCAAGAAACCAAAACTAAAAAGAACCAAAGATCAGAGCTCAGTGTGAGCTCTTATCACCTGGATGAGAAGAGGGGGGTCTGCAGGCAAAGAGGGGTGCCGCCCACGGGTGACTCCCATTCTGACCGGAGGACAATTGTTTAAATTAAATCGAGTTTACTCAATAAGATTAAGAATAAGAATCTAAACATATATACGTCACCATACATTCATTTGATATTATTTCTATCAGATCCACGTTGATGTAGGTTCACGTCATATATTTAGACAAACATTTCTATCAGATTCATGTTGAGATGAAAATCACACCATCTGGGAACATCCTCAGTTAATCCCAGCCTGTAGGTGAACAAAAACATGTTATACAGTCAACATTCTTAATAAGACATATTAATAAAGTAGGAAAAGAAGTTGGTGTCTTTAAATAACACCTTCTATAGCTAATATCAAAGAGTATGCTTTATAACACGTCTAAATATATAATTATGAAGGTTACGTATTCATGGATATTCTAACACTTGATGGCAATAGCGCTCCACGTCAAATTCCTATTAAACATAATATAACTCTTATTCCTGTTCTGAAGATCAGATTTTGAGTTTAAAAAGATGATTATAATACATTCAATGTGACAATTACAAATATCTAGATGAAGAAAGACATAAATGTTCATTTGATGCAGAATTGAAACCTGTGGTTTAATTCAGTTCTTCAGCAGTCCTTCAACAGATGGTCAATTTTACGACTTTGCAGAGACTGGTTTCGGTCACAGTTCATGTCTTTGGGGTCAATTCGTAGATAGCAGAGTGTTTTGTTTCCGCTCGGTTGTTTATTCCAGGTGTTGTAAAAGTTCATAATATCCTGTCTGAGAGGGAGACTTAAATCATTGATCAGTTCCTTTGTTTCTTGGTAAAATAAATGTTAATCCACAGTCCTGAGTCCTGCAGGAAGAGAGGTCGTAAACGTGTCTGCTGATGTGAACGGCTACATATCCCCTGCTTGGCAAGTTAATTCGCCAAAGAGAGAATTAATCAGGCCAATCCAAGTGAAGTTGATCAAGCAGCCTCGTTAGCAGGTGTTGGAAAGAGAGTCGTGTCATATATATATCTAATTGGATGTTCCTAGTATTATATGAAACGTGTATGGTTGTCTGTCTTAATTGGGGTGATGGGTTCTCACAAACAAACAAAAAAATTTGAACGTGGTATGGTGAAACATTACATATAGTAAGCTCTTCACTGATGATTCAATCTCATGTAACGTGTCCGTTATCAACGTTTTCAATCAAGGCGTTTACAAGTTGTGTGTGAGCGTAATCAACCTGTATGATTGACAGAAGTGGCTCGATGTTTTGAGTAATTTTATTTAAGGCTAAGCTGCTTTCACTATTTAGAGTATATCTTTTAATGGTTGTTTAATTATTTTGGAACAGATATTGTCCGTTTATTTTGATCAGAATATTGTGATTTTCCTAATCTACGTCACCGAAGTGTAGTCCGACAGTGGCTAGAATGATTGAGTTAACAGAGGAAACACAGATGGTTACTATGGTAGTTAGCCAAATTATGTTAAAGTCTGGTTGGTGGACAGAGACCTGGTAGTCTGCAATTTGAAACAATATGGCCGACGAGAGAGACAAAAGATGAAGAGAGAAAGCAAAATCAAAACAAAAAAATCTAAGTTTTTCTGAACTATTCTACGAAGTAAAGTGTAACTTTACTTTCTTTGATACTTCCTAGATTTATGACCTAACTGGGATCTTGGAGTCCCCTGCTAGTCCCATGGGGTTTTTGTGTAACTTGATTTGGTTGCGGTGTATCCATTTGAGGGTAGGCTTTGTCTGTCCTTTGGTGACCTTGATCTGGTACACGGCAGGTGAAAGTTTCTCTGTGATAACATAGGGCCTGGCCCATTGAAAAGGGGGCTACCTGTAGAGACTTCAGGGTTGCCTTTATGTCTCTGTGTCCTGTGCAAGGGGAGTCATGGGCCTGAGTTAGCATCACCCCCCTGCGGCTCTGAGGCACAACAAACGCAGGTGCAGCGAGTGGGTCAGAGGCAAGTACAAAGAGGTCCTTGACGACCTTAAGAGAGGCACGGAAAAGGAAGCGTAAAGATGTGCTAGCAGCACGATCTTCAGCTGAAATTGGATGTTTAGAAGGATCTGAAAGGAACAAGGTCATGGCACAAATAGAAGGGTCCCCCGCTTGGATCGAGTTGGGGTCTGAGAAAGTGACAGCAGGATCTGCTGCAGGTGTGCCTGAAGTAGAGTCTGGAGGCTCTGTCTTGGAGCATAGTGTATTTTGATCGGGGCATGAATTGACTGACATGACATGGGCTGTTTGCAGAACCATTTGTGTGCAGTCAGTGAAATCGACTCGACAAACCGCTTCTTGGGTTAGAGTCGCAGCAGGAAAGAGTGTTATAATCTCTGATGGTGCTGTATGCACCACATGTACATTTTCGTTGCCTGAAAGCACCTGTAGAGGAATATCCCCTATCACTGGAATTCTCAACTATAAGTCATGGAATTCTGTACTGATCAACCAGCCCAGTGGGGTGGATTTAGGGCTCAGGATGTCCTGCCTGGTTTTGTTTTGTACCAGCAGGTGTGTGGATCTGGAGCGAAGATCCATCAAGGGAGTGGCTTGAATGGAAAGCCCAAGATTTACAAATAGAAGCGATGGTTGAAAGATCAACTTTGAGTGAGGGCGGCGTTGCCCTGGTTGGATGTTCAATCTTATGTACATCTCTGACGTGTTGGCAGGTATGACCACATTAAGTTTGTTGACAACCTGACATGCCTCAGGAATGGATTGTCCTGATTTTGGGTTGTCAGTGTCTGGAGCTGCGTCGTTACCGACAGTCTTGAAGGACCACAGCATGTTGTTAATGCTGTCGACCTGTACATTCAGCCTGACGAGTAGGTCACTGCCTATGTAAGCTGGGTGCGGAAGGTTGGGGATAACGAGGAAGCAATGAGTTAGCTCCCGGTGATTCCACCACACCTTTAAGGCACATACGCCCTCAGAAGTCATGTTTACCTGTGAATGGGGCAATAGAGGGAAGTGTTTGGTACCTGGATAAAACATGATGTCAGGGTTAGCTTTCATCAAAGAGTTGAATAACTCTCGGCTAATGACTGTCTGATTAGCCCACAGGGCTAATGCCACTTCTTCAACATGTGTGCCGTCAAGATTGATTCCTTGTGTCACTAATGGACAGTGTTTATTTGTCTCAGTGGGGTTAGTGAATGCACACAGAAAGTTCTCTCGCTGAGAGAGTGATTCGCTCGGGGACAGTTCGACTACAGGAGGTGTGTTTTTGATCACCCCATCGTCGACGTCCGTTTCGGCAGTTGCCGCGAGTTGATCTTTGATTGATTCCAACTCGTCTTGTTTCTCTTGAAGGGCCTCTCCTAGCTCCTCCCTATCTTCCTTCTCTTCTTTATCAGAAGGATTACTAGCATTTTGAAGCTCTGCGATGAGCCTTTCTGCCTTGCTTAGGGACTGGTCTGTCTCTCTAAGTTGCAGCTGGAGTTCGTTATTCTCCTGCTGAAGTTGTGCCACTATCTTTTGATGTCTTTCTTGCTGTTCAGTTACTCGTTCTAACGTTCAGCTTACATGTGAACTTTTCTTGGGCGGGCCTGTCTATGGCCATTCGCCCTAGTACATCAGTTAAATCTTTGTCTTTCAGAGTTTGGGTTAAAACCGCTACAATAAAACTCGGCACCATGTCCACCAAAACAGATTTCAACTGTTCTACTGGGTCAGCTACGCCTACCTGCGCTGAGTGGGCAGAGGTCTCCATCTCTGGCTTCTGTTAAATGATCAAACAAAACCAAAAGAAGAAGAGAAAAAAAAAAATTTAATCGTAAAAAAAAAAATTTGGAGAGAAAAAATAAAATAAAATAAATCAAAATTAAAATTAAGATTAAAATTTTGAAACCAAAATTAAAATGCAGCCACTGGCTCTGTCCGAGGGGAGCATAAACATTAGCACATTAGCACTACTGTGCTACAGCAGGCTACGGCATATCGTGGGCGTGCTACAGAAGTTAACGGGCGTGCAACATGAGCTGCTGGGCTTGCCACAATGAGCCAATGGACTTAGATCAGTGATCTCACACTGACAATGACGTCGGACTGACACATTTTTATCGAGGGGGGCTAGAACCGAGTGTTACATGCAGCTAATGCTGCAGCTAATAGGAGGACGTAGGAGAAGCCACGTTTCCGCGGACTTTGAATTTTTGCACATAGATGTGCCTAAACATGCACAGGACACATCTAAAACACACTAAAGAGCATATAAAACCAGAAAAAGCTTAATATGGGACCTTTAAATATTCAACAACAAAAAAAAGGGTCAGTGTTTCTGATTGGGTCATAAATAACGAAGACAAATGACTCAAAGAATCAGAATGAAAAGAGGCACGCTCACACACTGCTTCAGTTGTCATGACGACCTGGGATGTACTCGGCAAAGATTACTGTTGAGGAAATGACTAAGAACTTGACTTCACACAAAGAGACTCAGTTGACTCAGATGGCTTACGATGATGAAAGTTTATACATAAGATGAATACTCATGAGGAGACATGATTCAACATCACACTTGTGTACTCGTGTCTTGCTCAACCACATCTGCAGGACTCTTCCAAAGGCATTGCATATATCCTAAAATACATTACCATTATCAGGGTCACATTGACCCACCTAGACTAATCTGTGACGTCAATTACACTGGAGCAGACAACAAGTTTACCAAACATCTTTGCAGATATAAGGGAAGAGAGTTGACACTCTCTAAGCCAGGGGTCTCTAAACTTTCTTCATCTGAGAGCTACTTTGAAAAAATGAAAGTGGCCAAGAGCTACTTGCATCACATCACTTGCATTTATTTACACAGCACACATCAGCTAAATTAAGCTGCTGTTTGTACACGTGTGAAATTGCAATAAGCCAATGCTTATCAATAATCTTAAATTCACAAAAAAGGTCCAAGAAAAAAACATGAATATTTTCTTCTTATTGTGCCACATAGTAAGCTATGTTGCTGAAAATTCACATCAATGTCCAAGAAAACATCACTACTTTACACTTGTTTTAATGAACCAAATATAAGGGAAGAGGTGCATTTACTGTCGTCAGATATTTTTTTATTTTTGACACAGTCAGTCAACCTATAGGCGAGCTACTGAAAACATCCCGAGCTACCTGTTGGAGACCCCTGCTCTAAGCTGTCCTTGGTCATCTAATAACAGCTGAACTCTATCAGGTCTGACTGACATCATGAACAATGAATAAACCTAATGACGTCTGTACATTACAATCTAAATAACTACAGAAATTCCACCACAATTACCACGGCGGTTGGTGTGAAGCCCAAAAAAAAAGTCAGAGCACCCACAGAGTTTCTCTGACTTCCGAGAAAAACAGTTAAAAATATTTTTTTATATTTTGTTCTTGTCTGATTGTGACTTCTTCTTCAGTCCATTTGGGGGGGACTCGGGCCCTGAGGGAAACTCTGGGGTTAATCAGTACTCACCAGCAGACCCTTATGTGACAGAGAGACCCCATCACGGGCTGCTGAGCAGAAAGATAGCAGCTCACCACACTTATCTCCCGCTGAACACTAACCGCCGCCCCCCCCCTCAGCGCCCACTTCACACTGTGGTACGCAGATCTTTGGTCCAGTTGACGTTCATTTAATTTCACTTGATTTAAAACCAAAAACCAGCAAGTTAAAGAACCTCTCCAGTGTAAAGTTTTACAAAGAAGTGGCAGAGTTCATCGCCTTCTTAAAGACACTCTTGTTAAAGTGTTCCAGTGTTTTTTTGAAGAGGACATCCCGCAGGTTCGTTAGGCCAAATATAGCTGTTATCTCCATCGCAGCATGAGTGTGCGGTTCAGCAGCGTGAGCGTTGTGAAGGGTAACTGAATGTGTCAGAGGATGACAGATGAGAAGCCTCAGAACCAGCAGCTGGAAGAAGACCATTGAGAAAAAGTGACCTCGGCTCACCCGTTCACAGCATCCTCTCTCTCAGTCCTGGTTATCAAAACCGCTCAGTGTCGTCATCATCATCAGGGTCCACAAGGAGGAAGGACAAGATGAACACAGAAGAAGGAGGTGGCTGAGGAGGAGTGAGGAGTGTTTCATGAAGTGAAGAGAACGACAGGGAGACGATGGACGCAACCAAAATAACCATGATCGCTCTGTTTCTCCTCTGCGTCACGACAGGTGAGAATTTAAACAGCATCTTTGTTTTGTGTGAATGTTTAAAATCTGTATCTTCTGCCAGTTGAATGACTTGTTCTCCCTATGCTGTTAGCAAAGCCAGCAGGAGGCCAGACTTTGGATGTTTGTGCGAGCTGCCACGTGATCGCCACATGTGACGACAAGTTAGACGGCTCGGGGAAAGTTTGTAACTGCAAGTACGGGTTTGTTGGAAATGGAAGAACTTTCTGTCAAGGTAAGGTTTTGTTTTTTAAATCTCATACTTGAATTTTGTCTGTCGGAAAATAAAAGGTTGATGAAGCACGACTAATTAAAGGCAGGGATGGTAATTTCCTCCAGATCCACTTTTTAAGATTCTGGTGTAAATTGTCTTTAGGTCCTGACAGAAATTAATAACTCATGTTCTCTGAAAAAGGAACAAAGAAAATCCATCATCTGTATCAGTTGTAAGTCTGTAAAAACTTTGACCAATATCTGCCACGAGGTACCAATCTGTTGGGGGTGCAGACGGAATGCTACTTTCAAAATCAAGCTAGTTTTAGAAAATGACCGACCCTGCCTTTAATCATGTCTAATGTGAAAGGTTGTCTGACTCACTTGGCATTGCCGTTTTCTTCCATGCTTTGGTGTCTTTCAGCTCATTGTTTTGGTTTTTTTAATTTGTTGTTCTGCTTCAGTTTTACTGCCATCTTAAGCATCATTTCCATCAACAGCAGTCAGCCTCTTAGAGTATGCTCACATTTCTTCTTAAACAGACTTGAGCTTGTATATTTCTTTTCTAGTCTACTGACTCCTCAAAGCTCTTTTAAACCTCTGGTCACACCTACACATTCACACACTGATGGTAGAGGCTGCTGAGTAAAGAGTCTGTCAGTATTAACTCATCCATTCATACACATTCACACACTGATGGTAGAGGCTGCTGTGTAAAGAGTCCGTCAGTATTAACTCATCCATTCATACACATTCACACACTGATGGTAGAGGCTGCTGTGTAAAGAGTCCATCAGTATTAACTCATCCATTCATACACATTCACACACTGATGGTAGAGGCTGCTGAGTAAAGAGTCCGTCAGTATTAACTCATCCATTCATACACATTCACACACTGATGGTAGAGGCTGCTGAGTAAAGAGTCCGTCAGTATTAACTCATCCATTCATACACATTCACACACTGATGGTAGAGGCTGCTGAGTAAAGAGTCCGTCAGTATTAACTCATCCATTCATACACATTCACACACTGATGGTAGAGGCTGCTGAGTAAAGAGTCCGTCAGTATTAACTCATCCATTCATACACATTCACACACTGATGGTAGAGGCTGCTGAGTAAAGAGTCCGTCAGTATTAACTCATCCATTCATACACATTCACACACTGATGGTAGAGGCTGCTGAGTAAAGAGTCCGTCAGTATTAACTCATCCATTCATACACATTCACACACTGATGGTAGAGGCTGCTGAGTAAAGAGTCCGTCAGTATTAACTCATCCATTCATACACATTCACACACTGATGGTAGAGGCTGCTGAGTAAAGAGTCCGTCAGTATTAACTCATCCATTCATACACATTCACACACTGATGGTAGAGGCTGCTGAGTAAAGAGTCCGTCAGTATTAACTCATCCATTCATACACATTCACACACTGATGGTAGAGGCTGCTGAGTAAAGAGTCCGTCAGTATTAACTCATCCATTCATACACATTCACACACTGATGGTAGAGGCTGCTGAGTAAAGAGTCCGTCAGTATTAACTCATCCATTCATACACATTCACACACTGATGGTAGAGGCTGCTGAGTAAAGAGTCCGTCAGTATTAACTCATCCATTCATACACATTCACACACTGATGGTAGAGGCTGCTGAGTAAAGAGTCCGTCAGTATTAACTCATCCATTCATTCACACACTGATGGTAGAGGCTGCTGAGTAAAGAGTCCGTCAGTATTAACTCATCCATTCATACACATTCACACACTGATGGTAGAGGCTGCTGAGTAAAGAGTCCATCAGTATTAACTCATCCATTCATACACATTCACACACTGATGGTAGAGGCTGCTGTGTAAAGAGTCCATCAGTATTAACTCATCCATGCATACACATTCACAGACATTCACTCACTCATTCTCTCCTCACTATAAAGGGAGTTATATTTAGTGGACTATAAAGTGCACTGTCACACAAATACAATGTGTCTGTTTCCTGGTCATTTTCCTGATTATGGATGAAACAAGTTCAGAAATGTAAAATGTGACCTTATGAGCTGCTAAATGAAAAAAAGTGAGGGGATCAGAAAGTCAGTGGGATTTATTCTCTGGGACTTCATGGCAGCCCATCCAATCTTCCCCACGTTGAAAACCCTTTGACTTGTGGCGGGAAAAGCGCAGGAGGCCGAGGGATTAACATCGAGGACTTCAACTCTTTTTTTTTTTATGTTTGTCTTCCAGATAAAGATGAGTGTCAGATCGGCGCCAGTAAGATCTGTGGGCCACACACCACCTGCCACAACACATACGGCAGCTACTACTGTCGATGCCTGTCGGGCTACAGCCCGTCCAACAACATGGACGTCTTCATCCCAAATGATGGAACCCACTGCCAAGGTGAACTGGAGAGGCCGTTCATGATATTACATTTAATCATCATGTTACTATCATGAGTAAACCTATTCACCTTTTTTAAAACATGGCTTCCTGTCTAAGATTTTAATTGCTCTGTTGTAAATCATCAGCAGCAGCTTGATGGTAGGAGGAAGTAATAACTGATACGGGAATAAATCATGGAGTGCATCAAAAGGAATGTGTGTAGGTTAAGATGGCCTTTGCATTCTTGCACACCCCTTTCACATGCTTGAAAACTCAACATGAATTCAACTGTATTCATCTTTTTCAAATCTGAACCTGTGCTGTTTGACTCTGAGGAAGACGCAGTGTGTGCTCCGGTTCTTTCTTTGGATTCTGCTTGAGAGAAGGCGTCCGTTGAATTTTAACTTGAAAGGGCTAAAAAGATTATTTGAAGCCTCCTATTTCATATTTTGCAGCATGCTTGTTTCCCTGTCTGTGCAGACATCGATGAGTGCAGGAGGATCTTAGGCCTGTGTGGAGATGGAGGTCTTTGCAGGAATCTTGAGGGCAGTTTCTACTGCAGCTGCCAGCTGGGATACCAAGTCCACAACGGACCAGAGCGCTTCAATCCTCACACAAACAAAGCTTTCTGCAAAGGTATGATTGGATTTACATGGTCTCGAATCCACCCTTGGATTGATTATATTTTTGACCATGCTGGCATGAATAAAACATTTCTACAAACGTACATGAGACCTGCTACAGATTAGTTTAGTCTGGATTATGGGCTAAACTCCAAACAGTCTGGGAAGCAGCATCCTGCTAGATGCATCCTTTATAGACGACACATTTTTAATGGATGTTTCAGACTTGTTTTTACACCACACAAATTAAAATTATACTGTTTATTATATCCTGTCCAATCTATTTTTCGATTTCTTAAAGGTCACATATTAACTAAAATCCACGTCACCATGTTTCTCTAACTCTAACATGTGTCTCTAGTCTGTTTACAAACCCCCCAATGATGAGAAAAGTCCATCCTCTTCGTCTTTTCCCTGCTCCACTTTTCAGAAAATGTGTGCTCAAACAGGCCGTTTGGAGATTTTCCCTTCATGACATCACAAAGGGCAGTAGCCCCTCCCCCAGGTGGGTGACACTCCCACAGCTAGGTGTTTGTTCTGCCCTCTGAGTCTGCCTTCTCACCGTAAACAATAGAGCATGGAGCAAGAAAGACCGAGACACCCAAGCCCTTCCAGATAGGGGGCGTGGTCAGACACAGCTCATTTACATATTTAAAGGTACAGACACAGAAACAGCCTGTTCTGAGCAGGGCTGAAATAGAGGGGTTTATAGACATGATCAAATACAGGATCAGAGTGGATTTAGAACAAGAAACTTCACACACATGTTTTGAGGAGCTCTGAGACTTATTTAAACTGAAGAGGAGGAGAATATGTGACCTTTAATATCTGTATATATATATGTGTACCCCTCAATTTGGTCCTAGCGGGTATAATGTTGAGTGCTTGTACTGAGTGTGAAATCTGCAGATGTGAGTTCAGTGGGTGAAAAGATGACTATGAACTAGGGCTTTATTTTGTCTTGTCTCGCTCAGTGGTTGACTGTGGGAGGCCCGCTGCAGTGGAGGACATGGTGTTGCTATCAGTCCCACGGACCACATACGGCAGTGTGGCCATGTTTGCCTGTGATGAAGGCTTTGTGTGGAGAAGTGGAGCCAACAGTTCTGTGTGCGGAGCTGATGGACGGTGGAGAGGACCAACTGCGGTCTGTGAAGGTAACACAACAAATAAAAGAAGCCTAAACGGCAGCCTCCATGCACAGCTCTAGAGTTCTCCATGAGCTTTATGTAAATAGTCCTTGTTAGTCAGTCTGTGTTTTGTGACTTTGTGCAACAGTTTCTCTGCTATGAACCTTAACAGTCCAGAAAGATGTGTTTCAGTCATTGTTTGACTTTTTAGGAGGTTAATATGATCAATAATTAACCTGGTCACATTTATCTTCTGCACTAGATCCTAATAATATTTTTAACTGTCATGTTGAAGTAGGTCCATCTGTCATCGATTGAAAATATCAACAGCTATAAGACTGATAAAAACCCACCCACTTTAAAAGGAGAAAGTGCAACTTTTTGTTCCAGTAGATGGCGCCCTTGAGAACCAGCATGAAACCAAAACAAACTGCTGTTTGGTCACACCTCCTCCATACTCCTCCAGAGACACACCTCCCATCGCGTTCGAATGAAAGAGTCAAGCACAATGGGCTAATGCTAATGTTAGCGCACTTTAGTTAGCTCGTAGCTTCACATTGCATGTAAATTGACACAGACTGAGCGTGATCTAAAAACACTAATGTGACATCTAAATAATCAGTGAGTATGTTCTTCTTCTTCTCTCTAGTTCTTGACTAAAACAGCTTTTATACACAAGGGGAGGAGCCGGCCGTCCCGTCCATGTAAACACAGCTCTGACAACAACACAGCCAGCGGGACTCGAGCTTCTCACTCATTGTAGACAGTCATGACTCAGAGACACATTTACACAGGATAGACTTGATCTCTGATTTATTTATGTGGAACATGTCAAACATTCTTCCTTTAATGACAGGCTGAGAGCTGGAGCTGAGGCGGGTTTTAAGCCTCTTGATAAACCTTTATGTCGCGCCCGCCTGTCAATCAGGCCAGGTACGCACCTAACTATGGATAACTCGTATCACTCTTAAAATCAGACTGATCAGTTACAGTGTGTGCCGATCAAGACATGAGCTAATCCGAACTATTTTAATTTTGTACCAGGCTGTAAACATGTTAATCTCTGCTGTAAAAACTGTTGTTTTTTTTTTTTGAATGGGTGTGTATGTGACTTCCTGTGCTTCTGCAGCCAGCCTCTAGTGGACACTCGAGGAACTGCAGGATTTTGCTTTCTAGCATCAGCTTCATTTTTCAACCCCCGGAGTTTGCTGCTTGCTGTCGACTCTTGGTCCTGCTTAATTTGAACTCTTAACATCAAAATATGTTTTATAGCTTCTGCTCATTAAGGCATGAACTTTGAACTGCTGGAGAAAGGCTAATAAGCATTTATATAAATAACATTGCAATATGACACGTACACTATATCTTTTTACCAATGCAACATGTGGTGAAGAAGTAGAAGAAGTAAAAGGGATGGAAGGTGAGAACATGTATATACCATTACCTCAATGTCTGTCTTATCTCTAATACCCGGTTTAATTTGTTTCAGTATGACAAGTCTCATCATTACCGGTAAACCTGCAGAGTGTCATTTCATATCCAACAGTGCATGTTTTTATAAACATGTCCAGGAGCACAAAGATCATAAACTGATTATGGGGGTTGGTGCAGAGTTCCTTGAGATTTTCCCTCTCAGTTCTATTTCATGCAGCGTACCTGTCATACTTTGGCTCTCAGATGTTGACTGCGGCTCTCCGCCCTCGACGCCTCACGCTCACATTCTGTGGAATAAGAGTTCAAGGATGGCCGCTGCGGTGCACTATCAGTGTCACTCTGGATATCATAATGTTGGAAAGGGCGATGTGTCCATGTGTACGGCTGCTGGATCGTGGGAGAGACCACCGGTGCTCTGTCAAGGTACACTCACCGTCTGAACAAATCCTGTCAGAATGTAGAGAAACAAACTGAGACAAACTGTTACGACGTCTTCGATTATTGCACGTTTAACTTCACGTGTAAATCAGTGTTGGGCATGGCACTGAAACTGTCAATGTCGTAACGGTACGGCTCCACTGGTTCCAACGACGGATAGCATCTCAACGCTTTCTATTCATTTCCTACGGCGAGGCAGAGCCAGTGGAGCCGTACCAATAGACGGCGCGCTACGTCGCTCGCGGTCAGGTAGGACATGCTGTTAGTAGCTTATTACAGTTACTAACAGAGTTTTATTAAAGTAACTAGTTTGTTGGGATAGTAACTTGAATGTTACTTTTTCTGCTTCAAACCTCGTCTTAATGTTCACATTATTTAGTGTCGCTGTGACAACTCGCACGTGGTCATTTTCAGTTTGTAGGTATTTTACCGATTAGATCTCTGAAGGCGACAGACTCAAACGTCAACATACAGTACCTGTCTATCCACCATGGAGTCCAGCTTACAGATCCTGCAGCAGGCGGAGTTTTGAATCAAGCTGTGTCTCCTCCTCGGTCTGCAAGGCTAATGTGAGCTGTACCTGCAGGTCTCCGTTGTCTGCGGCACGGCGCTCTATAGAAGCGTGTTGTTATTTTACCTCGATGCTACGTTCCTGTGAGAGAAGTTTTCCTTCCTGAACGTAGACAACAACTCACCGCTGTATTCTTGTCGTTCTACTCGAGCAGAGTAAAATAATGTTATTTCTGGGACAGGAAGCTCACAGCTGAACGACCACCTGTCTTTGTTTACAGTGCTTAACTTCGTTCTCCCAGGATGCTGCTGTGCTAACGTTAGCGTAACCTCGCCACCTTGTTGTCGGCTGATTCACATAAAGAAACGATTAATGAGCTTTTAAATGTCAACGGCATTATTAAATCTGTAAAGTAACTGGATGCGTCACTTGCTACTGCAAATAGTAGTGGCGCTACAGTACACTGTTCTGTAGTGAGCGAGGTTATGCTAACATCAGTTCTGCAGTAACATGGTCCTAACACTGGCGTACACTGAAGGTTAATGGAGCTGAATCCTGTTTTCTGTTTCACATGGTTGTAAAATGTGTTGTTCTTTGTAGAGACCTTGTGTGGATTTCCACCTGTGATTGAATTCACTGAGCAGGTGTGGAACAATAAATCAACACCTGGAAGCACCGCGCTTTATTTTTGTAAAGACGGGTTTCATTACCAAGGAGGACACAATGTTTCGACCTGTAGTGGAAACGGTCAGTGGACACGTCCAACTTTGTCGTGCCAAGGTAATTAAAACACGAAAGTGGTTACCCTTGACGATAATAATAAAAGATGATTTGATGAAAAGGCAGATTTTGGTTGAAATTGTTGCATGATTTTGAAAGTAGCTTTCCCTCAGTGCTGCGTCTGCGAGAGCACTGAGCGAGCAGGGAGACAGGGAGGCGTCTGATTGGTTCATCAGATTGGTACCTCGTGGCAGACATTGGTCAAAGTTTTTACAGACTTACAACTGATACAGATGATGGATTTTCTTTGTTTCTTTTTCAGAGAACATGAGTTATTAATTTCTGTCAGGACCTAAAGACAATTTCCACCAAAATCTTAAAAAGTGGATCGGGAGGAAATTACCAACCCTGACTTTAAAGTGTACTTTTGGTTAACATTTTTAATCTATTTGAACACCTGACAGCAATATTGTGTGGGGATCCTCCTATACTGCCTCACACTGGGCTAATGTGGAACGGAAACTCCGCACCCGACAGCACGGCGATTTATTTCTGTAAAACAGGATTTCATCAAAGTGGAGGAAATAATATATCATCCTGCACAATTAGTGGTTACTGGACGCAGCCAGATATCTCATGCAAAGGTAACGATTAGTAACACTTTGGTTGTGACATTTCTCAACGGTCTAATCTGAATTTATTAATGTAGTTTCCATCCCTGTAGAAGTAGACTGTGGTGTACCCCCACCCGTTCCTCATTCAGTGATGCTGTGGGATAATATCTCCACTGTGGGCTCTCAGGTCGTGTATCAGTGTCACTCTGGATACCAAACTGTGGGAGAGGGAAATGTGTCCGTTTGCACTGCTGATGGAGGATGGGATGGAGCCTCTCTGCTCTGTCAAGGTGATTTTTACATCCGTCTAGGGTTGATACCGATATTAAGAAGAGAAAAAAATCTGATACCGATAAATCAGCCGTTATCTATGTTCAATCTTGAGAGTTAGATATATACAAATTTACACATTTAAACACTTTTTGAAAAGACTCAAGACTTGCGTCCACCTAGTGTTTTTTCAGAGCAGAAAAGTGCTGGCTGTGCGCTCAGGAGCCCTTGCATGAAGTGGTTGTGCGCTGATAGTAAAAGCGCTGCATGTCCGTCCTGTCTCTATGACAACAGTCTGTGGACAACGGCCGCTGTATGACCGACACTGCTTTTTACTGCATGTTCTATATTTGAGATCGGTTATTTCCTGATCAGACACGGCGCGAGGAGGATGTGGGTACAAGTTGAAAGGTTTTCAACTTGAGCGCTCTGAACAGCCGCACAAAAAAGGCGGCGCGCTGAGAAAAAAAGACTGGGCTTTTTCTCCATGCAATTGCTACTCATGGAAAACAATTTAAAAAAACGCTGGCACTCAGAAATAGACGCTAGGTAGACACGGGGCCTAACTGTGCATCACGGCTCAACACTCTGGAGAGTGATGATGTTTGTTGTAATCCATACAGTGCCCCCTGCTGGTGAAAGAGAACTGCTAGCGTAATACAATGAAACTCTTAAATTAGTGCATATCGGTGATAAAATTAACCGATACCGATAGTCACTTGACACGTTAATATCGGTCGATATTATCAGGAGGCCGATTAATCGGTCAGGCACTATGTCAGTCTCAATGACCAAAAGTTGTATTACCTGCATAATATCAAATTAATCATCTGATCGTCTCGCTGAACTGTTCGTAGAAACGTGTTTCAATGATTGTTCCAGCTAACAGTGTCCCACGTTGACTCAACTGTCTCTCTGTTGTAGAAATCAATTGTCAAAGGCCGGTTTTTAAACCTCATGCTAAGATGCTATGGGACGGCACGTCACACCTTGGCAGTGTGGTGCGTTACCAATGTGAGGAAGGATATCACACCAGGAGCCCGAGAAACGTCTCGGTGTGTGGAGAGAGTGGACTGTGGGAGGACACTGATATATGGTGTGAAGGTGCAATGTTCAATCATTTTGATTAACTGCTGTGAAATTTTATTTTTTAGCTATTTGGTCAATACTCTTTGTTAGTTTATTTCAATTTGAGTACAATGGATTTCCATTGTTCAAATCTGTGCTTAATATACAGCTAAACCAAAGCTTAGCTATCTTCAACAGTAACATCATTCTAGTTACTTAAAAGCAAAAAAATTAAAGATGGAGTCAGTAGAAATCTTTGTTGTAGCGTAAACACATTCAAACTAGGCCCCTCCTCCTGGGCTCTTCTCCCCCAGAAGCCCTGCCCACTGCAGGTTGTAGTGTGTACATTTACTGCTTGTACCTACACTGCAAGCTAACCGCCGGTGTTTGTCACCTTCCTGTCCAACAGGAAGCAGACCAACTCCACGTCCACGAGTAAAAGACAACACAAGGTTCACCCTTGTTTTAGAACGAGCTTTATCCACTTGGTGTTTCTCCTCACTCTGATTATATTTTCTCTTCTTTGCTGCTACGTCCACGTCCATCATATTCACTGGTTTGAATCTCGTCCAATCACTGAATAGTATCCACTCCTAAACTCACCTGCTGCGCTGTCATTGGCTGGAGGAAACACACCAGCTCCGCCCAGAAACGTCCCAAGTCAACCAGAACAAAGCAGAACAGTAAAATCCAGTCAGAGGACAGAGTCTCTGCAGACACAGTCACCACCACACATCTACGGAGGCCCAGAAGGGACGATGGAGCAGCTTCACTTTAGGATCAGTCTGTATTGTATTTTGAAGGGAGATGCTTCTGACTCCATCTTTAACCTTTAACCTCCGTGTCTCTGACGGACATGTTTAAGTGCATTCCTGAAGTCTACGCTGGTTGCCTGGCAACTTCACACAGACACTCAGACTCCGGTCTCTGTAACTAGACGCTAAAAAAACCGATTTGTTTTCTATTGATCTGTTACTCTGTAGTTCTTCAGGTATAAGAAAGTAAATGAATGTATTTTTTCAAACTCTCAGGTATGTTGTGCTCTCATTGAGGATTGTACTCTTCTGTTTGTGATGTAAATAACACTCAGGCTGTCTGTGTGCAGAGATACGCTGTGGCCCCCCACTAAAGCTCCCCCATACTAACCTCCTGTGGGACGGCTCCAGTACCCCGGGCAGTGTGGTGCTGTATGAGTGCATGGATGGATTTTATCAGGAGAGTGGACATAATGTGTCGTCGTGTTTACTGTCAGGAGAGTGGGGGGAAGTATCTGTAAAGTGCAAAGGTACAACTTCCACTTCTATACAAAGACGTGTATGTGTTGAAATGTGGGAGGGTCTCTGGCTGGGATTCTTATGTTTCACTCATCTGAACAGTTTCTCATTAATTTAGGCAAATTGCACATGTTTTGCTTCCATGCATGCACCTCATGCACTTGTGTTGTAGTCAAGACCACAGTAACCAAGACCAAGACATACCCGAGACCAGAGTGCTCCTAGACCGAGACAAGACCAAGACATTTAGAGGATAAAGACCAAAACCAAGACCAAGGCAGGGCAAGACCAAGACCAGAAATATCTCTAAAAAATCATCTTGTCTGCAGGGGGCATGTCACCCACTTAGACCGTACCAACAGGAAGTTTGTGGCCGTAACCGGGGGATAAAAATCAAACTACAAATGAATTAAAGTTAATTTCCTTTTAGAAAGAGGCGTTTTCCTTCTAATCACATTAACGACCTGGAAAAATAGCCTCTCAGTGGTGGTCTTGACCGGTCTAGATTTAAAATCAGACCGAGACAAGACAGAGTAAAAATGAATGTGTACCGTATTGAGCTGAACCGGAAACGGGGCTTAACAGTCCAAAGAGTAAATCAATAAAAGTTGTTCAGCATTCAACAGCGTGATGGCTGAATGGATAAAAGAGTTTGAGTATCTGTTGGTTCTCCATGGAGGGACAAGATAGCACCGTCCAGAGGGCTTTAGAAAGAAAACAGGTGAAAGAGTGTGTTCAGGTTGATTTATGATCCCTATTGTGACATTAACTGAAGGGAATCATTGTGTTTTGTTCCTCTTAAAGGGGACATATTCTGAAAAAGCCACCTTCACACACCTGAACATATATTTGGGTAACCTGTGATGTCACAGTGGGATTCTGGTAAAACAAAATCCCCTCCCCTCCCCTGGTATCGCCACCCATGGACTCCACCCCCAGCCTAGAACAAAACTTTTGAGCAGGTCCGCTATTTTTATTCTCTCTACAGAGGAGTGATGTCTACGGGGAAAACTCAGGGGGGGTCATTACATTTAAAGAGACACACACACCAAAACGGAGCGTTCTGAGAGAGCTGGTTTATACAGGGTCACAAACCTCCTCTGGTGCTTGATTCATGTTATATTTTGAACAAAGCACAGCACAGATGTTTCATTTAGACCACAGGGGACTGTTTGAAAAGGGGGATAATATGTCCCCTTTAAATTACCTCCACGTGTGCTGGTAAATCCATAAATGAGGGTCGATGGACTACGAGACGAATACTGAGGAAAAAACAGATGTTATTTATGATTTACCATCTTGAGACTCAAGCAGCTCAAACACAGGCAGTCATAGAAATATGTGAGATATAAGCCCCAGATACCACTCAGTCATGTAATGTTGTTTTTTTTATCTCCTAGTTAAATGTGGCCCAGTGCCGATCCTGGAGAACTCAGACGTGCTGTGGCATAACAGAAGTGTTGTGATCCACCGCTGTGTGGACGGATATCACAGCTGGAGGGGCAGCAACGTGTCCGTGTGCAGCAGCTCCGGTGTGTGGGAGAACGCGACCATGACATGTGTCGGTGAGTAAGAAGAAAAGAGGAACACAATTCATTCATGGTGAGAGGTGAGGTGATCGATGTTGACTGGTTACATATTGAGGATCTAGTGTGTGTTCTTCTTTCCCTTCATCTCTTAAAGAGCTAAAGCCACCCGTCACTCACCTGTTTGTCGTCGATGAAAAGTGTGTGCACTGGAGAGCAGAGAAGTACGAGGACGACACAGAAGTTTACAAGGTAACAGGAGATGTGATTGTCTTGTAGGATTTAGCTTCTCACTTTATTGCATCAGAGGTAAGCGCTTATCCTGTAACTGGTGATCCCGCCTTGAATCCTTCCAGGTGACGTGTGTCGGATCCAGAGACTATCAGAAGTCCTTTCATGACAAGACGACACGGTTTTTGAGATCCAAGTCCAACCAGCTGGAAGTGTGTCTGAAGCTGCTTCCTGTCACCAACTACAGCATCTCCATCACTGCAGTGTCTGCCAGGTTCACAGCCAGCATCACCACTAACACCAGTTTAACAGGTACACATCAAACCCAGTGTTCTACTCTGACCAAATGTTTCCTGCATTCAGGGCGGCTGTGGCTCAGTGGGTAGAGTCGGCCGTCTTTCAACCAGAAGGTCAGGGGTTTGATCCCCAGCTCCTGCAGCTTCATGTCTGATGTGTAATTGGGTCTGTCAATGCCACGCTTTTGATCTGTTGGACTGTGCGCGCCCTGCCCCACTGGGTCTGTTTCTGGAGCGAGAGAGCAGCCATGACACAGCTGTACACACATCACAGGAGAATCAAGAGAAAAACGTCTCTTTGAGGATGATTTGTTGTTCATTTGGCGCCTGTTTTGATGTTATGTTGATAAAGTGAGGAAAACGATCAGGAGTCTGTATTGTGTTCTTGGCTTTATTACTTTTTTAATTGTTGTATTTTCCTGTTGCATGATAAATAATGGAAGATAATGGACAGTGAGGATGTTTCCTTTTGAGAGACTTGACTTGTATTTTATTTTGAAATTGACCGGACGCTCTGTGCGTTTCCTTGTTTGACTTCCTGTCTAGGTCGATTTACTCTGTCCAGTGTGACGCTTGCCTGCAGCGGGCTCCGTCGAAAACAGACTCGCAGCGTATTTGAAACAGAACAGAGCGTTGTGGTGCTGCTGGCGAAACAGGACCATTGACTAGAGTGGCAGCAACGGAGCCGAAGTGCATCTGTAGGTGTGACCTGCGGTGTAAAAGAGCTTTGAGTAGTCCGAAGACTAGAAAAGAAATAAACAAGCTCAAGTCCATTTACCATTAAAGGAAGACTGTGCGACATGTTCCACATAAATAAATCATAAATCCAGTCTATCCTGTGTAAATGTGTCTCTGAGTCATGACTGTCTACAATGAGTGAGAAGCTCGAGTCCCGCTGGCTGTGTTGTTGTCAGAGCTGTGTTTACATGGACGGGACGGCCGGCTCCTCCCCTTGTGTATAAAAGCTGTTTTAGTCAAGAACTAGAGAGAAGAAGAAGAACATACTCACTGATTATTTAGATGTTAGTAAGAGTTTTTAGATCACGCTCATTCTGTGTCAGTTTACATACAGCGTGAAGCTACGAGCTAACATTAGCATGCTAACACAACAATTCTAATTTCTAACTCGAGCTCAAGTGTAGAGGGTTTGGAGGTGTGTCTCTGGAGGAGAGCGGAGGCTTCAGTATGGAGGAGGTGTGGCCAAACAGCAGTTTGTTTTGGTTTCATGCTGGAGCTCAAGGGCGACATCTACTGGATCAAAAAGTCGCACATTCTTTCATTAATGTTAAACCTGTTGTTTCCCCCGTTCTGAAAATATTTTGTCCTTATATTATTAAATCACATTTTCAGCAGTCTTAATCACACACTCTCTATAATCACATCCGACAGCGCCTCCAGCACCTGATGTCTACTTCAGAGAATTTGAGACTCCTGTACCGATGTTGAAGCTACGAAGGTCACTTAACACACTCGACCCTATAAGGTAACAACATGATAAAACACACCCTGCACCCCCCACAAATGTCCGTCCGAGGCACTGACTTCTCATGCTGTTTATCTTAAAGCATGTACCAGGTGTTTGTGCTTCCTGTGGAGGGGGTCATGACCTTTGACTGCTCGTCTCCTGCGAGCCTACACTCCTCAAACGAGCCCCCTGCAGAGTACATCGCTGCCATGATGGAGGTCAGGCGTGTCGGGATGGAGTTGAACTTCACTGTCGGGGACGGACTCCTCTACGGAGGCTGCTTTAACGCTCGACTTGAGAACGGCAGGAATTACTACATCGTCCTACGAGCGGTCAGTCAGTGGAACGAGGTGGGTGAAACAAGTGGTGAGGAAGAAAGTGAATCAGACTTTAAAGTTTCATTCTTTAAGAGTGTTTTCTCTCTCAGGCTGAAAGAAGCACCTGCGTCCTCTGGGCTAAAGTAAGAGGTAAACACAGAAAAACACAACTACTTTTTTACAAAGAAACCCAGGAGACAGCTCCATGGTTCTGTGTTCTTACACTCAGTGTTTACCTCGTCCAGGTACTTCCTTTGTTATGAAGGTTTCTGCGTCGTCTGCTGCTGCTTCAGTCGTCTTCGTTGCTGTGATCATGTTGGGAGGATTCATCTGGTATGGACTAAAAGTGCATTTCATAGAGTGAACATTTATCCATCACTGTCTTCATCCTCATGATGATTGTCTTCTTTTCCAGGCATTACAGGAAGACCTGACGCTCTTTAGTGCTGCTGATGATGTTGTTGTGATTTTGAAATGTTGACCTCACACCTGTACATTTTGTAAATCATTTTAATAAAACCTTTTTCAGTTACTTTTGAATGTGTACTGAATAGTTATTGGATTTGAATTAGAAGCAGTCAAGTTGGAGTGACAGGCAGGTCTGAACTATTGGGGTCAGTGTTCACAGCTCTCAGGTCCAGTGAGACAATAACATGAAAGATTTGCTCGTCCATGAAGGCGATGGGAGGATTGAAAACCTTTACCTATAACCAATATATGAGCATATTGACAGAGACAGAGAATGCTTTCTGCCCGTCTCACATCCTCCACTCTGAGAACTTTTACCTTCTGGCAGACGATCCAGAGTCCCCCCGATGTAAACTATAAAAACTCTTTTGTTCCCACGGTGATCAAAATTCTGAATAATGTTTCTTAAGACTGTGTGGGTCGTGTAATAGTGTCATGGTGTTCCTACATGTTTTTTATATTCTCTTATCTCTCATGCTGTGTTTCTGCAGATCTTGTGCAGTATATGTTGTGTTGTCTTGCATTAGTATGTTCCTTTCTGTTTTACATGTAGATGTGTTTGCAGAACAATACAAGACGAGTGAGGGACATGACAAGAGCAAAAGTATGTAGGAGACAGGAGAGACACGACGATACAATGCACAGCATAGACTGAGACAAAACAGGCAAGCAGGGAGTAATAATAACATTTAGCAATTTTGTATGTTGAGGGTATTGAAGGGCCCTGCTTGTGTGTGTGTGCATGTGTGTGTGTGTGTGTGTGTGTGTGTGTGTGTGTGTGCATGTGTGTGTGTGTGTGTGTGTGTGTGTGTGTGTGTGTATGTGTGTGTGCATGTGTGTGTGTGTGTGTGTGTGCATGTGTGTGTGTGTGTGTGTGTGTGTGTGTGTGTGTGTGTGTGTGTGCGTGTGTGTGTGCGTGTGTGTGCGTGTGTGTGTGTGTGTGTGTGTGTGTGTGTGTGTGTAATTCAAGTGTATGCTTTCTTTCTTTTTTTTTTCTTTTTTATTCCTATTTTTCCCCTTTCCTCTTTTCCTCCCCCTCTTTCTTTCTATATATATTATCATTTTTTATTACTTCAGTCATTGTGTGGTGCAGGGGTGCCCCTGTCTCAGTTGCCCCCAGACCCTGCGGAGGGGCAAGCTGATAGGGTTGCCTACTGCTACCCTCCCGCCAAGCTTGAACAACCCCCAGACCTGATGGGAGGGGATCTGTTTGTGTTGGTGTTTGGAGGTATCATCTGATTAATTTCTTTAAGGCACAGTATTTTTATCATTGCAATTTTTTTTTTAATGTATTTGTATGTTTTTGTATTTGTTATTATTATCATTGTCCTGAAGTCTATCCTTTTTTAACCTTAGTGTTTGAAGATGGATCACTGAGAGGATGGAGGCACCAGGAGGGGCTAGAAAGCATATTCAAAACAAAGGGAAAGAGGAAAACTAGAATAACTGAGGAATGATAAAATAAAAAAGAACAAAAAAAAAGTGGGTAATGGACTATCAATTGTGTTCCAGTGTAGTGTGTTGTTGGGTTATGTATTGATGACATGTTGTAGTAATAATAATGTAATTTGTCCAGATTGTTTGACTATGATTTGCTAGTGTATCATTTTAATTCTCATTATCTTGCCTTCTTCACCCTCCTCAGCATACCACTAATACCAGAAAAAGAGAAAAATTATAATAATAATGATAGTACAAAATAAAAAAATTATAATAATAAAAAAGAAATAAATATATATATAAAGCAAGAGAGAGAGAGAAAGGAAAAACATATATATATTATTATTATTATTATTATTATTATTATTATTAATAATAATAATAATAATAATAATAATAATAATAAATAATGGTAAATAATAGAGATAATCTCAATATTTAAAGCAATTGTTACAGGAGTGTACAGTAGTAATTATGATAATAATAGTAAAAAGAACCAAAAAAAAAAAGGTTTGTTGGCACGGGGTGATAGCAGTAGTAATTATAAGAGAAACAGAAAATACATAAATAATGCATAAAACAAGGCAACCAAAGAAAAACAGACAATCATCTGGATGGAGAAAGAGAAAGAGAAAATAAATAAAGAAAAAGAAAAAGAAATGCATGAAAAATGAGAGTGGCTGTGATGAGAATTCATGATGATGAATATGATATGAATATAAGGGGGGAGAGAGGAAATAAATCAATAAATAGGTCATAATAAAATGGTGGCTAAGGACAATAATAATAATAATAGTAATAAAAAAAAGATTAAATTTGATGGTAAGAGGAAAATAAATTCACAAATAAGTTGTGATAGTTATACAGAAAGGAAAAAAGTTAAATAAAAATAAAAGGATTGGTTGGTTGATTGTCTGAATGTTTGGCAGCGATATGAGTCCAAGACGAATTTTTGTTTTCAGAGTCAACCCTCCTTAACAGAAGCTGGCGGTAATGCACCAACGTGATGGAAGACACCCGCCGTAAAAAAAAAAAAAAGACGAAGAAGAAGAATGGGAAGTAAACATGTTTTATTTCCGGTGGAGCTCCATACCCGGGTAAACACCACAGGCCAGGGTCCTCCCGAGGGCAGTCCACCTTTAACGGATCCGTTCTTCGGGGTTAATCAGGTACACGGCTGTGCCCACGACTTTCATAAATAAATAATGTAGTTAAGAAAAGATCGACACGACACCAACCGGAAACACATGAACACAACAGAGCTAACACTGCTGTGAGACGATTCTTCTGTCTTTGTTTGTCGTTGTTACTTAAATATTAATACCTAAACTCTCTATTATCATCTTTAAAACAACATTACGTCGTTACTGCTGATCAATAAGATGATATTAAAGGGGACAAAGGTCCTGTAAACACAGAAATAACCAGTCTGCTCCTTCTCCTCAGACAGATTTACATCTGTGTGAAGTTTCTAAAGGATGAAGCAATGTTATGACATTTTAACATTTAGTATATTGTGACTTGTTCGGTAGAATTTAGAGATGAACTGATTCGTAAATCAGGGCAGATACCGATGTTAGCTTCATGACTTCTTTTGGGGTCAGACTCCCTCAATGTTTCTCTCTTTACATGTGTCACAGTGAAAACAAGTCAGAGTTTGTCCAACAGGTAAACACAAATCATCTTCTCTGAATCACAATCACAGGCTACAATAAGACGCAAGCCTTTCATTATTTTAAAACTTCTGCAAGGCAAAGATGGGAAAGATTTACACCAGAAACAACATTTAAAGGAGCAATCAGTGAGATGTGTAGTTAGGTAAATGATAAAGTGATCTTACTATATGATCAGACATTAAGGAAACATGCTATGTTGAAGTGCTGTCTTCTCTGACAACAATGCAGCAGCCAGTATGTCCTCCTTCTAACTTTAGATTCTGCTCCTGAATGCTCTGGATCTGTTTGGACCAGAGAAGATAGGCGCTTTTAAGACACACCCCCACACGGCCGTTTAGGACGCCCCTCGGTTTGTCAGATATGAGAGCAGTTATCAGGTCAACAGGTGTTGCAGCGATGGAAGCAGCAAGAGAAGTGGTTCAGATAGAAGTGATTGTACCCGACCTAAAAAGCCTCTGCATGTTTCTAATAAGCTCCACGAGCAGAAACGTGCTCAAACTAGGATCAATATTGGAGATGTTTTTGAAAAATGGAGAGAACACAGAAAGGTTTACAGACCCATGCAGAGCTGGATAAACACTGAAGCTTCAGAGTCCACCACATGGTGACCTGTGTGAGCATCGACTGTAGAGAGGAGGGGGGAGACAGCTCTCTACAATGTTTAGAATTTAGACTGCAGTACCTATTTTAAACACTAGGGGTCAGAGTTACATATCACTCCTTTAACTGTGTATGATATTAAGAGAGGTAGAATTTTTGCGACACTCTTGGAAAACATCTCTGCACACCTGAATGTGTGAGAGGTAGGAAATTAAGGACTCATGCACAGTGTCTCGCTTTATGCTGACATAGTTATTGAATCGTACAATGTGCAATCTTACCGACCTTAACCAGGTATGACTTTGACAACACTGAATGCATCGGGGCCTCTAATTAAGAGCTGCGTGTAATTGTCAAAATGGCCTTAAATTGAGCTGAGCTTTTATTAGAAGTTTTACTGTAATCTCTGAATAACAGAATATGTGATTCCTTATGTTTGAAGCTAAGTTTGAGTAAGACTCCTGAGTATTCCTTAAGTTACTCATTGAACCACAACACCAGAAGACTGTTCATAATGTTCATGAGTAACCATGACAATGACACCGTCACTGTATTTGTCTTAAACAGGTGCTGTGCTACTGTCTTCGGTTCACCATGGCCCAGAACCAGGTGATCCTGCAGTTCCGCTTTGCCACATTCGGTGACTCCATGTTGCAGAAAATGAACCTCCTGCGACACCAGCGACGCTTCTGCGATGTCACCGTGCGCATCAACCAGCTGGAGGTCCCCGGTCACAAAGTGGTGTTCGCCGCCGGCTCGTCGTTCCTGAGGGACCAGTTCATCCTGCAGCAGGACTCCCGGGAGGTCCAGATCTCCATGATCCAGGAGGCGGAGGTCGGCCGGCAGCTGCTGCTCTCCTGCTACACGGGTCAGCTGGAGTTCCCCGAGCTGGAGCTGGTGCATTACCTGACGGTCGCCAGCTTCCTCCAGATGGGCCACATCGTGGAGCAGTGCACTCAAGCCCTCAGCAAGTTCATCAAGCCTCCGCCCACACGCCCGCTAGACGTGGACGAGGACATGAGGAGCGAGAGGCGGGAGGACGGTTCATCCTCTCAGACCGAGAGTGAGCAAGGGCGCTCCACTGTACGGACCGACCTCCAGGAGGACGAGGAGCAGGTGGAGGACGACAACAACGTGGACGAAGAGGAAGACAACTATGATGATGACGACGATGATGTCATCATACAGCCTTATTCACCTCCTCAGATGGTAAGCAGGCGTCCCAGGCAGGAAGTTGTTGAAAGTGACATCACTATAGTGAAAGTGGAGTCTGTGTCTGATGCAGCAGAGAACTCTATCAGCGGGCATTTCCCCGCTAGCCCCCCTGCTGCCCTCCACTCCCCCGAGCCCCAGCACTCCCTCATCAACTCCACCGTGGACAGTCGCGGCAGTGAGATGGCGGCGCTGCCCGGCGTGTCCGGATACCCGCTGAGCCCCCCTCCTCCTTCTTCCCCTCCCGCAGAAAAGCACCAGAGGAACTACGACAAACCCCTCCAGTGGTACCACCAGTGCCCCAAATGCGCCCGCGTCTTCCGCCAGCTGGAGAACTACGCCAACCACCTGAAGATGCACAAGCTGTTCATGTGCCTGCTGTGCGGGAAGACCTTCACGCAGAAGGGCAACCTGCACAGACATATGCGCGTGCACGCCGGCATCAAACCCTTCCAGTGTAAGATCTGCGGGAAGACCTTCACCCAGAAGTGTTCCCTGCTGGACCACCTGAACCTGCACAGCGGGGACAAGCCGCACCGCTGCAACTACTGCGAGATGGTGTTCGCTCACAAGCCCGTTCTCCGGAAGCACCTCAAGCAGATCCACGGGAAGAACAGCTTCGACAACGCCAATGAAGGCACCCTGCACGACGGAGGGGTCGACTTTGACTTTGGACGAATATAAAAAAATCTCTGGACCTTTTTATTTAATTTTTTTTAAGTAGCTCTCTTTGGATGCCTTTCAGTTATTTAAATGAGCATGATGCAGACATGACTCCACTGAGTCACCTTAAAGTTATCAGTTCAAAAAGCTTAGAGACTGTTACTGTGTGTGTGAGTGTGTGTGTGTGTGTGTGTGTGTGTGTGTGTGTGTGTGTGTGTACCAAGCCAATGAAAACTTTATCAAAGATAGGGGAGGCTGGTGCGTCGGCCTCTTCCTGACGGGTCCACCTGGTGAACACTCCAGATGTTTTCATGCTCTACATTTCACTGTAGCGTCATTACTGTGGACTGGAACACATTGTAGATGCCTTCATATTGTACTTGAATATTCAGCACTGAAACATAACGACTGTATATCAAAAGTTTTTATATCGACGTCTTTGTGTCTCTTATCTAAGATAAAAACATGAACAGAATGAATATGTATCCGTATGTGCATGGGTGGTTCTAGGCAGGGGCCAACAGGGGCCAGTGCCCCTGTAACACTGAGCTCCAAAAGGAAGAGCCCCCCTAATACACAGTATTTGACTCAACAACCAGACTCACAATCTAGAATTAAATACTGTTTCTGAAACAAATATGATGTCTGTATTATTTGGCATAATATATTGTTTTAAAGTGATCATCTTTGTCTATTTTTCACCTGGGTTTAATGTTCCCCTCTGAAACAACTGGCCCCAGTTTGGCCCCCTCAGTAAAAGTGGTCTAGAACCGCCACTGCGTATGTATCACTCCTCCTGTGTATCGTGTGTACAGTTTACTGAAGCCTTTTATTTCTTACATTTGTGAATATGACATCATGGACGTCATGACCACAAGAGACTTAAAGAAGGGGCGGTCAGGGTGAGACTTTGAAGGCGAGCTACGCCAGTGAGCGCTGGGATGCCAAAGTGTCCGTGTTTCTGTAAGTCATACAGAGCTTATATCAGAGGTACGTGTGGACCAAAGCGACATGTCCTGTGTTTCATGCGGACGTCAGTGTGTGTGTTAGAAAATTAAATGTTCTTCTTGTTACTCACGAGTCTTCATCAATCATTCACATCAGTAGTTCAGTATTTATGGACGTTTACAGCTGTGCGATGTTAAATCGACATGCCTAATATGAACTGATGTGTGGAAAAATAAACGTGTAAAGAAATTCAAACGTAGAAAGAAGATTGACAACAATGAGTCTTTAAGTTATCTTTTATTTCTCTCGTGACGTTCAGTTACAATGCAGACCAATAACGAGAAGTACTGTTTCTGCTGATGCCTTAAAGGTCACATATTATCTAAAATCCACTTCTCCATGTTCCTCTAACACTCGTGTCTCTAGTCTGTCTACAAACCCCCCAATGATGAGAAAAGTTCACCCTCTCCGTCTTCTGCCTGCTCCACTTTTCAGAAAATGTGTGCTCAAACAGGCCGTTTGGAGATTTTCCCTTCGTGACATCACAAAGGGCAGTAGCCCCTCCCCCAGGTGGGTGACACTCCCACAGCTAGGTGTTTGTTCTGTCCTCTGAGTCTGCCTTCTCACTGTAAACAATAGGACATGGAGCGAGAAAGACAGAGACACCCAAGCCCTTCCAGAGAGGGGGCGTGGTCAGACACAGCTCATTTACATATTTAAAGGTACAGACACAGAAACAGCCTGTTCTGAGCAGGGCTAAAATAGAGGGGTTTATAGACATGATCAAATACAGGATCAGAGTGGATTTACAACAAGAAACTTCACACACATGTTTTGAGGAGCTCTGAGACTTATTTAAACTGAAGAGGAGGAGAAAATGTCACCTTTAAGGCTGCTTTCACCAGCTTTTTACCCCGTTAAAGTGAGCAGGATCTAAAGGGGATGTGAATGTGCTGCAGTGTTTTGTCTTAGTAACCTGACGATGAGGGGGCGGCAGAATCTCAGTCTGTAGGGACTTGGGTCAAGTGACAGTGCAGACCAAAATATGGAAGTTGGTCTGGTAGCTTGAGAGGTCAGGTCACTTCCGAGTCCAGCTCTGGTGCACCCCCTGTGTAGCTGCCCCACTCTGTCATCTCTCTTTTAATGCATGTCCACAGCTCCTGTTTGTGCATATGTGTAGAATTTCCCCTCAGGGATCACTAATGTAAAATTAGTGTTGGCTGAGCAAGACTACTACTAAAACATGCAGCCATCTTTCCAACTCTCCCATTTAAAAAATTGACTGATAACACTGACTGAAGTGATAATTACCGCCTTCTCTTTTCCTGCAGGATTATAAAACTGACCAACTTTTAGCACGTTTGTGTTTGCACTGAAACATTTAGGATGTCTACCACAGGATGGAAATATAAAAGCTGCAAACATGAGCTGTACTTCCCAAACTGTATTTGTGTAAACGACCAGCCAGGTGTTAAACACACTGGAGACAGATATGTGCAGTTCATAAGATTTGAATACAATGATTTGAATAAGGGCAGCCGTTTTCCGCTCATCATTATTGCATATTGAGTCCATTGCTGGTTCTCTGGTGCAGCAATGAGCAAGACTAGAGGCTGCTGCAGGAGCTTTCTGCATTTTCTGTTTGATTATGAAACCAATAAAACGCTGGTGATTACAAGCCTCGGGGTCGGATGTTTCTTCAGGCTCTGCCAGCTCGTGGTGCTGCTGTATGCGGTGGGGTGAGTGCAGATCTGAAATATACCAGCCATGGAGTACAGCTGTTATGAGCTGCTTGGTGATTTGTTGTGCACACTGCTGTCAACCTGCAGGTATGTGTTGATGGTGCAAAAGGCCTACCAGCAGACGGACACGGTCATGAGTACCATCACCACTAAAGTGAAAGGGTTCGCCTTCACCAACAGGTCGGACATGGATCCACACTTCTGGGACGTGGCTGATTATGTGATCCCTCCTCAGGTATCGTTATCACAGAAAGTTTGAGACCACTCTCCTCCACGTTCAGTTATTAAAGCTCCTGTGAAGAACTTTCAGGTCGTGTGAGTTTTGGCGCCCCCTGTGGTCAAAGCAGTGTAATGTTTCTCGAAAGGGCCCTGACACACCGAGGAGATCGTCGACCGTTGGTGAGCGGTCTTCCTTCTAGTTTTTGCAATGTGTCCGGCTCCGTCTCTACCCGTCTGCATTTTTTCAGCTGATTCGACATGTTGAATTGGCAGTCGTTGAGAGGGATCTCTCTGATTAATTTCCCTCACGCTCTCCTCTCACGACCTGCCTGAGGAGATCAGACGAGCAGATTCAGAGACATCTTTTAACTGCTTTTATTGATCTATTCCTTCCTGTATTCATTTTACTCCTCTTAAACTTGTATACATTCCTCCTCCTTCTTCTCTTCGGTCCTCTGTTGCTTTTATAAATTAATTTAACCATCTCTCTTTGTGATGTGACGTCGTCTCCCTCTCTCTCTTTATGTCTGCATTGTTCTCATCATCTTGTTGACTTTGTATCTTTTGTTTAACTTTCCATCATCGTATTGTTTTATAGCTTTAACTTCCTCTTTAGCCTGCCTGTTCTATCCTTTATGTTCCTGTTATTTGCATTTATATGATCTCTTGTTCTGTTGTTGTCCTGACTTCATGTCTTTGTTTTATTATTCAAAGCACTTTGTGAACATTGTTTTTAAAGGTGCTAGATAAATGATCAATCAATCAATCAATCAAACTTTATTTGTATAGCACTTTTCATACACAAATGTATCCCAAAGTGCTTTACATCAACATTTAACCAAACAGCAACAACATGACTCCCTCCCCCACCCCTATCCCACAATCCAAAAACTAAGGTCTAAATAACTAGATAAGAAACGTAATGAGGAAAATAAAGTTATTTTTATCCAACAAAGCCAAATATTGCCCTAAAAATATAACTTTAACAAAATATATTGTCCTTTAAATATGAAATTAATGTTTTCTGGTAAACAATATCTCACCCTGCGGCTGTGGATCAGTGGTTGAGTCTGTTGTCACTCAACTGGAAGGTCGGGGTTCGATCCCCAGCTCCTGCAGCCACATGTTGATGTGTTCTTGAGCAAGACACTTGCTCAAAGTTGCTCAGTGATCAGTGGTGTATGAATGGATGAGTTAATACTGATGGACTCTTTACTCAGCAGCCTCTACCGTCAGTGTATGAATGAATGAGTTAATACTGATGGACTCTTTACACAGCAGCCTCTACCGTCAGTGTATGAATCAATGAGTTAATACTGATGGACTCTTTACACAGCAGCCTCTACCATCAGTGTGTGAATGTGTATGAATGGATGAGTTAATACTGATGGACTCTTTACTCAGCAGCCTCTACCATCAGTGTGTGAATGTGTATGAATGGATGAGTTAATACTGATGGACTCTTTACTCAGCAGCCTCTACCATCAGTGTGTGAATGTGTATGAATGGATGAGTTAATACTGATGGACTCTTTACACAGCAGCCTCTACCATCAGTGTGTGAATGTGTATGAATGGATGAGTTAATACTGATGGACTCTTTACTCAGCAGCCTCTACCGTCAGTGTGTGAATGCGTATGAATGGATGAGTTAATACTGACGGACTCTTTATTCAGCAGCCTCTACCGTCAGTGTGTGAATGCGTATGAATGGATGAGTTGATACTGATGGAGTCTTTACACAGCAGCCTCTACCGTCAGTGTGTGAATGCGTATGAATGGATGAGTTGATACTGACGGACTCTTTACTCAGCAGCCTCTACCGTCAGTGTGTGAATGTGTATGAATGGATGAGTTGATACTGACGGAGTCTTTACTCAGCAGCCTCTACCGTCAGTGTGTGAATGTGTATGAATGGATGAGTTAATACTGACGGACTCTTTACACAGCAGCCTCTACCGTCAGTGTGTGAATGTGTATGAATGGATGAGTTAATACTGACGGACTCTTTACTCAGCAGCCTCTACCGTCAGTGTGTGAATGTGTATGAATGGATGAGTTAATACTGACGGACTCTTTACTCAGCAGCCTCTACCGTCAGTGTGTGAATGTGTATGAATGGATGAGTTAATACTGACGGAGTCTTTACTCAGCAGCCTCTACCGTCAGTGTGTGAATGTGTATGAATGGATGAGTTAATACTGAAGGACTCTTTACACAGCAGCCTCTACCATCAGTGTGTGAATGTGTATGAATGGATGAGTTAATACTGACGGACTCTTTACACAGCAGCCTCTACCATCAGTGTGTGAATGGATGAGTTAATACTGACGGACTCTTTACACAGCAGCCTCTACCATCAGTGTATGAATGGATGAGTTAATACTGACGGAGTCTTTACACAGCAGCCTCTACCGTCAGTGTGTGAATGTGTATGAATGGATGAGTTAATACTGACGGACTCTTTACACAGCAGCCTCTACCGTCAGTGTGTGAATGTGTATGAATGGATGAGTTAATACTGATGGACTCTTTACACAGCAGCCTCTACCATCAGTGTGTGAATGTGTATGAATGGATGAGTTAATACTGATGGACTCTTTACTCAGCAGCCTCTACCATCAGTGTGTGAATGTGTATGAATGGATGAGTTAATACTGATGGACTCTTTACTCAGCAGCCTCTACCATCAGTGTGTGAATGTGTAGGTGTGACCTGCAGTGTAAAAACACTTTGAGGAGTCAGAAGACTAGAAAATAAATATACAAGGTGGTCCGTTTACCATCCTACTTTACTTTCTGTTGCGACGACGCTCTGGAGTGGAATATCTTTAAAAGGGCTGTTTCCTGCAGAGTGTGGTTAACTTCCTCGTCAGACTCCTACCCCGCTGGAGGGGTGCCAGGCATATTTAATATCTATATCTTCATCCAGATGTCATATAGGGGGGCAGTTAATGATGTCTGTTCCATGAGCAGCTAGAAACTCCTCACAGGAGCTGTAACGATGGTTAGCTTGGTTATGACTGAGTGTAACACCCCATCACTGTCTCAACACTCCTGTGCTTGTTGTTCCCTAACAGGGTGGGGATTCATTCTTTGTGCTAACGAACATGGTGATAACTCCACATCAAACTCAATCACGATGTCTCGAGGTGAGTCACCGATACTACAAGCTACGACGCCAACATTATCGTCCTTTTTTATTTTTATTTTATTTTACTTTTATTTTACCAGGCAAGAATTGCTTGAGATTTTGCTCTTTTTCGAGCAAGGCCTGGCCAAAATGGCAGCAGTAAAAAACCTGCTCTGACACATTGTTTATTGTTTACATGTTGTTAGAGTTAAGAATGTTTTTCAGAACTTTCTTTAAGTGTTTCTACAAATAATCATTTACAAGTTATTGTCCCAACAAATTGTTACCTCTTACTAAAAGAACGAATAACTTAAATTCATCTATAATTTGATTTTTATCCCCCGCTTACAGCAGCAACCTTCCCGGTGTTACGGTCTAAATTTGTCTAAATAAGACGCCCTGTGCGCACAAGATGATGTGCTATTTATGGTCTTGGTCTTGGTCTTGTGTGGTCTTGACTACAACACTAGTGTTCAGCGTACATAAAAACAGTTCATTGATGATTTCTGAAGAGCCATGATGAGGGCCATTGAGCGTCTACATCAACGAGAGGGCATCACAGTTCCTGTCAAACAAACAGAGAGTTCATGCTGTCTCGTCATTGGTCAGCTACAGCCTCTCATAATGTAAACAACATCACTTATGCACTTAATCTAAGCACACTGTATATACTGTATAAACTGTAACTACAATCAATCCCATCTGTTGATGTGTAATTCCTTCTTTGTGCCACTAGAGCTGGCTCTGACTCTGATTAACTCCTGTGATGTCGTCCTCAGCTCCCAGGCCCATCAGCTACTTGTGTGGACGATTGTGACTGTATTGAGGGATACAATGATCCTCGAGGCAATGGTAGGCCTTTCACACATGGGTGATATCAGACTATGTGCTAAAGGGTAATAGTGGTGCTGCAGTGGTTCTCAACTGGAGGGTCTGGACCCAAAAGTAAATCTGATTGGGGGGCACTGTTAGCCTAGCAGTTCTTAGCATGCAGAGGCTTAAAGGTCACATATTCTCCTCCTCTTCAACCAATTTAAATAAGTCTCAGAGCTCCTCAAAACATGTGTGTGAAGTTTCTTGTTCTAAATCCACTCTGATCCTGTATTTGATCATGTCTATAAACCCCTCTATTTCAGCCCTGCTCAGAACAGGCTGTTTCTGTGTCTGTACCTTTAAATATGTAAATGAGCTGTGTCTGGGCTCGGGTGTACTCTGGCTGCTGGCTTTCCCGCTCCATATCCTATTGTTTACGGTGAGAAGGCAGACTCAGAGGGCAGAACAAACACCTAGCTGTGAGAGTGTCACCCACCTGGGGGAGGGGCTACTGCCCTTTGTGATGTCATGAAGGGAAAATCTCCAAACGGCCTGTTTGAGCACACATTTTCTGAAAAGTGGAGCAGGGAGAAGATGGAGAGGATGGACTTTACTCATCATTGGGGGGTTTGTAGACGGACTAGAGACATATTAGAGTTAGAGGAACATGGAGAAGTGGATTTTAGATAATATGTGACCTTTAAGTTCTTGTGAGCCTGAGTTTGAATCAGACCTGTTGCTCCTTTCCATCATGTTGTTCCCCACTCTCTCTCTCTCTCTCTCTCTCTCCCCTGTTTCTTACTCAACACATTGAAAAATATCATGAAGGATTTGGTGGTGGGACCTGAGGTTTAACCAAAATTAAAAACCACTGATGTACAGAACACACCACCTTACACCTTTTCTTTTTTCTCTCAGGTATTCGGACAGGTCTGTGTGAGAACTATTCCACCACTGCTCAGACTTGTGAAGTGCTCTCTTGGTGCCCTCTTGAAAAAGACACTAATCTCCCTCAGTAAGAACAAACGCAGAGTCGTGATTTTTAAAGGGCCCATATTATGCCCTTTTTGGGGTTCATATATTTAATCTATGTATCTACTAAAGTATGTTCACAATAGATAAAGTTATAAAAAAGTGTCTGTTTTCATGAACTGCTGCTCCATGCACCGGCTCTCTTCTGACTCTCTCTCTAAGGCTCTTAAGTCCCCACGTGTACCAAGTCTGATCTGATTGGTCGGCCTGTCGGCTCTGCCGTAATTGGTCAGTCGCTCAGCACAGTTCTCGGAAATGTCCCGCCTCTTTTACCATATTGGGAATGCAGCCACTGGCTCCCTCCGAGGGGAGCATAAACATTAGCACCTTAGCACTACTGTGCTACCGCAGGCTACGGCATATCGTGGGTGTGCTACAGAAGTTAACGGGCGTGCAACATGAGCTGCTGGGCTTGCCACAACGAGCCAATGGACTTAGATCAGTGATCTCACACTGACAAGACCTCGGACTGACAAATTTTTATGGAGGGGGTCTAGAACCGAGCGTTACATGCAGCTAATGCTGCAGCTAACAGGAGGACGTAGGAGAAGCCACGTTTCTGTGGACTTTGAATTTTTGCACATAGATGTGCCTAAACATGCACAGGACACATGGAAAACACACTAAAGAGCATATAAAACCAGAAAAAGCATAATATGGGACCTTCAAGTAATTCAAGAAAAATCTAGATTTAATATGACGTGCTGTTTCTCTGTCTCACAGACACCCACTGCTGGCTGCTGCAGAGAACTTCACAGTGTTGATCAAAAACAGCGTAACATACCCGAAGTTTAACTTCCACATGTCAGTGCTTAAGTGTCTACGGGGAGTATAGTAAGCAAACATACTGCTTCAATGTGCACGCTTATATCAAATGTGTGTTTCTGTGATCCTCCAGGAGAAACATATTGCCTCACATTAACTCCTCGTACCTCAAGAGGTGCATATTCAATCGTACGACAGATCCAGACTGCCCCATATTCCGCCTCAAACACATCGTTTCAGAGGCCGGAGAGGACTTTGAAGACATGGCCGTGAAGGTACAAAAGTACTCACTGTGAAGGAAGAATGTGCGACTTTTTGATCCAGTAGATGTCCCCCTTGAGCTCCAGCATGAAACCAAAACAAACTGCTGTTTGGCCACGCCTCCTCCATACTGAAGCCTCCGCTCTCCTCCAGAGACACACCTCCAACCCCCCTCCACTCACGTTCACACAAAGGAGTTATCAGTTAGAATGCACCATAATTAAGCACCATTGAACGCAAAGCTGTGGCCAAACTCGTCCTTTGCTCGAGCTGCAATCTCCTGTGTCCTGCATTGTTGTGTTAGCATGCTAATGTTAGCTCGTAGCTTCACGCTGCATGTAAACTGACACAGAATGAGCGTGATCTAAAAACTCTTACTAACATCTAAATAATCAGTGAGTATGTTCTTCTTCTCTCTAGTTCTTGACTAAAACAGCTTTTATAAACAAGGGGAGGAGCCGGCCGTCCCGTCCATGTAAACACAGCTCTGACAACAACACAGCCAGTGGGACTCGAGCTTCTCACTCATTGTAGACAGTCATGACTCAGACACACATTTACACAGGAGAGACTTTATGATTTATTTATGTGGAACATGTCGCAAATTCTTCTTTTAAACTCTTTCATTACTTTGAATTTGTGACTGTAGACTCTTTTTAATTTTAGTGGTCATCTCTCTCACAACATATAAATGTTTCATCTCACCGCTGGATGATGACTTATTGTTAATCGTTGTTATTGGTCGTTTTCAAAGGGTGGGATCCTTGGTATCATTATTGACTGGAGCTGCGACCTGGACTGGTGGGCGGGGAAGTGTTTCCCCAAGTACAGCTTCCGCAGGCTGGACAACAAAAATCCTACCAATAATGTGGCTCCTGGTTACAACTTCAGGTGAAGGCTGAAAACAAAACACAACAACCTCTTATTCATGAATCAATTAAACATACAAACACTGCTTTTAGGTTTGCAAAATACTTCAAGACACCGGACGGAGAGGAAACCAGAACCCTGATTAAAGCATACGGGATCCGGTTCGATATCCTCGTGTTTGGAACGGTGAGACCTGATTATCATAAATTTGAAATGATTTCATCAGCAACATTTGAATGTTCCCTGAAGTATCATCGCCTGGTTCTTTTATCTTGCAGGCAGGGAAATTTGGAATTGTACCGATGATAGTGAGCTTAGGTGCAGGACTGTCGTTTCTTACTCTGGTGAGTGGACGTCTTCTGTCCTCCTTCACAAATATCATTTATTAAAAGCTGTTTTTATATATATTCATCCAAATGACTCACATGTTCCTGTAGGTTCCTCTTGTTGCTGATGTGTTTATGTTGACATGTGCGAGAAAGAGGCATCTGTACAACAAACACAAAGTCACATATCTGAACGAGGATGAGGACACTGAACCAGTAGGTGACTCATTTGACATCCCTCACAGCATCAACAAATCAGTCTTTCATAAAGTATTCCTTTTTTTAATGACGACCTCTACTCAGGTGTTGATGTGTCCTTCATATTTTATTGTGCAGATGTCGATGGGCAGCTCATATGGGACACAGTAACGTGGTCACATCGACGCGAGAACGTTTGTCTGCAGAAGGAATTTAACCTGTACTTTAATAATCACAATAAAGTAGATCACTTCAACATCATGAATTATCAAATAAAACGGGTTAAATGTGTAAATCTAAAACAAAGTGTTTCAAGATGTTATTTTGAATACTTTCAGTTCTCTCAGTTTAAGATTTAAAGAGCACATATTATCCCCCTCCTCCACCTTTTCAAACAGTCCCCTGTGGTCTAAATGAAACATCTGTGCTGTGCTTTTGGTTTTTCAGAAGCATCTCCAATATTGATCCTAGTTTGAGCACGTTTCTGCTCGTGGAGCTTATTAGAAACATGCAGAGGCTTTTTAGGTCGAGTACAATCACTTCTATCTGAACCACTTCTCTTGCCCGCTTCCATCGCTGCAACACCTGTTGACCTGATAACTGCTCTCATATCTGGTAAACCGAGGGGCATCCAAAACGGCCATGTGGGGGGGTGTCTTAAAAGCGCCTACCTTCTCTGGTCCAAACAAATCCAGAGCATTCAGGAGCAGAATCTAAAGTTAGAAGGAGGACATACTGGCTGCTGCATTGTTGTCAGAGAAGACAGCACTTCAACATAGCATGTTTCCTTAATGTCTGATCATATAGTAAAGTCACGATCATTTCTGTCACTACAGATCCTTTAAAATAGATAGAGTGAGAGTGGGACTCAGTGGGTTGAACCAGTATTTACTGAAGAAAACATTCCAGTGGGTTAATGTATCAGTCCTGAACCATACAAAGAAATGTAAAACACTATCAGACACGGGGATATAATGTTTTTCCGTTTAAACATTGCTTGGCTAACAAGAACCAGCACTTGAGTGCAAAAGCAATTATTAATGTCATACATGCCACAGGAGGATTGCATTCAAGATGTTAAGGAGAAGGGTTTAGTTTCTCTTCACCTGTGGAGGACAGTTATACGCCGAGATGCGTTTAAACTTCCGTAACATCTAAAAGAAGAAGAAGAAGAAGAAGAAGGAGAACTTCAAGTACTTTTGGATATTGAGGGAGTTAGTGGAGAAGAGGTGCAGGAGCTGCTGAGAAAGGCCTTCAGGCCCTCTCAGTGTCTAGATTGAGTAGCCTAGTTTAGACGAGACGATGGGATAAGGGATGGGGAATGAACATTATTCTTTTTTGGGGGATTTTTTCCCCCTTACTCAAAAGTTCATGGTATTCAAAAGATAGCAGATTAATTTGAAGCCAGTAGTTGACAGTAATGCAACAGTGTGGATGCCAACCGCCTTTAAAATCCAACGAAGAAGAAGAATTTAATTGCCGCTCTGATGTAGTACTCCCCAGAACCGTCGGGTGGCGGTAAGCACCTTAACGTTGGTTTGCGCGCCGCTAATAAACTCAGAGAAGAAGACGAAGCCTCTCAGTCTGCTAGCAAACAACAGAGAAGTGAAGTAAAGAAGCATCTCCGATGGAGGCGGCGTCCCAAAAACTCGCTTAGACTTCAGTGTGATGATTTGTTTTCCGCTATTTGTTCGGTTAATCGTTAACTTTATGTGTAGCGGCGGTGGTCGTCGAGCTGCCTCGCTTTTATAAGCAGGGACCCTCCCAGAAGACAAGTTAATACTGTTAGCCGGGTTAGCTAAAGTTGAGGTTGGGCAGCTGGTTTCATCGATGAGGAAAGAAACCAAACCCGGGATTCAATGCTGTGAGGAGGCCTGACGAGCTTGTCTGGAGTTACCTAGCTGACCACCTGTGTTAGAGAGAGGGCTGCAGAATGACAGGTGAGGGGCACGGCCTCACAACACCTCACTTTATTACATCATCACCTCCTGTTTCCTGTCATTATTAATTATAAGTGTTAAATCTTCTCCCTCCAGAAGATGCTGTCCTGCTGAAAGTACCTGTCATCCGGCAACTGTACCACTGGGACTGTGGGCTAGCCTGCTCCAGGATGGTGTTAAAGTAAGTACCTGTGGACATGTGGGTAGAGTCGTCGCCTTTAGGGGGTCGAGGGTTCGATCCCCAGCTCCTGCAGCAACATGTCCAATGTGTCCTTGGGAAAGACACTTAACCCCAAGTTGCTCCCGATGCTTCGTCGAATATGAATGTGATTAGTTACTACACAGCAGCCTCTACCATCAGTGTGTGAATGTATGAATGGATGAGTTAATACTGATGGACTCTTTACACAGCAGCCTCTACCATCAGTGTGTGAATGTGTATGAATGGATGAGTTAATACTGATGGACTCTTTACACAGCAGCCTCTACCATCAGTGTGTGAATGTATGAATGGATGAGTTAATACTGATGGACTCTTTACACAGCAGCCTCTACCATCAGTGTGTGAATGTGTATGAATGGATGAGTTAATACTGATGGACTTTTTACTCAGCAGCCTCTACCATCAGTGTGTGAATGTGTATGAATGGATGAGTTAATACTGATGGACTCTTTACTCAGCAGCCTCTACCATCAGTGTGTGAATGTGTATGAATGGATGAGTTAATACTGATGGACTCTTTACTCAGCAGCCTCTGCCATCAGTGTGTGAATGTGTATGAATGGATGAGTTAATACTGATGGACTCTTTACTCAGCAGCCTCTACCATCAGTGTGTGAATGTGTATGAATGGATGAGTTAATACTGATGGACTTTTTACTCAGCAGCCTCTACCATCAGTGTGTGAATGTGTATGAATGGATGAGTTAATACTGATGGACTCTTTACTCAGCAGCCTCTACCATCAGTGTGTGAATGTGTATGAATGGATGAGTTAATACTGATGGACTCTTTACTCAGCAGCCTCTACCATCAGTGTGTGAATGTGTATGAATGGATGAGTTAATACTGATGGACTCTTTACTCAGCAGCCTCGACCATCAGTGTGTGAATGTGTATGAATGGATGAGTTAATACTGATGGACTCTTTACTCAGCAGCCTCTACCATCAGTGTGTGAATGTGTATGAATGGATGAGTTAATACTGATGGACTCTTTACACAGCAGCCTCTACCATCAGTGTGTGAATGTGTATGAATGGATGAGTTAATACTGATGGACTCTTTACTCAGCAGCCTCTACCATCAGTGTGAATGTGTAGGTGTGACATGCAGTGTAAAAGAGCTTTGAGGAGTCAGAAGACTAGAAAAGAAATATACAAGCTCAAGTCCATTCACCATTTACCTCCATGCTAATAATGCAGTTATGAACTGCTTGTTACGTGTAGTGTAACAGAAATCTATGAGTTAAAAGTCACATATTCTCCTCCTGTTCAAGTCTCAGAGCTCCCCTAAACATGTCTGTGGAGTTTCTTGTTATAAATCTGCTCTGATCCTGTATTTGATCATGCCTCATTAAAGGCTGAAATTGTGGAGTATACCTTTAAGACATACTGTGTTGCTAAGTTACTATAGGGGACCGACGTCACTAGATTGCGATATGCTGTTATCCTTTAAGCCAGTTTGAGTGGTGATTCTTCCATGGACGGATGCCTGTAACTAACTGAGCTCCTTCTTTCTTTCTTTTTTTTCATTGCCATGGTAACAGCGAGCTCCACCAATCAGAGAAGCCGCTGTTACACTCTATGAGAGTGGGTAGTGTAGTTCTTTTCCCCAATATCGTGCGTAAACCATCTTGTTGTTAAAACAAGGTCGATATCATACAGGGGCGTAAACCATCGTTTCACACTCAGGTAGCTCGTGGTCAGTCTACCTGTGACGGTTATGACATCATGACTAATAATCAAATCAACTATGGAGGAAAAGAACGGGATTTTGACTTCCAGTACCACACTGTTGTGCCCTATTGTTTACAGTGAGAAGGTAGACTCAGAGGGCAGAACAAACACCTAGCTGTGGGAGTGTCACCCATCTGGGGGAGGGGTTACTGCCCTTTGTGATGTCATGAAGGGAAAATCTCCAAACGGCCTGTTTGAGCACACATTTTCTGAAAAGTGGAGCAGGGAAAAGACGGAGAAAATGGACTTTTCTCATCATTGGGGGGTTTGTAGACAGACTAGAGACACATATTAGAGTTAGAGGAACATGGAGAAGTGGATTTTATATAATATGTGACCTTTAAGGAATCTAAACGGGCATTGTTGCAGGTACCTTCATCCTGTTGATGACGAGGAGTTTCAGAGAGCATGCTGGGATCTGAAGCTGACGGAGAGTGTGTGGACTATTGACCTCGCCTACCTCATGTGCCACCTCGGGATCAAACACTGCTTCTATACCCAGACTCTGGGCGTTGATAAGGGCTTCAGGAATCAGGTATGTGTGTTTACTAATCCGCACAGTCCTAATCAGACTTATATAATACTGTGTGTGTGTGTGACAGTATCTCCTTTGTGTTTGGGGATGATTTGCAGTCCTTCTACAAGAAACATTTTGATACTGAAGAAGACCGAGTCAATGAGCTCTTCATCAAAGCAGAGAGCAAAGGTGTGGTCGTTAAGAAATGGTACGTGTCCCTTTTATTAGCACTCTTTTGGACAAAGAGGAAGCTTCAGTCCTAACACCTAATGTCTCCTCTCAGCTCTGTGATAGTTCAGGAAATCCAGTCTCATCTGGATCAGGGCCATGTTGCCATAGTGCTGGTCAATGCCGTCGTCTTGACATGTGAACTGTGCTCCTCGCCTGTCAAATACTGCTGCTTCCTGCCCGTGGGCCAGAAGTGTTTCTGCAGGAAGCCGGAGTACCAGGGTCACTTTGTGGTGGTGTGCGGCTTCAACAGGACCTCCGGCTCCATCTTCTACAACAACCCCGCCTACTCTGACCGTGAGTACTCACACAAACACATGATTGGAAAGAGATGCAGTACGATTTGGCCATGTTCTGCCCTGGCACGCTTTGAAGAGGTGTGCTTCAGGACGTTACAGTTCATGCATGAGCACAAGAACTGGTGCGTGAACAGCATTCAGACAATCATCCTTAATTTTGAAATTGACCGGACGCTCTGTGCGTTTCCGGCTCAATCTATTCTGCTCAGCTTGAAGTGCTTGCAGCGAGCTCCATTGTAAATAGACTCACAGCGTATTTGAAATGGAGCAGATTGTAGTGGGGCTGCTGGCACGCTCCGGAGGCAGACCGCAGCGCTCGCTGTGGAAACAGGAGCATTGCCCAGAGTGGCAGTGAACAGCGGCATTGTCTGCGGCGCTGACGGACTGCAGAGCGCACGTGGAGTATGTAGAAATTGGTATTTAGAAACACTAAGTAGCAGAACAATGGAGGCTGATTTAGGTGAGAAGTAAAGGGATCAAACAATATATTTGACTGTCCAGCTGAATGTGAAATGTGTGTGCGTGTGTGTGTGTGTGTGTGTGTGTGTTATTCAGGCGTGTGCTGCACCAGCGTCAGTAACTTTGAGGAGGCTCGTCGGAGCTACGGGACGGACGAGGACATCCTGTTTGTCTTCAAGGAGAGTTGATTAAAAAGGGAGGCTGGACTCGGATGTCATAATCTCCATGTGATGATGATGATGATGCTGCTGCCGGTCCGTGGTTGGACCAGTGGCCCCCCCTCCTGTCAGTAGACGCCCGGACCCATCGTCCTCTCTGGTGCTAATAAGCCCCACCAGTGCTCACATGAGAGGCCCCCCCCCCCCCCCCCCCCCCCCACTGCAGCATCACCGTGCTCATTCCCTCTTAAACACTCAATACTTCTTAACCCATGAAGGATCAATGTCTCTGAGGTCTGAATCATGTTCTGGTCTCTTTTAAGACGGACCGAGAGTCCACATGACTTTTTTAGTGCGGCTCATTTTAACACCTGTGGTTGTGCATATGTTGAAATCTCTGACTGTGGATGAAATGTGGGAATCCTGAAGACATGAGGTAATGATGATGATGAGATGATAAAATCAGGAGATGAAAACATGAAGATTCACTTTGTTTCTTGTTCTGAGTGTCCAGAGGCTCAGCTGCCTTTTTAAGAACGTCTTCGTTACTCACCGTTCTGCCACTTGTTATTCTGATGATTCTAGCGACAGGGAAGACAGGAAGTAGATGTGTTTTCAGAGTCTCAGGTAATTAACGCCCTAAAGTGTGACATGCTCATGAAATGACAAAAACTAGTTCAATGCAATACTCTGCAGGCTGCCGACGGATCGACTCGTATATCTGCAGAAGAAACATGAACTTGTTTACTCAGCCGGGGGGACAAAAGGGGTCCAGCTCAACATCTTGTGCTTTGTTGTCGTGGCAACATGCTGGATAGGTGGATGCAATGATTGCTTGTTTTGATCATACTGCTTCTCAGTTTGGAGCGGAGCGGGTGAATTCCTCATCGTCTCCTCAGTTTTGTGTTTTTTAATTTTGCTATTACGTATTTGTTTTTTGCACTACATTTTACAAAACAGACAGACATTGTATGTTATTTAAAACGTCACAGTGAAATGACTTTGAATAAATAAAAAGTGATTTCTGACTGCTTGTGATTTTTGGAGGAGGGAACATAAAACATCTTATTTTTTATTAAACAGTTTATCAAAAAGGTTCTGATTAAAGAAACATTTAACTCCAGTCATGTTTTCTGATACCTGAGTCTTAATTGATGCTGTTTTACCCTTCACCTCATTACACAACACTAACCCCTAAATTCCACAAGTTGAGTCTCTGCTTCATTACAAAAGCAGAGCTGAAATGTTTTTACTTTATTCATTGTTTGTGCTTCCACTGCGCTGCGTCTCAGCTCCGTCAGTCCCGAGTCCACTGCAGCAGATACACACAGCTTCAATTTCTGCCGGAGGACGATGCATCAATTTATCACACAGAAGATCGAGCGGGACAGGAAGTCAGTCAGCGAAACATCAAAACATCTGTTTATTTTCAGAATAAAACACTCACTTTGACGATTCAGAACAACGACCGTATGTGTGTTTGTTTATGTGTTCATAAGGTTTTTAAACCACATACATCGTATTTTCTCACCCTGTCACGGGTGTAGAATCTATTATTACCATGCACTGAGAACGCAGTCTGTGGATGTTGATGGACGAGGGAGAACAGAGCGGACACGCAACGCACATATCAGTTGGAAGTTCTCTGTAAAGCAGAGATTTAGGGAATTAAAGGAGCAGTATGTAACTCTGACACCTAGTGGTTAAAATGGGTACTGCAGTCTAAATTCTAAACATTGTAGAGAGCTGTCTCCGCCCCTCCTCTCTAGAGTCCATGCTCACGCAGGTTGCCATGTGGTAAACACTGAAGCTAATATGTTAGCCACCATAATAGACACATCTAAACTAAGAGGATGTATGATTTAATGGTCCAATCAGTGAGATGTGTAGAGAGTGAAATGATAAAGTGATCTTCCTATATGATCAGACATTAAGGAAACTTGCTATGTTGAAGTGCTGGCTTCTCTGACAACAATGCAGCAGCCAGTATGTCCTCCTTCTAACTTTAGATTCTGCTCCTGAATGCTCTGGAATTGTTTGGACCAGAGAAGGTAGGCGCTTTTAAGACACACCCCCACACGGCCGTTTTGGACGCCCCTCGGTTTGTCAGATATGAGAGCAGTTATCAGGTCAACAGGTGTTGCAGCGATGGAAGCGGTCAAGAGAAGTGGTTCAGATAGAAGTGATTGTACTCGACCTAAAAAGCCTCTGCATGTTTCTAATAAGCTCCACGAGCAGAAACGTGCTCAAACTAGGATCAATATTGGAGATGTTTTTGAAAAATGGAGAGAGGTTAGAACACAGAAAGGTTTACAGACCCATACAGAGCTGGATAAACACTGAAGCTTCAGAGTCCACCACATGGTGACCTGTGTGAGCATCGACTCTAGAGAGGAGGGGGGGAGACAGCTCTCTACAATGTTTAGAATTTAGACTGCAGTACCTATTTTAAACACTAGGGGTCAGAGTTACATACTGCTCCTTTAAATGTGCAGATGTCATTTTCACACCTCAGCGGTAACATCTCTCTGCAGCAGCCCTGTCTGGTCTGATTTGAGCTGCAGCTTTTAGTGTCTGTACCATTAAGATGTTCAGGTTCAGTTTACTGATTTTTGGGATTCCACTGCTGCTCTTGTACAGTTCTACTAGCATTAGCGCTCACTGTTACTAGGAGCTGCAGAGGCCACTGTTGACTCCACAGAAGTTACAAAACCCAGACTCACTTCAGAACTCCTAAAAGAGAAATCAAAGGTGAGGTAGGTACCTACATTTTAACAATAGTGCCCTCGTTTGATTTGATGCAATAAACTGAAAGTGAACCAATCGCATTATCACATTTTATTTAACTATAGTGAAATATCATCTACTCCTTCACTATCTTGGGGATGAAGTCAGGTCTGACTGCCTTGGTGAGTTCCTCTGCATACTCGGCATATCGCCCAGTCATCTGCAAACAAAGAGAACAGGTTCTTAGCAGTCCAGGAGGACAGACTCATTACCATCAAGGTTCTAACAACCTTTGTAGCTTTAGCAAGTTAGCTCCACTTATGACCACCTGACCAGTATCTGACTAAAACCGAGTACAATGGGACGCACAGTGAGGGAGAGTCGTTCTCACCTTGAAGCTCCATCTGTCGCTGATTTGTCTGTTCAGGTTGAGATCCATCTCTACCACCAGTAGTCCATCCCTGGTTCTGGAGAGTCCAGGGGTGCGGCTGCCGTCAGGAGCAGCCACGTAGCTGGACCCATAGAAGTGTCCGAAGTCATGATGAGCTGCAAAAGTCAGGAGATCCGTCTCAAACAGGCGCTGAAAAAAATGTACTCTGCCAGAGACACCCACTGAAGCCCTGTTTCCACCCAGCGGTCCGGTTTGGTTCAGTACAGTTTAGTGAGGTTACCCCTGATCCTGCCTGGAGGTACCTTTAGTTGCTAAGGGGGGTGCAAACCAGATGACCAGCTAAGTTATGGCGTTACATCACAGTGCAGCCCGCCAAGGATGAACACAAAACAACAAACACAGGGAAACAATGGACGTCCACCATTTTGTGTTTTTTTCTTGTCATGATGATATTTATCCCAATGTGAGAGAAAGAAAACTCTCTTTAAATCTCTTTAAACATGATCAGTTTTGTGTTCGTCCTTTATTATCGCTGACACACAGGAAGTGACCATGCTTTCGACCAATCAATGCACTGCAGTGTGTCTAGCTCTACCCCTTAGGGTGGGATCGCTGCGCTTGGCACCCCAACAGAAGGGTAGGGACGGTACGGATGAGGGCTGTCATTTTTTAAATCGAAGTTCAAACATTCATTCAAACCTGGGGGAGAAAGTTCACATTCAAAATGTGATGAGCAGTTTGAATTAAAAATATAAAGTCTATCAGGGTCGCAGGTCGTCTGAAGTAGTTTACAGTTTGATCCAGCAGAGGGCGCTCTCAGTGTAACGGGACCATTTCATGAACTCTTGACCTCAGTAAATGAAGACAGTAAGAGACAGAGATTCCAGAGATACAAACTGACATGAGGGAGACTTGTCTCTCTGCAGACAGCAGCAACCTGCTTCAGTGGAGAGACTCAGGGTCGCCACAAACCAGCGAACGTCTGTGCGCTCTGAACGGTTGTTCTCGTCAGCAGGGAGCATTGTAACTACATACAGAGCTGCCCTCGATCCCAATCAGGTTGATAGACTTGTGATTCTGGTGAGAATATTGAAAAATAAATTCAGTCCTTTTGAATTGTCAACGGGCTGTTTGGTTTTAGGGTCATTATTGCAACATTAAACGGCTGTGGCTCAGTTGGTAGAGCTGGTTGTCTCTGAATCCACATCCACATGTCCGATGTGTCCTCAGGAAAGACATTTCCCGCTGCTTCATCGGCAGAGTGTGAATGATTATGAATGGATTTGTAAATTCAATCAAATGTGTTCCAACATGTCATACTCCACATATGTTCAAATATATTTTTAAATGACAGCACTAGTACGTGTTGGTTATTTTGGTACCATTCCCAACTTTTGACAGTGGAAATGCCAATTAATGTCTATAGTACTGAACCGAACTGGACTAAACTGGACTGAACTGGACTAAAGTCGGTTCAGTCCAGTTCAGTTTAGACTCTGCTACACAAATCTAACAAATCTCTTACCCTTTTTTCCATCACCAGATGTGAATTCACTTTTGAAATGTTCCTGTGTGAAAAATAAGAGAGCACATGAAAACACACACGCTGCAGACGGTGACACTTCAGCAGCTGAGTCAGACAAGGAGCACATATTAAAGAAAACATGGTGAAGTGGATTTCAGATTATGTGTGACCTTTAAACTAGATTTGAAATAAATATATTTAAAATGTGAAGATTGCATTGCTGGACTTACCGTTCCGACACGGTTGATTGCACAGGTGTAACAGTGGTTAGCTATGGCTGCGTTCCTGGCTTCTATTGGCCACATGGGCTCACTGCAGAGAAGAGAGTCCGTAAATAACAAGAGAAACAAGTCGACGAGCTCTGAAACTACAGCTGCTTTAATTACTGCACCAGCTCTTGGACAAGTCAGCTGTACAGCATCAGTTTGGAACTGATTAGTGTAAATCTTAAGGCCCTGACACACCAAACAGACAGTAGAAAAGTATAGGCGACGAAGGGGCTTTACTGAACCTGTGTCGAGAGATAAATGAAATCTCTGAACAGCCAATCAGAGAGATTCCTCTCACCGACCGCTGTCGCCGATTCAACATGTCGAATTGGCCCAAAAAAAAGCTGACGGGCCGACGGGTAGCGTGCAGACACACCGCAAAAACTATGGCGACGACCGCTTACCAACGGTCCAACTAGGACCGACACATGACATCAGCCTTGCGTATCCTGCAGCGGTTTGAAGCATTTATTGTGCATGTCCTCCGAAATTAACACTACACATCCGGGAGATGAAACATGCATATAACCACTAGGAGCAGTGTAGAGCTGTCACGGTGATGAGACAAAATGTGACATCAACGGAGACACCACAGAGCCGCTACAAAGATTGGAGGAAAGTTTTGAAGAAAAGTTTACAGATCAAGTCCACATCTACCCGCACGATGATGTGTCATTGCCGTTGCATAGCAACAAACATGCATTCCAAAACAGCTGGAGACAGATCATCTCTTCTTCTGATTCATGTGGTGCTCCCTCTAGAGGAATCCTCCAGTAACACACGTTGTACAAAAGCAAGTATGTGAATTTTCAAAAGCAAAAATATCTTGAAAAAGGAGGGGAGTAGTCTGGGGATAACTCGGAGCCGAGCAAATCGCTTCTTTTTAGAGACAGGACAGTGGATAGAGTCAGACATCAGGAAGAGAGAGAGAGAGGGAGAACGACCGGGCTGTCTGCTTGGAGGACTTCAGTCTCTAACCACAGACCTCTAGACCACGGGCGCCATGAGGAGCGTCCCTCTTTTAATTCATACTTCAGCCAATCCCTTCACACTTTGACAGAGCAGTCTCTAACCTCAGAGCTCCAACAGTGGCTGAAGGGTTGAAGATGACCTCGGCTCCGTTCATACTGTACATAAACCAGTTGAGGGGGTGATGGCGCCCGTAACAGATATTCACGGCTATCTTCCCGAACTGAGTCTGGAACACTGAGTGGCCGGAGTCTCCCTCCATGTAATATGTCGACTGTGCAGAAAAAGAAAAGAAGAGAGGGTGCTTAAAGTCATGCAGGTTTGCACAATCCCAGCGTTCTGTCTAAATCGCCTCACCTCATTGAAGTCTCCGATCCTGGGAATATGGTTCTTCCTGCTCTTTCCCAGCACATTCCCCGAGTTGGAGATGACCACCGCCGTGTTCCACAGAGTGCCGTGCAGCTCATCTCGCTCCAGAATTGGAGAAACCACGACGATGTTGTATTTCTTGGCGAGCTGATGACAGAACGACAGCGTTACAAGGATTGTGTTCCTTAACCCTCAGGCATCTGTTTAATGTACGACCCTCTTAAGTCACTAAGGACAAAAATGTCCATGACAAAAAACTGCTATAAAATAGAACAGATTGATATTTTTTTCTACTTTTTTCTGCATAAATCTCTTAAACAACTTCAGCCCTGCTCAAAACTATTAAATATTCAATCATTTTGAGGAATTTAACCCTTTAAATGCCAGTTTGATTACTTGATGTCACTGTTATTATTCAAGAAAAAAACACAAAAATTTGTTATTTTCCATAAAACAAATATTTGGTGGCCGGGGGATTTTTTTTAAATCAGTCTTGGATATGTCAAAGATTATCCAAAATATTGACTTTGACGCATTGTTAGTTTTTGTGTAGCATCAGATTTAAAATGTAGTTCCCTGTTTGGACATTGGAGGGCAAAAATGTCCAATTTACAAAAACTGCTATAAAAATAGAACAGATTGATATTTTTTTCTACTTTTTTCTGCATAAATCTTTTAAACAACTCCAGCCCTGCTCAAAACTATCAAATATTGAGTAATTATCAGGACTTTAACCCTTTAAATGCCAGTTTGATTACATGATTCTGGCATTTAAAGGGTGGACAATAATGTCCATAGTGACACATGAGGGTTAAGCAGAGCACGTCACCACACAGATCTCTGCAGCGTCAATCACCTCTTGGCAGAAGCGAGTTGTGCTTCCTTCTTCCGCAGACTCTGCAAACTCTGTCCACGGCTCTTTCTCCCGAGTGCAGAAAGCAAAGGGCATGGCTGAGGACGACACAGAGAACGTCACAGTCTCTTACAACAAGTGGATAATATTTAGTCGACGGTGAATCAGAACTCACTCCAGGTCTCCTGGAAGCAGACGATGTTCACACCGCACATGGCTGCCACCTCCACCATTTCACCAATACGACTGTGCATGGCAGTGATCTGTGGAGTGAAGTCAGAGGATATGTTCGAATCACTTTTAACCAGCAAGGCCCCATGTAGTCCAATACTCAAAGACTGGTTTGTGGACATTCCCATTCAGGCTGAGGCTGTTTTCTCTAAATATTTCATGGCTCACACATTCAACTATCCGTCGACAATCGGCAAAATCTGACAAATCAGGTTCATCTATTTAAACCCTTAGTAAGGGACAGGCCTCATTTGAACAGTTTAATATTTATTCATGATTCAACTATAACACCCCATCTGTATCACATCGTCAACAGGTGCACAGCCTGTTTGGTAAGTGATGGTCTGAGTCCTGACCTGGTCCAGTATGGGGGCGTCAGTGGGCAGGACTATCTGGTGCTGGATGAGTCCCACACGGACCCTTCTGGGCGGCCTTAGTTGTTCTTGTGCAGCTTCAAACCTGCAACCTTTCAGTTCAAAGCTGCGCTCCGAAGCAGCGTCCACAGCACATGTAGGGAGGTCCAGCTTCCTGTGACAGAGAGGATTCTTTACACCTCTGAACGCTAAAGGACGGGATACATTAAACACTTTGACATTCATCTTTCAGGACTCTAAATGAATGATGACAGTGAGCCGTTACCCTATTGTTTTCTTCTCCACAGATGGTTTTCATTGTCATATAAGTTAGTAAACTGAATATGCAGAACTTTTGAACGATAAACTGTAAATATGAATGTTTGAAGCCTGAGAGACATCACCCTTCTGTTCCTGCAGGGGGCGCTGGAGTCCCCTCGATGGCGGTCTCCATGCTGGAAATGCTGTCTCAGTCTAACTTTCAGTCAACCTAACAACAGGCTGAGAGCTGGAGCTGAGGCGGGTTTTAAACCTCCTGACAAACCGTTACACCGCGCCCACCTGTCAATCAGGTCAGCTACACGCCTTATTGTGAATAACTCTTATCCTTCATCAAATCAAAACTGATGAGTCATCAAAACATTCACCCCCTGTACAGTGTGTGTCCATCGAGACATGAGCTAATCACACCTATTTGTTTTTTGAACCAGGCTGTAAACATGTTAATCTCTGCTGTAAAAACAGACTTTTTAGAATGGGTGTGTATGTGACTTCCTGTGCTTCTGCAGCCAGCCTCTAGTGGACACTCGAGGAACTGCAGGATTTTACACATCAGCATCGGCTTCATTTTTCAACACCGGAGGTTGCTGTTTGCTTTGAACTGTTTGAGGAGTGTGCATGGGGATGTTAGCTATAGGCTTTAGTTATTTGCTGGTTATTAACATTTTAATGACTATAAAAAGAAGCAAGAAAATATCCTGCAGAAGTGTGAGTTGTAGCTCTTGTTTTTACATGTTAACAAATAATCACAATATCATTTTAATCTGAGTTTAATAACAGATACAAGTTTGGACTAATACCCATCTCTATACTAGTAGGCTATATGTGACATATGTGCACATTTGAAGCTGTTTTTTAAATACACAGTTGGTTCAGGTTAAAAGTTGTGTGCTCTACTAGAGCTCTGAAAGAGCTGGCCGAAGTCCGTCCTGCAGAACAATCATTTACCAGGACTTATTTTTAAAGAAAGAGCATGCATAGTTAAAGGTTAAAAACACTTTAATAACAACAACTTACTGTGTCTCCTTCCCGAATAAAATGCGCTTCACCTCCCTGAGCTCGGCTTCTGGAAGATGACTCTCCAGAGACTTCTCCAGAGACTCGAACTCGGACGCGGACATTTCTGCGGATTCTCCGCGACGGAACAGTTCTGTGTGACTTCACTGTATTTATATCAGGACACACTCGTTATATAACCCTGTGTGTGTGTGTGTGTGTGTGTGTGTGTGTGTGTGTGTGTGTGTGTGTGTGTGTGTGTGTGTGTGTGTGTGTGTGTGTGTGTGTGTGTGTGTTTTAAAGAAGCCTTTCACAATCGAGGACTTTGAGAAGAAGAGCAGACTTCTTGTATCCAGAGGCAGCTCAGGGGGCGTTTGTGTCATTCATTAACCCTGTGTGCACCAAGCCTCACAACCTGCGACCCAAAGTGTTACCAAGTGTGTGAGCATGTGTGTGAGCATGTGTGTGACCATGTGTGTGTAATGTCTGTTACAGCAAACTCCAAAAAAAGAGAGGAAGACGCAGCAGCAGCTGCAGCGTATCACTGCGGTCAAGCCAGCCGCTCCTCGAGTTTACATGGTGAAGTGAGTCGCCCCTAAATTTGAAGTGCCCACGTATTCTGATCTTTATGGTAAATGCTCCGGACTGCAGAGCGAGTTTTCATGAGCAGGGGCGTATCTAAGGGGTGGCCATGCCCCCCCCCCCCCGAAATTTGATTGGCCACCCCAGCTTGAAAATGCACGTGTTGCCACTCTGTTGTGTTATTTATACAAGTCAATAAATATATATGCAGAAATGTCACATATTAGTAAAAAGATCCATGACATCACTTCTTTATTAATAAAACACATTTATTCTGTTTCCTCGAAAGTCTCAACCATCCTCTAATACTCGATGTCCACAGCTCTGTTAGGAGAGGGGACTACATAGAAAGATAGAGTGGATTGAACAGGTCGTGTTTGTACAGATAAAGGTTTTAGTTGTCCACAGGAATCAGACCTCCATCATCACAAACATTGAAACTTGGTCGTCTTGTGGCTCTTGTTGTTTGCAGTGATGACTTTGCTCCTGGGTCGACCTCCCTTCACCTTTCTGTCCGGCTCCTTGTCGGGGTTTGAAAGTTTCCTCAGCAGCACTGCAGAGTGAGCGTTAAAGAGATAAGAGGAGAGTTGTGAAGATGTGTTTGACCAGCAGGGGGCGCCAGAGGGCCGCGCTAAGTCTGCAACATGCATCAGCAGACCTGAGAGTGCCGGTGGAGGAGCTCAGACAGGTGGGGGGGGAGGAGCCAGGTTATGGAGGGTTTTACATGTGAGGATGAGGAGTTTGAAGTGGATACGCTGGGGGATGGGGAGCTAGTGGAGGTTATGAACGTCCCCCCCAGTGATGTGGTCACGGGTGCGGTGGTGTGTGAGAAGAGGAGCAGAGTTCTGGATGAATTGTAGTTTCTTGAGTGTTTTGGATGATGAACCGTAGATCAGACTGTCGCAGTAGTCTATTAATAATAACTTTATTTATAGCCTTTGAAAACAGATGTTTACAAAGTGCTTAGAGAAACAAAGAAAAGGCAGGAAGTCAGGATGATAACAGAATAAACATCAACAGTCAGGACAAACAGAGAGACGTGCATGAAAAATAATGTAAATGTAAATAAAAGGAATAAGAGAGAAACGACCGGAAGGTCTCCTAAAGACACCAGAAGACGACATCACAGGAAATAAAAAACTAAATGAAGATAAAAAAGAGTGAATGAAAGAAAGCAGCAGAGGGCAGAAGAGTTCAACATCAGAAGAAGGATTAAAGAAGATTAAGAGCAATCCAGTGAATAAATGAAAGGATTGAAAAGGTGACATCACGCTAAAGCGAGTCAATAAATGTGAGTTTTAAAAAGTGAATCTACTCGTCAGATCTCCTCGGGCAGGTCGTTCCAAAGTCGAGGAGTCCTGATTGAAAACAGCTCGAGCTCCTTTAGATTTGAACCTCGACTTCTGAGGATCTGAGGTCACAGGATGGTTCATAGGGGGTCAACACTTCAGAGAAGGGAGCGCCGCTGTCGTATGGATTGGTGCGGGAGGCTCTGTTAAGCAGGCAGCCCAGGTTAAAAACCGACCTGTGGCTCCTTTCCCGCATGTCACACCCCTCTCTCTTTCTCTCCCTGATTTCTAACTCTATCCACTGTCCTATCTCTAAATAAAGAGCCCAAAATAAACCTTAAAAAATAAATACTTCAGAGTTGTAGTTTGCAGCGAGATCAAGACAAGCTTTAAAAGCGATCAGAAAAAAATCAATTCTACATGTGACAGGGAGCCAGTGGAGGAGAGCGAGGATACAGGAGTGATGTGATGTCGTCTGTTAAAACCAGTAAGAATAAACATGACAATATATCTAAAATATACATATATACATACATATCCTCCTCCTCTTCTTCAGTTTAAATAAGTCTCAGAGCTCCTCAAAACATGTGTGTGAAGTTTCTTGTTCTAAATCCACTCTGATCCTGTATTTGATCATGTCTATAAACCCCTCTATTTCAGCCCTGCTCAGAACAGGCTGTTTCTGTGTCTGTACCTTTAAATATGTAAATGAGCTGTGTCTGACCACGCCCCCTCTCTGGAAGGGCTCGGGTGTCTCGGTCTTTCTCTCTCCATGTCCTATTGTTTACAGTGAGAAGGCAGACTCAGAGGGCAGAACAAACACCTAGCTGTGGGAGTGTCACCCACCTGGGGGAGGGGCTACTGCCCTTTGTGATGTCATGAAGGGAAAATCTCCAAACGGCCTGTTTGAGCACACATTTTCTGAAAAGTGGAGCAGGTAAAGGATGGAGAGGATGGACTTTTCTCATCATTGGGGGGTTTGTAGACAGACTAGAGACACATATTAGAGTTAGAGAAACATGGTAATGACTTATTTTGCCTCATGTTGTTAATAATCTGTAGTTTATGATGAACCTTCTCCGGTCATATTTCTCGACTGTGAATCAAACTATTGAGGATCGTTCACCTGATGATCTTCAGAAACCTCGATATACTCACGGCAGACTCGAAGGAGGACATAGAATTCTCTCTCGACCAGCACGCTGCTGGCCCGGGACAAACTGTGCTGCTTCTCTTCCAGGTTCATCACTTTACCGCTGCTGTCCAGTAAATCCACAATCTCTGCAGGAAGAAACTTCATGTGAGACGTCTGTCAGCCATAGTGTCATCACATGATGTCACAAGACAAATTTCCCTAAGGGGACAATAAAGTGTATCGTATCGTAAAAATGGTGGGCCTGATCAAAAGTTTTGTTCTAGGCTGGGGGTAGAGTCCATGGGTGGAGATACCAGGGGAGGGGATTTTTTTTTACCAGAATCCCACTGTGACATCACAAGGAGAGCACATTTGAAACAGAGCATTTTTCTCTGTGTTGTAAGACTTATGCAGACCACAAACAAAGGACTGGATGGATTTATTTCACATGTTGTGGGTCAGTAGACACTCAGGTTACACAAATATATGTTCAGAAACACTGTAGAAGTCGATATGTCCCCTTTAAATGACTTTATGCTTTGCATTTGCTGTCATCGCCATGGTTAAGTCTGTTGTACTTCCTGCTACAGTCAGCTTGCTTCCTGATTGGCTATTGTTTGGTTCTACTTGACAACTCACAGAGTCCGTGCTCGGCCGTCCTCTGTGTTCTCTCCACACAACAGGATTTCTCATCGTCGATAAATCAGGCGGTCCTGATCGTCTTCTGAGCAGATCGTGGAGGTTAAAATCCCTCTTCACACACCTCACACCTCTGGACCATCTGACTAGATAATCTTTAGAACCATCAGATGATTGGGCCTTTGCTGATCGTCATCATAAAGTATTTGATGATAAATACCTCTGAAGTCCAGGCTGCACCGTTCCTTTAAGTGATGGATGAAGTTGATCAGTTTACAGTTGAGATTGAACATTTCCATCTTGCTGTCTGAAGAGAAAAACACAACGTAATACATCAGTGTATGAATGTGTTTGAATGGATGAGTTAATACTGATGGACTCTTTACTCAGCAGCCTCTACCATCAGTGTGTGAATGTGTATGAATGGATGAGTTAATACTGATGGACTCTTTACTCAGCAGCCTCTACCATCAGTGTGTGAATGTGTTTGAATGGATGAGTTAATACTGATGGACTCTTTACTCAGCAGCCTCTACCATCAGTGTGTGAATGTGTATGAATGGATGAGTTAATACTGATGGACTCTTTACTCAGCAGCCTCTACCATCAGTGTGTGAATGTGTATGAATGGATGAGTTAATACTGATGGACTCTTTACTCAGCAGCCTCTACCATCAGTGTGTGAATGTGTATGAATGGATGAGTTAATACTGATGGACTCTTTACTCAGCAGCCTCTACCATCAGTGTATGAATGTGTTTGAATGGATGAGTTAATACTGATGGACTCTTTACTCAGCAGCCTCTACCATCAGTGTGTGAATGTGTATGAATGGATGAGTTAATACTGATGGACTCTTTACTCAGCAGCCTCTACCATCAGTGTGTGAATGTGTATGAATGGATGAGTTAATACTGATGGACTCTTTACTCAGCAGCCTCTACCATCAGTGTGTGAATGTGTATGAATGGATGAGTTAATACTGATGGACTCTTTACTCAGCAGCCTCTACCATCAGTGTGTGAATGTGTATGAATGGATGAGTTAATACTGATGGACTCTTTAATGGGGAACCATTTTAATAGTCTTTAATGCTAAGCTAAGCTAACCAGCTACAGACCTTGGCTTTATATGGACTGCACAAACATGTGACTGATGTTTATCGTCTCATCTGACCAGCTAATTTCCCCAAAATGTAAGAAACTGTTTCCAGTTATATACAGCTATGGTGCTTTTGCAATGACTAATACCTTGTCCTTTTTCTCTTTGAAAGTTTCAATCATAACGTTGATAAGACCAAGCTGAATTATCTGGATGTTTCCACACAGGGCAGCAGACGAGCGCGAGGACTCAGGAGGTCTCTGTGGAGAAGCACTAAAGACCCCTGAGGGAACCTAAATAAAGAAGTGATCCATTGGCCTATAACCTGAACTCACGGGGGAATAAAGATAAAAGCTGTGAAAGTAAAGAAGTCCAAAGATAGTCCCACTGATGAACCAACTTTTCCCAGAATGAGCACACCATGCAGGGGCCGTAGTAAGGAAGCTTACTAAGGACAAGGAGTCGCTCCAGAGTGACAAGATTCTTAGAAAAGTCTTTATAAGAACACCCCCTTAAAGCCAAGACCAGATCCTCTTTTTAATCTAAGAATCTGCTGGTTGCGGTGATGTTTTAAACCTGCACCCCTTGTCTCAAAGCTGACTTGTGTAACAGGGTCAAATATGTTGGTGCATATTTCACTTTTTCACGTTTGTTTTAAGATAAATAAGATAAGATAAGATATACTTTATTCATCCCAGCAGGGAAATTTAGGTGTTCCAGCAGCCAGCATACATACAAACACACAACACAACACATATATACATACATATCCCACCCATACAAAAAAACATGAGCCCACAATACAGTTTGATATAGAAAAAAGTTTAAAAGTTTAAATGTCTTCTGTCCTTACTTAAAGGGGAGTCGTTATAAAGTGCAATTGCAGTAGGTAAAAAAGTATTTTTAAATCTGTCCTTTTTGCAGCTTAGCTGCCGTAGCCTCCCACTAAAAACACTCTTTTGTTCACACACGAGATTGTGTAAGGGATGCATGTTATTGTCCATAATGTTCAACAGTTTCTGTATCATCCTTCTCCCCATCACCACCTCCAGGGGCTCCACAGCAGTCCCCAGCACAGAGCCAGCCCTCCTAATCAGCTTGTTAAGCTTTTTAGAGTCACAAGCCCTGATGCTGCTGCTGCCCCAACAGATGGCTGCAAAGAAAATGGCACTTGCCACAACAGTCTGATAAAACATGGATAACATTTTGCTACACACATTAAAAGACCTAAGCTTCCTCAAGAAGTAGAGTCTGCTCTGACCCTTCTTGTAGACAGCCTCTGTGTGGTGCTTCCAGTCCAGTTTATTGTTCATGTGCACCCCAAGTATTTATAGCACTCCACCACCTGCACCTCATCCCCAAGGATAGAGATGGTGCTTAGCTCAGGCCTGTCCCTCCTAAAGTCCACCACCATTTCCTTGGTCTTTGTTACATTTAACACCAGGTGGTTCTTCCCACTCCATGCAACAAAGTTATCCACCAGCATCCTGTATTCTGTCTCCTCTCCACCACTGATACACCCCACTACCGCAGTATCATCTGAGAACTTCTGTAAGTGACAAGCCTCAGAGTTATACTGGAAGTCTGAGGTGTATAGTGTGAAGAGGAAAGGGGACAGCACAGTCCCCTGCAGCGCTCCTATGCCACTGACCGCCCGCTCAGACCTCCTGACACAGACCTCCCCAGGTCTGTGTCAGCCTCAAAAATTACCTGGCAATCGTCTGTTAAGTCTTATTTTGTAGTCCGCAGCCCCTTCTTCCTTTGTTTTCTTCTTCTTTGGTTATTATTACATATTTGTTTTGCCGCCTCCCCTCTGCCCTTTGGTAACACTTTATATTAAGGTGCTTGTAATAAGCATTAATAACAGGTAATAAATCACTTATAAGACCTTATTAGATTCTTATTAACACAAATAAGACTATTTAAGTGTTAATATAGGCATAATTAATGCATTTATTATGTCTTATAAGACACTTATAGGCGCTTATTAGAAACTTATTAACACTTTATATACCGTCATAAACATTAATAAGACTTCATGAGTGTTAATTAAACTATAAATTAATTTATAATTGGCTTGAAAGATATTTATTAACACAAAGAAACTTGTTTATAGACCACTTATCAACGTTCATAAGATGTTTATTAACATTGATAAGACTTTATTAGGTTCATATTAATGCCTTATACAATTCCCTGTGGGAAAGGTGGGTGTCCATTGTTTTCCTCCTTCCATCCTTTAATTATTGTATTATTTTGTGTATATTTATGTTCTTCAGAATGTTTTATAGTCTTTTATTAGCTGTTGGTATTTTGATTTAATTGAAATATCCTGAATTTATTGTTATTTTATTTTCCATGGAGCCTAGCTAGCCGTGCACAGCAATTTAAGCCAGTTTATGTGCACGCGCATTAAGCTAACATACATACCACACTTTTATTTAATCTGTGTAGGATCTGGAGCGGACTGAGAAGTTAAAAGGGAGTTTTGTCTGCGTTTCCCTTTTTTGCCAGATTAAAAGAGACGAGTAAGAATCCCAGTGTCACATCATCATTTCACCACAACACAACGCAGAAATCCACCGGTTACACATGCTCCGGACGCTTTGTGAATACAACCCCAGATCTGATAGGAACATGACCTTGTGTGGATAAAGTCATTGGGAGCGCTGCAGCCGCTCCTTACAGCGACTGAATCGTGTCTGGAAACATGTTGTGACCACTGCCTGATGCAAGAACAGTAACAGCTGTTTGAAAAGGTCAGATAATTTATTTAAAGGCTGTAACATGACAGAAGGTGATATCTGAACTAAACACAATTTCTTATTCCAACATTATAAAAAGAGTTTGACAACAGACTTCATTCCCAATCTGTCTTCAAACTCTCCATCAGTCCAAAGACGACATTTACACGAGTATAACTTAAACACACACACAGTCGAGACACAATGACTCAAGAGTACCTTAAAAAAAACGAGTTTAATTTAAAAATGTCAATAATGAAATGGGAGGGGAATCGGCCAAAAGGAGAAAAATGTCTGAAGTGTGATTTCTGGTGACGGCACTCTTCTTGAGATGGTTACGGTCTGAAAACAGGGGAAATGTTTGTGCAATGCAGCTCGAGGAACGTTCCTCTCTCCAGGATCCACAGTAGTGATAAGAGGTGAAATCCAACATCGTACATGTCTCCTTACATCCCTGAAAGACGTTTGTGTTTTTAGCCACTGACACGCTTGTACAGTGGGGGATTCATTCAACGCCTCTCTAACCCTAAGGCTTTATGGTCGTCCCTTCACACGATGTCATTTCAGCTTTCTGGATCATGCAGTCAGGGGTGTGTCTAAGGGTGGCCAGGGGTGGCATCAAGCAAGTAAAAATCCTGTTCATTTCCTCCATAGTTGATTTGATTATTAGCTGTGATGTCATAATCATCACAGGTAGACTGACCACGAGCTACCTGAGTGTGTAACGATGGTTTATGCTCCTTTAGGAGACACAAGTTCATCTTATATCAACCTTGCTTTAAGAACTACAATATCCATGATCATAAAGTGTCACAGCGACGTTTCTGATTGGTGGAGCTCGCTGTTACCATGGCAATGTTTCCTGTATGCTAACGGATAGTTCCCCTAGCAGGTTAGCTGGTTAATTAGCTAACGTTAAATGTACTAATAACCTTGTTGTGCTGCAGTCAATGTAGTTTATATTTTTAACAACACAAACTGCAACATATTAAAACACTTGTATTAACAGTTTAAACACGATAACAACGACTAAAGTTACATTCAAAAAGAGGGATCCTTCGCAATGCATTGTGGGAGTCGTAGTTCCTTGACTCTGGACGAGAATGATGTACACAGTCTTGTACCTTTGCCTTCCTCTCCATTTTTTCAAAGCCATTGAGGCGCTGAGTTAAATGTACTATAGTCACAAGTATTAGGTTAGCTGGTTGTCATGGTTACAGGCTTCACTCTATTGATATAATGATTTTGTGAAAAATCAAGGGAGGATTTGAACGGAAAAAATTACTTCCAGAACCAGAGTCACTGTTGAGCTTTATTGAAATCAGGTGTTTAATTAGTTTAGATTGTGACTTTGAACACACATCTTTGTTTTAGAGTTTCTTAAAGAAGTAGGCCAAGAAGATAAATTAGATTCTTGTGCATGAGTCAGAGCCCCCCTATGGGCCACCTCAGTCAGAAAAGCCTGGACACGCCCCCCTGCATGAACTTCATCATCATAGAGGAAGTGAAGGCATTTCGGGTTAGAATAAGTGTGTGACGTGATAAAAGCTGTGAGTTGCTGAGCTGCTCCTGGTCGTCTGGGATGTTAAAAAGCATTACACCATCTTTTGGTCCATGAGCAGTGCAACAACCTTCCAAATGAAAAGATTCAGTTATGTGGTCTCTTATCCGTTTACAGTGTTTCCATTGTCATTGCAGATAAGGAATTATTCAGATTCTTTACTTCCTCCTGAGGAGCTGAAGTTAAACTCTTACATATGTAAAAAAAAACATTCCTCCTGCTCGTGTGTCAGGATGCCTTTGCGAGCTCGTTGAAGCCATTCTTCCTCCTCTGCTTGTTTAACAGGGATGTGATCTGGGCTGAGCTGAGGTTCTCCTTGTCCTTATTCTGCACGTCTTCTGGTCCAGCGCAGTCTGTGGGGATCTGAGCCTGTCTGAGTGCATGCAGTGGACAGGGGCCCATCTTAGGATAGAAGGGAATCACCACCGACAGAGGGGGGTGGGATACCGCCACTAAACCGCCCCCTACTGGAGAGATCCGAGCAGGGCATCGATAGGAGCTCTCGTTGCTGCAGCTGCTGTGCTCAGAGAAGCGATCGATGCTAACGCAGTTCGCATTGAGTCTGATGGAGTCGCTGATGCTGTTGTGGGCGGAGCCGCGGCTCTCGAGCAGCTCCTGCCGGCCCAGGATGTGGCGCTGGATGATCTTCCGGAAGGTTTTCCGAAACTCCTGTATGCGGTAGGCGTAGATGAACGGGTTGATCACAGAGTTGGTGTGCGAGAGAATGATGGCCACGTACATGATCCAGGGCTGGGGGCGATCGCAGTGCGGGCAGAAGAGGGTGAAGCAGTTGATGATGTGCAGAGGCAGCCAGCAGACGGCAAACAGCCCGACGATGATGGCCAGAGACTTTGCGGCCTGGACCTCTTTCTGCAGCGTGGAGCGAGACCTCTCCCCGTGGAGCGCTTTCACCTCCATCAGCTTCAGCTGGCGCCGAGCGGCCATGAAGATGCACAGGTAGATGGCCAACATCAGCAGCAGGGGGATCAGCACACAGGCAAGGAAGTTGAAGTAGACCATGTACTCCATGACCACCACCTCCTCAAACAAGCACTTCATCAGGTTAGGGGGGCACGAGCTGTTGTCGTCACTCTTGGACTGCTGCTTGTTCCAGCCCATCATGGGAGTCAGACCAATGATGATGGATAGAACCCAGCAGACGGCGATGATGCCTCGTGCACGTTCCCCTGTCACCAAGCTGTTGTACCTGGAGGGGGGAAACGATGAGCATTAAACAGCAGCACTATCTGTCAGATTACAAACTCTCTTAAAGTCTTTATATGTGATTTTTTGATCCAGCAGATGTCGCCCTTGAGCACTAGCATGAAACTAAAACAACTTGCGCTGCATTGTTGTGTTAGCATGCTAATGCTAGCGATCTTCATTATGCTCGTATCTTCACACTGCATGTAAATTTACCTGAAATGAGCGTGATCTAGAAACACAGTTAAGCAGTGAGTACAGTATGTTATTCTTCTTTTCTCTAGTCCCTCAATTAAACAACTTTTATACGTGAGGGGAGGAGTCAGCCGGCCGTCCAGGCGATGTAAACAAAGTGAAGATAGGACTCTGAAAACTCTGAAAACATCACAGACAGTGGGACTCGGGTGTTACACCCATTGTAGACAGTCATGACTCACAGAGTTATTTTCAGAGGATATACTTGATTTATATTATATTTAAGTGTGAAAAATCACATAGAAAGAATTTAAAGTTACTGTTACTCTAACAGCCTCTCTAAAATGAATATCTCTTGTGTCTTTTGTAAACAGAATATGAAGTTCCCTCTGACTTATGAGTCGCTCTCTGACTCTCACTTCTCATCGTACCGGAACTAAAAGCAAGAGGGGTAAACAAACAAGTCTTTCAGGCCTCCTCAAAGGAAGAGTCTATTTTGAGGAGCGCAGTGTGGGAGAGCAGCTGATATATTTGGCTTGTTTCTGTCGCATTCTTGAGATGTTAAAGTGCAAAGGTCGACGCTGCAAAAAAACACGTGCAGAAGTCTCACGTATCGTCTGCGAGAGGAGGAGGAGGAGGGAGCGTAAACAGGAAAGCTGTGAGGGAGGTCCACTGTGTTCGCATGATGATGTCACAGCTTGAGCTGCAGTTTATTAAGTGACAGGATCAAAGGCTGTATGTATATTATCCCCAATGCTTAATCCAAACTGACATCCCACATACACATTGTTTTTACAGGACAGTAATAAGGGTCCATTACGGGGGGCGGGGGGTGGTTTTGGTGTGATTTGTTTGAGTGCTCCTGAGGGGCACAGCCCCCGTGGGAGACGCCATTCCTGGACACAACCATTCAGCCAAGAGTTTCAGTTCAAATGTCACGTCTGCATCGACGGAGCGAGATGACCTCTGCATTGGAAAGAAACGAGGGCTACAAAGTACGACACCTTTCAAATGCTCTTCCTTTCCCCCTTCTTTATTGTTTATTTTTTAAGATTTATTTTTGGGCTTTTTGTGCCTTTAATTAAGAGATAGGACAGTGGATAGAGTTGGAAATCAGGGAGAGAGAGAGTGGGAAAGTAGCCACAGGTCGGATTTGAACCTGGGCCGCCCGCTTGGAGGACTATAGCCACCATACATGGGGCACGCGCACTAACCACTGCGCCATCAGCGCCTGTCTTCTTCTGTTTTGAGTAGAGGTCTTTGTTTCAGGTTCTAATTTTTCTCAACATATCTCATCAACATTTGTGTTCATGGCTGGGAACTTTTATCCATTCATGAATGAATAAAGCGTACACTACACTTCCTCTCTATCTGCATGAGAAACCCCCTCCTCACTTATAACTTCAGAGATTCCCCCACGGTGAAGAAGTATTTAGGGCCTCTGACCTGAGCGGCAGCTTGATTGCGATGTAGCGGTCGATAGCGATGGCCAGCAGGCTGAAGATGGAGCTCTGGGTGAGGACCAGCACAAAGCAGGCGATGAACAGGCATCCGTAGAAGTTGGAGCAGAAGCCGATGCTGATGACGATGGAGAAGGGGATGGCGAGGACCCCCACGGCGATGTCGGCCACAGCCAGCGACACCACGAAGAAGTTGGTGATGGTCTGCAGGTTGCTGTTGAGGCACACGGCCCAGCAGACCAGCACATTGCCCAGCACGGAGAAGACGGCAATCAGCAGCTCCAAGACGATGTAGAGGATGGAAGCAGCAGAGGAGTCCGACATGCTGAGACAAACGGTAGGATCACTGATGATGATGAGGGGGGAGGAAAGCTCGTCTCAACGACCATAGCTGCAGACGGGCACTCAGCCTCCTCACCTCCAACACTTTCAGAGACATCCACCAAACAGCTGTTACCACTTCTTCACACCTGCTAAGCTGCTCAAACAGATAGGAAACAAAAAAACTCCACTTCAGATGTCACCGCTTGAGCTCCATGAACAGGTCTCTAAATGCCTTCATTCTCTCCTGGTGCTGAGCTCCTTTGCCGTCCTCTTCCCCGGAGCAGGTCCTTCCCCTCTGGAGCTTTTTTCCCATGAACGTCTTGAGGGGGCTGAGATGGTGCCAACAACGCACATCACAAGGAACACAATCTCTAGCTGCAGATAAAGAGAAATAGAGGAAGTTCATTTCTACACTCCCACTTGTATCACTTCTACCACAGTGCTAGCTGTAAAGTGACTGAGCTCTTTATGAGCTGATTTTAAAAGAGCAGTATGTAACTCTGACCATGTTTAAAATGGGTACTGCAGTCTAAATTCTAAACATTGTAGAGAGCTCTCCCCCCCCCCCCCCCCCCCCCCCCCCCTCCTCTCTAGAGTCGATGCTCACACAGGTCACCATGTGGTGGACTCTGAAGCTTCAGTGTTTATCCAGCTCTGCATGGGTCTGTAAACCTTTCTGTGTTCTAACCTCTCTCCATTTTTCAAAAACATCTCCAATATTGATCCTAGTTTGAGCACGTTTCTGCTTGTGGAGCTTATTAGAAACATGCAGAGGCTTTTTAGGTCGGGTACAATCACTTCTATCTGAACCACTCTTGCCCGCTTCCATCGCTGCAACACCTGTTGACCTGATAACTGCTCTCATATCTGACAAGGATACCGTTGTATCTGTGCAGCACGGGCCCATGAGATAAACTTTATTAATCCCTAATTGAGATACATTTTTTTAACAGCTTAAAAACATAGGAATGGCAAAAAGTAAAAGAACAAACATATAAACAGTAATTAAATATGAGTAGAAAATACGCTCCTCTGTGCCTAATGTGAAAACGCCCTGAATCTCATAGAAAAATGTCAGTCATTTGGGTTGTGATTTCTCCTTGAGGAGTTGGTGGTGGGTCCTGAGGCTCGACCAGCTGAGAACCACTCATCTAAACAATAACCATGATAGGATAGTTTCACTTAACTATCAGCACGACTGAGCGTGTGTTGTAATCCATAAATGTCGCAGGAGAGTTGTGTCTTCCGTTCACTTCAGCCAGGCTTAAGGGCATCAAAAAAGCACAATTCCTGGAAATTACATCAAATGTCCCCTGGTCGATTCTCCATAAATAATGCAGACAATAGTTGTGTTGTCCGGTGTCTCTGAGCCACACACCATAAAAGGCTTAACAAACACAAATCTGTTTTCATGGTGTGATCCCTCAGAGGGAGGCTTCTTGAGGTCACTTTGAGTTTTTAGAGATAGCAGCTGTGCTGGAACGCCGGGGTCTTTGCTCTGGGAGTCAGGGTTTTCCCTTGGACGAGACCTTTTTATTCATACCAAAGACTTGTTGTTTCAAGGCTGACAGTTATCAGGAGGTTATAACAGCCCAATCTATTTGACTTACAAATAACGATTCTGTGGGTGTCTTTCCTCTCAGCTCGGGGTATTTGTTTGTCTTGGTGGTCTCAGAGGTTCAGTGTTTCATTTCAGTGGATTATAATGTTTAATGCAGCGGCAATGGGTCCAAAGCTAAAACTCCCAGAGGACAGGAAAAGGAAATGTTGCATTTATGAAAACTATGACGGTGATTCTCCCATGCTAGCAAAGAATCTTACAATAACAAGTCATCCTTAAATAGAAATACTGAAACACATCTGAGAGACTCCAGAGACCCACAGTGAAATAAGACAACGAGGTCTTTGATATGAAAGGCTTCAGTTCACATAAACAACATAACAAGCCGAGCAAGATGGACTCAAAATGCTCCGTCACAATCACACTTAAACTCCTTAAGCACCTAGCCACCTCCGTCTCTAGCTAGACTCTTCTCCTCTGTCGCCCCCCGGGGTTGGAACGAAGTACCAAACTCCATTCGATCTGCAGAGTCCCTCTGCACCTTTAGGAAAAAGCTAAAGACCCAGCTCTTTATGAACACCTATGACCTTAATAATACTGATGATGACGATGACGATAGTTTTTATGGTTTTGATGCTGATTAGAACTAACTCACAAGAACAGTTGTGCTCTGCTTCTGGTCACTTCCTGTCAGCACCATAGACTATAAATATGAATGGACGAAGCCTGAGTGACGTCAGTCGTCTGTTCCTGCAGGGGGCTCCGGAGGGGGCAGCAGACACCATGCTGGAAATGCTGTCTCAGTCTAACTTTCAGTCAACCTAACGACAGACTGAGATCTGGAGCTGAGGCGGGTTTTAAGTCTCTTGAGGAACCGTTACATCACGCCCACCTGTCAATCAGGTCAGCAACACGCCTAACTATGGATAACACGTTCATAAAATTGAAACAGAGTAGTTTCTAAAAAATTCAAACCTGTACAGTGTGTGCCAGTGATGACAATAACTAATAATCAAGACCTATTAAGTTTTTTGTACCAGGCTGTAAACATGTTTATTTATGCTGTAAAAACCTCTTTTTTTTGTGTGTGTGACTTCCTGTGTTCCTGCAGCCAGCCTCTAGTGGACACTTGACAAACTGCAGGACTTCAGACTTCCACATTGGCTTCATTTTTCAAGACCAGCGGTTGCTGCTTGGTCAGCACCTGTGAGTCTGATCAGACTTAAAGCTGTTTGTTTGCTCTTCCTGAGGTTGTTTCCTCCTCTCTTGCTTTTGTTTTACTTACTCTCTGATGTACGCCACTTTGGATTAAAGCGTCTGATAAAAGAATAGTAGAATGATCCTCATCATAAAGGTCAGCAGCAGCATCAACATGTGTGTAGGTGATGAAAGATTTTAAGGAGAGCTATTAGCAATATCACATCGAGATCCAGATGTAGTCCTGATCATCAGCTCTGCTGTGATTGGGTCTGAAGATGTTTTTTTTAATATATATATTTTATATTTTTAAATTCTATTTTATATATTGTAATAGCTTCTTATACTGTGTTATTTAAGTTGTTGCTAGTTCTGCTTTATTTCCTTGTTAATTGTTTAGCACCAATACACCAAGTCAAATTCCTTTATGTGTAAATGTACTTGGCAATAAACCCAGATTCTGATTCTGATTCTGATTCTGAAGACAATGACAGCAGTGTTGATATCCAGAACAACATCTCCACCTCCAGTGTCATATTACTTTAATACAACAGTTAGAAAAGCAGAAAATAGTGATATAAAGTAAATATCAACTACAGGTTAGTTTTGAAGTCCACCAACTCAACTAGTTCCTCAGTTTAACTGAAACTAGACTGTTGCCAAGCAACCCAAACATTCTATTCTCCTGTTGGTGTCCATGGTAACCACAGAGCAGCTACTCTGTAGTATGAACCTTCACATGTACGATAAAATAAATGAATGTGATCATGAAACCAGTGACATTAGAGTGTGTTGTGTGACTCTGAGGTTTGAGTTTGAGTTTGAGTGACATCATTGGAACTTTTACATCATGATGGAAAAGTTCCAATGATGTCACTCATGGGAGGCCTCTTGTCTAATCAGATTGCTCGGTCTGAACTAATTGTTGTAAAATGTGCTTTCAAAGCTCCAGCCAGGGGCCCCAACTGTCATATTTAAACACATTTAAGTATTTAAATTATGAATAAACATATCATTTGTATTAATTGTAGTTTTATAGAGACATTTAAGTATGTATGTTCAAGATAAACAAATTAGCCTAATTGCATCATTACTGTCACATTATTGCATCATCTTTAACAACTGCTTTTTGGAATTGCCAAATGCCAAAATCCACATCCTAGAGCTTTATAATGCCAGCTATTAGAGATTGTTTATTAGGGGTTTAACAGCAAAACTTTGCCCTGACCCCCCTCCCATTGTGACGCCATGTCATGTCATTAACTGCTCAACATGAACTGTTAGTTTCACTTTGTTCAGGATGTACAGGTTTTTATCTCCACATGACATGTCAACTCTTTAGAGATGCTTCTTTATTAGTGAGTCTGACGGGATGGTGAAGGTTTAGTACCTCTGCATCAGACACACGTGGAGTCAGTTATCAGACCTGCTCGTGGTACCTACGGTCTCTAAATGTACTATGGGAGGTAGAGCCTTCAGTCATCAGACCTGCTCGTACAGACACACTGTACTTTTAAGAATAGACTTTAAACTTTACTTTTTGATAAATCTTATAGTTAGAGCTGGTGCTGGTGTAGACCAGCTCCTAGTAATGCTGCTATAGTCTTAGACTACCGGGGGAACTGGTACCTTGAGCTCCTATCTCCCTCCCTCCCTCTCTTTCTCTCTCTGTGTGCATTCACATCATATTACTGTAAATCTGAGTTACTAACCATATATTTCCTGGGAGCTCCTGAGCTCTCTTAGGGTTCTATTGTGGTTTATTGCTGCTTTGTTTTGTTCTTGCTGCAAGGTGAGGAGAGTTAACACCCAGTTTTGGGACACCTTGTACAAGCTTTATTGTGTTCCTCCCTCATTTCACACACGCCCTCAGATGAAAGCAGCTCACGGTGAGGGCTCTTAGTTACTTGTGATGCAAATGTTTGCGCAGCCCTACAACACCTTTCATAAAGTTTAATAACCCTTTTCTAATATCAATAAATACATTTAAGCACATAGGTTAAATAGAAAATATAAATAAATATATGTTAGATTCCAATGTCAAAAATTCAGGTTTTGATGAATTTTTGCAGCAATAAACATTTTGAGAACCTGAAAAGACTCACCTCTCGATGTCCATCAGTCACTGGTGATTCCCGACTAACAGAATGATTATATTCTAGTTAAGTCTGATAGAACTTCAGGAAATCAGGTTAAAAAAAAACAACAACTGTTCACCTCCCACTGAGTGAAAAACCTCTCCCACAAACTTGATATAAAAAAAAAACGCCTGATTACTTCACTTGATCCTGTTGTTCAAGTCAAAGAGTTTGACCAGTTCCTCCTGCTGACGTTTTACAACTCACACTGCTTCTTATGTGAAATGCTTCAGACGCTCTTTTCCTCCCTCCCCACAAACCACACACAGACACACCACACGCAGACAAACACACACCCCTCATAAAACATATTCAGCATTCTGTTTCCTCTGCGGGGGCGGATCAGTTCAAATCCTGTTGTGTCTTCATGACTCTTGCTGACACACTTTAAACTTGTTTTCATGTGACAGTCTAAGCTTAATAATCCAGTTAATCTGGACAAATTCTCACAGAAGACAAATAAACAGATACTATATGTCTGATGCCACATACCTCTCACACTCGGATTTCCTCTTAAATAAAACATGCTGCAGCTCGTGTACTGACTAGAACTAGGAAAAGGGACCACATTACTCCTGTGTTGGCTTCTCTGCACTGGCTCCCTATAAAATCTAGAATAGAATTTTAAATCCTTCTTCTCACCTACAAAGCTCTAAATGGCCAGGCACAATCTTATCTTAAAGAGCTACTAGTGCCATACTACCCTTCTAGAACATTACGGTCCCAGAGTGCAGGCCTGCTAGTGGTACCTACAGTCCCCAAGTGTACAATGGGAGGTAGAGCCTTCAGTTATCAGGCCTGCTCGTGGTACCTACGGTCTCTAAATGTACTGTGGGAGGTAGAGCCTTCAGTTATCAGACCTGCTCGTGGTACCTACGGTCTCTAAATGTACTATGGGAGGTAGAGCCTTCAGTTATCAGACCTGCTCGTACAGACACACTGTACTTTTAAGAATAGACTTTAAACTTTACTTTTTGATAAATCTTATAGTTAGAGCTGGTGCTGGTGTAGACCAGCTCCTAGTAATGCTGCTATAGTCTTAGACTACCGGGGGAACTGGTACCTTGAGCTCCTATCTCCCTCCCTCCCTCTCTTTCTCTCTCTGTGTGCATTCACACCATATTACTGTAAATCTGAGTTACTAACCATATATTTCCTGGGAGCTCCTGAGCTCTCTTAGGGTCCTTGGGACTTGCCTGAACAAGTGGAGCTGGGGAATCGAGCCCTCAGCCTTCCGGTTGAGACTGCGACTCTACCGAGTCTCAGCCAGCTGGTTATGCTTAAGTTTTCTGCTTTTCGTCATGCTCCAGGTTTCTGCCTGATCATCATGAGTCTGGTTCTTCTTGAGGTTTCTGTCTGTTCATCATGAGTCTGGTTCTGCCTGTTCATCATGAGCCTAAATAATCTAGAATATAATAAAGAGTAAGGTCTTCTACCTTGTTAGGACATAGAGGAGAACAAACATGGCTGTTTTAATGGTCTTTTAATACTTCTGCCAGATAAAATAAAGTAACATAAAATTCAGACAGCTTTTTTTTTTTTTACAACTGATTATGATAGTGTGAACTTAATACTGTAGCTTAGTCCCTTTTAGACAAACAAAGAGGCATACACGCTCACCAAACAGATTTTATCATTCAGCTTTAACTTGGCCCACGCAGGGATCATTTCAGCACTGCATGTAGTGTAAAGAAAACAAAAAGACATTTTCCACATCCAAAACGTGGCAATTGGGTGAAAAAGGCAACATGGAAACAAAATACGTTCAGTGAAATTCTCAGAGCATTTTCAAGTAAACAAATAAAGTAGCATTATGAAGTGGACCAAAGGAAGATTCAATGCACTTTTCACATTTGCTTTGCTTGTTGTGGTAAAGAGCATCATCTCAGGTCTCAAACAGTGTAACAGTGGAATGTGCTGCCGAGCGGTCGGCGGCCGTCTGGCCTCAGCAGTCCGACCTCAAGTGTCCATAAATCGCTCGACATCGGTAAAGTTGGAGCTCATAACGTTCAAGGATCACTAAAGCGTGATCAAACACATTTCACTTTCAGGATGGAGAAGATTCAAATCTTTCTGAAGTTCTCACGTTCCCGTCAGGAGCCATTAATCAAAGGGGGCCAGCGGCCAAACCAAGCAGAACACAATCAAACAGTTGGCTGATAATCATCCTCAGCATCACGGCACCACACACTGCTATCTACAGAGCGCTAATACCTTCCAATGTGTTTAAATTCACTCACACTCTCTCCATGAACAAAATAAAAAAATGTCATTGTTGCAGGCTCTTGTGCTAACTTTCATTCACTGAATGTCTCTGCAGTTGTACACGTTGGGCTGATGTGGCTTCGGCAAACAGCACCAGCAGGATGTGCTTCTAAATCTTCACTTAAACCTTCGTCTGATGTAGCCGTGTATACAGTCCGGTAACTTCATCTGACCCAGGTCAAAACAGCGTTTGGTCACTTTAACCGCAACCCTGGCTGAATTCATCCAGCTTCCCCCCCAAAACCGGTTGTGTGACCATCATTCTCCGGAGGGCCCAATCAAGAACCTCACTTTAGTGTCACAGTTCCACTCCCAGAAGCTCAGGCTACACCGCTAAGGCAGGAAATGAGTGTGATATCCAAAAGGCGTTTCTCAGAACAGCTACTAACGTCTGTGTAATCGATTCAGACACACAAATAAAGCAATGACCTCACTTCTATGATTAGAAACTAGGCAAATAAATACAGTGAACTTGGTATGTTGAGGCACAATAAACACGACAGCAGTCAGATAGCACTTCACGGAAACACTTCCTTCAAAGTCCCCCGAATTAAGAATCTCAGAACAGAATTTGTAAGCGTTCGATAAATGTGTTAAAGCATATTGTACTGTTTAAAGCACATGAAATGACGTGTAACGCCTGCTGACAACTTCTGCACTGGCGTCCTTATAAGCTACGACTACATCAAAGTGTGTTATTAACCATTTGTTTTGATGCTTAATCTGGGGGACGTAAAGGCTCACCTTCAGCTATAAAGTCGCCAAATGAAGTTTGACAAATTTAACACGACGCAACACAAAAAAACAATCGTCATGGTAACAGTTTGTGATACTTCTAATGTCAAAAAAACATCTTGTCTGAAACAATTAGAGCAATCGCACCTAAATAAATCACGGGCACAATCGAATCGTCCGATTAATCGTTAAGGTTATTTGGTCAACGAGCGAGATTAAGAGTTCGGCAACAATCGTTGACGTTACAGACACAGCTCAGAAATTTTGAGAATTATTTTTACCACCGTCGTGCCGAGCGTTAACGACAAGATTTCTGTACGTTAGATATAAAGTTACAGCTAGCAGGAGATTAGCTTAGCTTAGCATTAAAACTTGGAGCACAGAGGAGAATAGGTGTCAGGCTCCATCTTCACACCAACATCTCTAAAGCTTATTAGAGATTATTAGCACAACTCAGATATAACAGTTTAAACAGCAAGCTTTATTAATAAAGTCAGAAGGACGTGGAGGTATCAGGGACGAACAAACGACTCCACGTTTCACTGAGTTCTTCACATTGTTAAAGGTGGTGATGTCTAAAGTAGCTCTGCGCTCAGGATGCCCACTGCAGCGCTGTGTGTACCGATGTGTGGCCTGAGAGGAAGGACAACACCCTCCACTGGCCTGCTACGTGAATTTAAGCTACAATATCGTAGGAGCATGAATGAATGAATGAATGAATGTGATAAATGCACGAGTTGACTTTGGACAGAGCCAGGCTAGCCGTTTCATCTGGTTTCCAGTCTTTATGCTAAGCTAAGCTAGGCTAAGCTAACTAGCAGGTTTTAGCTTCATATTTGCAGCATTGATGGTGCCTCAATCTTCTCATTCAGGTATCAAAAACAAAGGGAAGACATTTTCATAAATAAGTGGAATTATACCTTTAAAGAAAGAAGCATTTACCTTCAAGTAGACGTTTTGTTAAGCTGGTATTCAGATACTGAGGTGATGACGCGTGTGTACTGTATGTGCCCAATGAAAGAAGTCTACATGCAGGACGCCAGCTGCAGGCCTCATCTATGCACACACACTTTACTCTGAACATGACTTCTTCTCTCACCATAAAGTGACAGTAAAGTCACGTTCAGTGTGCTATGTTTCATTTATGTTTTTATTGTATGATCGTGTAACCGCTCGGCACCTGAGGATGCAGGTTGGCTGTGCACCGGGTACCCTGTTGGTCCTTTACATCACGCTCACAGTTTACCGTTTAGTGTTTAAATCCATACTCATTACAGGAATGTTAGTTAACGAGCGGTGCTGCTGCTTAACAGAATGTGTAGTCGTTTTAAGGAGCGTAGCATATTTCTGTGTTCGGAGAATAAAAACATTATAGGATGTGGATGTAGAAGCTGTCTGCAGCGTCAGTCTGATGACCAACTCGCCACAACATCAACACTATAAAAGGCGTCTGAAACATATTTGGCAACAACTTGTTGAATCTTCAGCTTCACAAACTGTAGTGAAAAAAACCCACAAAAACACACTCTGCCTCTGCAATGATCAGGCCTGGAGAGGGAGCTAACATCCGGGGTCTCCTGCATCAATTGCTCACATAGGCACTTTATCCGTTAAAAGAGAGGCATCTGTATCGTAGTGGAAGACTTGGTGCAAAACAAGGCTGCGTCCATCTGAATCTCCAGGCTTGGCGGGGAATTCCAACATCCCTAATGTTTGGTTCGATACTCTGTGGGAGCTGCGTATTTCCACAAAATATCCAGAAGAAGAAAAATGGCGGTGAATCCCTCTGCTTGCTAAGTAGCACATTGAAAGTCTGAAAACACCTTAAACATGAGTTAACTGTGATGGACGATAAGCCAGGGAGAAGGCACTGAGACTTGGTTTCTTTTTCTTGCAGCTTCTTCAGAAGATCCCTGGAGGCAGAGATGATCTTAGAGTCAGTTCCTACTTGGTTCATTAGTTACCAACAGTAAAAGGCAAGCCCTACACAAGTCACCCTCAGCACTGCATGGAGGATAGCGTAGCTGTGTGTTTGTGTCCAGTGAGGCTGTGGTCTGCTTGTAGTGTTGAGTCATGCTGAGGACCGACATGCAGCGTGTGTGAGACGGGCGTTGCTGTTGTGTGGGGAGGGTGAGGTATAACTGTTGACTGGAGCTCAGGAGGGCTGGCGTAGCTCTGATTGTGCTGCAGGCGCAGGGCGGCTGAGACCATGAAGTCAGGTCTCAAAGTACTTGTAGATGGCTGTGACATAAGTCATGACACTTTGCCAGTCAGGCCTCTCTGTGTGCACCATCTCGTTTAAGTCCTGGAAAAGACAAAGACAGAAAACTAAGCCAAGTGTAGGTGTTTTTCCTTATTGAGAATGAGTGTATGTTTTAAATCAGGTAGACATTATGACACATACATATAATCACCACTTCTTAAATGTAACACAAGACATTAATGAAACATGCTATGTTGAAGTGCTGTCTTCTCTGACAACAATGCAGCAGCCAGTATGTCCTCCTTCTAACTTTAGATTCTGCTCCTGAATGCTCTGGATTTGTTTGGACCAGAGAAGGTAGGAGGTTTTAAGACACCCCCGCACAGCCGTTTTGGACGCCCCTCAGTTTACCAGATATGAGAGCAGTTATCAGGTCAACAGGTGTTGCAGCGATGGAAGCGGGCAAGAGAAGTGGTTCAGATAGAAGTGATTGTACTCGACCTAAAAAGCCTCTGCATGTTTCTAATAAGCTCCACGAGCAGAAACGTGCTCAAACTAGGATCAATATTGGAGATGTTTTTGAAAAATGGAGAGAGGTTAGAACACAGAAAGGTTTACAGACCCATACAGAGCTGGATAAACACTGAAGCTTCAGTGACTGTAAAATAACTCTAGAGAGGAGGAGGAGGGGGGGGAGACAGGTCTCTACAATGTTTTGAATCTTGACTGCAGTACCCATTTTAAACACTAGTGGTCAGAGTTACATTTTGCTCCTTTAAGTGGATAGTTTGATTTTTTTTATTGGGGGGGGGGGGGGGGGGGGGGGGGGGAGAGAGCTGTATTTGTCAAATTGTGTTGTGTTGTGATCTGGATCGATTCCTGCGGGCCTTTTCTCGACGTCCAGCCATTATGCTAAGCTAATCTTCTCTTTTTAACACGTACAGCTCCATATTCACCTCACAGGAAATCGAGTTATTGTAAATAACAGACTTGATGACATTTAGTGAAGTTCTGTATTCAAACACAATATTTTTTGTAAGGTTGTCATTTCGCTGATTTATTCTGTCTGAGTTATGTGACGCAGCACAGCCTCAGTTTTGTGATGGCTAACACATCAGCAGGTAAAAGACGTTTACGAGGACAAAAGCAGAACTCAAAGGACAAACTGGATCTCTGCTCTGGTTAATGATTAAAATGAGCAGCGCCTGGGGTTGAAATGTGTTCTCACTACGAGTTAAGAGGAGCTTAGTGTGTAAGAAGGAATGAAATAAGAAATCCAGAATCAGGACAAACAATGGAGCGAGGAGAACAACGTGTTCCTGTACATCTTCCTAAGGGATTAATGTCTAAAAAAGGCTTTTCATATCTGACCATAGTTTTGTTTTCTCTCCACGTAAAGTCAAGTTATATTTGGAGGTGATTTTTGCCGTTAATGGAGAGGACGGCCGAAGAAAGACGGGAACCGTTTGGAGGAGAGAGAGGGGGAAGACATGCAGCAAAGGACTGAGATCGGGTTTCAAACCCAGAACTTCCACCAGATATGCATGCATTGTGTGTCCGCTCTGCTGCGTTATGGCTCAACAGTGTCTGACTTCCTGCTCTGTGGTAGCAGCAGCAGAGCCAGTGGAAGCACACACAATGTAGAGGTAGGCCGCGGCCGCCGTGACGATAGCTGCCTGTAGTGTATGTACATGGGGCGCGCGCCACAAATGCTAAGCTACCTAGCGCCCCTGCTCATCTTTCTTTACATAAAGTCATAGTGGAAGAAAGCTTACCAAAGTGCATTTGATGCCCACACTTTCGGCCGCCTGGAAAGCCAAGGTGAAGTTTCTCCTCTGAGAAAAGAAGAGTACACAGAGGTGTCACACTACAGCACGTCAGCTCATCGTACAGTGGTGATAGCTCGAGGCTCGTGGCGCTCTCGGAGGAGCAGTACTTGCCTTGTCCTGGCTGCCGAGCTCTTGGTAGGGGATGTGTGCGGGCAGGTAGGTGTGGAGCACAGCACAGAAGGCCAGACCATCGTTCCAGCTGCTGCTGAAGTTTGTGATGTCAATGTTCTGAAAGATAAAGGTCAGAGGTCACTTCAGTCCAGGATGAGACATCTGGCCTTATCTGTACCTGAGGGGACGACATTTCATCCCTGGTCATTAATGTCACTCCCCACCACCGGCCTGCGTTACGACGACACATTCAACAATGTACAGACCCGGTCATCATGGAAACACTTCAACCACCGGGAGTGATGACGGTTGTGGGACTTTTATGTGAAGCATCAACATTACATATCACATGTATCATCGTTTCCACTGTGACCAGCGTGACCTTTGCAGCGGCAGTAAATCTGTGATGTGTGTGTAAACGAGACGGGAAGACAGAATGACATGATTCAGTCAGTGTTTCTGTCTGCTAGATAACACAGGATGTGTTAAATGTTGCCCACTTCCTGGTGAAGATCTGAGGCGCCATGGTAACCGCAACCTACATCAGACAATAGGGGTAAACATCACCTCAGTTTGCAGGTGAGTCTCCACCACCTGTTGATGGTCTCTAAAGCTCCCTCATTTACAGGTTGAAGCTCCGATGTTTATCTGTGAGCATACTCAGACTCTAGTTCTTAATATTTGAGAGACCCAAAGACTATACGCAACCACAACCACAACACCGTCACACTGGACTGAAACAGAAAGAGAAAATTTAAATTAAAGGAAGAATGTGCAACATGTTCCACATAAATATCTTATAAATCCAGTGTATCCTGTGTAAATGTGTGTCTGAGTCATGACTGTCTACAATGAGTGAGAAGCTCGAGTCCTGCTGGCTGTGTTGTTGTCAGAGCTGTGTTTACATGGACGGGACGGCCGGCTCCTCCCCTTTTGTATAAAAGCTGTTTTAGTCAAGAACTAGAGAGAAGAAGAAGAACATACTCACTGATTATTTAGATGTTAGTAAGAGTTTTTAGATCACGCTCATTCTGTGTCAAATTATGTGCAATGTGAAGCTACAAGCTAACTAAAGAGCGCTAACATTAGCATGCTAACAACAATACAGACCACGGGTGATTGCAGCTCGAGCAAAGGACAATTTAGTCTGCTGCTTGTGCTTAATTTTGTTTAATTATGGTGCATTCTAACTGATAACTCCTTTGTGTGAACGTGAGTGGAGAGGGGTTGGAGGTGTGTCTCTGGAGGAGAGCAGAGGCTTCAGTATGGAGGAGGCGTGGCCAAACAGCAGTTTGTTTTGGTTTCATGCTGGAGCTCAAGGGGGACATCTACTGGATCAAAAAGTCGCACATTCTACCTTTAAATGTATACATCTTTAATCAGACGTGTGGTTGGCATCTTTTCCACTGGAGCCCGTTTTTACATTCTTTGCCTGCCTCTCTATACAACAGCTCTGCTAAAGCCGATTTCACATCTGCACTCAGATCATTTCAGAAGGACTGACTCTGCTGTGTTCTCACATCAGCTCACTCTGACTTTCTGCAGAATGAATATGAGGAGGCTGGAGGAGAAACTCCGGGTGAAGTCTGAGTGAAGAATGTGTCTGTTTGTGTTCACACATACCTGATAACCCTCAGTCTTCTTCTGGCACCACTTTAGCAAAGCATTTCTCTTAGAGCCGCCGTACTCTCTGGCCAGCGCCGACAGCGGGTCCTTCCTCTCTTCTCTGTGAGACACACAAAAAGAGAGAGAGAGAGTGAGCCAGGAGAGCGGTTACCGGCTCCTCTTTACAACAGTGTGTGTTTGCTGGATTAAAGACAAAAAAGAACAACACACTACTTTTATTCAGTACAACATTAAGAGTGGTACCTTATGCGACTGCGTGCTGTGGGGGTGACGGAAGCTGTGGGGGAGGAGGAGGACAAGGAGAGAGGGGAGGAGGCGGCGCTCAAGGCCATTAATGAGGTTGAGGACGTCCCGTCTGCAGCGGACATGTCCCTCTTGATCTCCTCGCTGCTCCGGCGGGACACTGCTCGGGGACAAATATAGATGTCTCATTAAAACTTCGGACTCGATTACTTTTGGAGCCGTTTCTGTAACAGGAGCAGCATCTCTAACCTGAGATCGTCTTGGTGGAGTCCATGTTGGAGACCCGTTGGAGGGCAGATGATGGCCTGCCGCTCGAGGACCCCCTGAGAAGGTGCTCAGCTGTGGAGACAGTAAACATACAGCAAGTGTTTTCATAAGGGACTTCCTCTGAAGTGAGCAGTAACAGGGTCAGTCAAGAGTGAAATGAGAACTGAGTGGGGACATCGGAGGCTATGGCCTGCACGTTCACAGGAAACCCTTAAAGCCGCTGCTGGTGAGAGTGAAGGGAGGAATATGGTGCTTTATGTGACGGCTCGTTATTCCCCTCTTATAATCCACTCCGGGGTTTAGATTAACTAGACATGAAGTCAACAAACATTGAACCTGCTGGGAAAAACTGTGGCGTTACTTCTCATGAGAAAGGGAGGGTGGTCTATTCAGGACTGTATGATGGTTACAGTGTCCTCTGTTTGACCCTTTCTGATCCACTTTACAGGTGTAAAGCTGCTTATATGATGACAAAGGTCTGGAGTGAATGTACAGCATGTTGACAGTGACGGCTGCCTCACCTGGCATGGTGATGTCCGTGTAGCTCGGCCTCTTGTCACTCAGAGAGGAGAGCGGCTTGGCTGCTGACATAGACCCGCTGATGGAGTGTCTCTGAAACAGCAAAAATAACACCGAGGTCAGACATGACGTAAAAAAATTAAATAAAGTGACTTGAAAGCTCTATAAGTTGTTGTTTTTGTCTAAAGAAAAAAAAGATGTTAAAATAAATATGACAATATTGTTTAAAAAAAAAGAAATTAGTCAATTTATAACCTGAACGTGACATGGTTTCTCAAAGACGGGGTCAACACAAATTGGAGTCACGTTCCCAAAGTCGAGTTTCTCTAAAACTCCTCAAAAGTTTATCCACTCCACAATTTTTAAAATCAAATACGTTAAAAAGCCCAAAGAATGTGGCACCTGTGGCTAGTGGTTAGAGCGCGCCCTATGTACGGAGGCTGTAGTGTTCCAGACGGGTGTCCCAGGTTCAAATCCGACATGTGGCTCCTTTCCTGCAAGTCACTCCCCACTCTCTCTCTCTCTCTGATTTCTGACTCTATCCACTGTCCTCTCTCTCCATAAAAGCCCAAAAAGCCCAAAAAATAGACCTTTAAAAACACCCTGAGATGATCTGTACTCATCTTTGATCTGATCTTTTACTTCTTAAATAATTAAACTTAATGATTACTCTATAAAACATCTGTTCCTCATTGAGAATGCCTGATAGCATATCCTAGAGGGTGAACTGGAGTCAGCTGCACTGCTGAGTCAGAGGCTAACTTCTGCTCCTGTGATATGAAAGGCTATCCGTCTCTCTGTGATGATTTGAACGCTGACCACTAAAACTTCTGAAATGACACACGTCCTGTACCTGGATGGGTGAAACAGCAGCTGCCGGCGGCGTCTTCAGGGGACTGGGGCTGAGCGGGGTGGTGCGGGGCAGCGGGGCGGCTGGCGCTGTTGGAGCCACAGAGGCGCCATTTGTTGCAGTGGGAGACGGACCTTAGTGAGGAGAGGAACAAACACAAACAGAGCAGTTTAGATCTGTTTCTAACAGGAACACACACACAACTTTTTTCAGGGAGAAAGGCGCTGGCTATGCGCTCTGGTGTGCACATCTCCATGACAACAGTCTGTTGACAACGCCCGCTGTATGACCCACACTGCTCTGTTACTTTTTTCTGCATGTTTTATATTTGAGATCGTTTATTCCCCGATCAGACACGGAGCGAGGAGGATGTGAGTACAAGACACGACCTTTAGGAGACAAAACTACGGGGAATATTAAACATTTGGAAAAGAGCGCCGGTGATGTCAACAGTGCCTTTCTAAAAGGTGAATGATTTTCATTTTGAGTGCTCGGAGCGGCTGTACTAAAGTGGAGAGCTCAGAAAACAACGCTAGGTGACCACAGGGCTTTAAAAAAACCATTTAAAATAATAAAGAAGTGCAGGACAGTGGAGCGTCTTGTGATGCTGCGTGGTACCTTGCGAGGCGCTGTCAAAGCTCTTGATGAGTGTTTTGACGGTCGGGGAGGGTTCTGAAGAGGTGGAGGATCGTCTGCTGAGCCCCATCCCCTGCCGGAGAGCAGCCAGGTCCCTCTCCACTGCGTTCATGTAGTTATACACGCGGCCTCTCTCCTCGTCCTGCCTGGGAAACATTAGAGCGGTTAGTTTATTCACACGATGACGTCATTCATCACAGAGTGTCTGGAGGCCTCTTAAATCAGTGATAGATGAATGTAAACTCCGTTACTAAGCAACCAGATTCAGTTTGTTTACAAACACAAGACAAGAAGATGTCAGAGTGACTGCTGGCTCCTTACTTGCGGGTCTTGACCTCGTCCAGCTCCTTGCTCAGCTTCTCGTTCTTCTCCAGGGCTTCCTGCAGACGGCGCCGCAGGTCTCCGATCTCCTCCTGAGCTTCTGACTTGATGTCGTTAGCAATGACGACGGCGGTCTGCAGATCAGCCTGGAACTGACGCCACTCCATGGACTCCTCCTGCACACACACAGACACACACACAGCAAAGACTTCAACATTAGTTAAGGTACATGATATACTGGATTAGGAACACAAAAAACAAGCTGCATCATCTGACACACTGTCAAACTGATCACAGTCAATCTCCAGATGTTCTTATTTAGCACCATTTTTCATTCACACTAATGATTTCAAGTCTAAAAGTCCCTCTCCTTTTAACTTAAAGCTGTGAACTATAACTAGCTGCACACAGTCATATCTGGCAGATAAACTGATCCATGCAGCACTACACACAGTAAAGTTTCAGACTAAGAAACCAAAACAATGAGCTGAAAGATGCAGAATCCCTCACTCAGATGGTGACTCTTTCTTAAGCCGTTTAAACATCTGCACTCCTGAAAATATCTAGATCATTTCATAAGGACTGCACCTGATAATATATGCAAGTGTGAAAGCCCTTTATGTTTGTCATTGCAATTCTCACTTAAGCCACTTAAGGACTTGGACATTGTCCTGGTGGTGTGTGTATGTGTGAATGCCAACAGCTGGATCTCATCATCCCGACTCTCTGCAGACTTCTTTCCTGCCGGCCTCCTCCTAATTAAAAAGTCTGCATGACATCAGAGGCTAAAACTGAGATACTTTTAAATTGGGTAATTTCACATCAACAGGTGAACAGATTATTATCTTCAATCAAACATTAAAGAATCATCATTGACCAACACATGACATTTGACATTAACACCACTGAGCTTGAACAGTAGTGTTTCCTGCTGCAAAGAATTATCTCAAAAATCACACAATGGTCTACCCTTCACTTTCTCCTTTACTGTAACTCACTCTCTCTACATGCGTCAGCCAATCATCAATAAACCGTTTCACAGATAAAAAGGCAGCTGCAAGATTATTAACCCCAACAGGCCATGGCTCCCACATCTCCCCCTCCCTTCATCGGCTTCCAGTAAAATTCAGAATCAACTACGAGATCCTGTTACTCACATACAAAGCACTGCATGACTTCGCCCCGACTACATTCCTGACCCCCTCTTCTATATTCCCCCACCTCGTCCACTCAGATCATCCAACCTCGGCCTTCTTACCATCCCCTCGCTCCAATTATAAAACAAAAGGTGATTGTGTTTTCACTGTTTTAGCCCCGACTCTCTGGTCAACTCCAACAAACCCTCAGATCTGCAAAATCTTTGGACTGATCTAAAACCTCACCTGTTCAGACGAGCCTTCATGTGACTCCCCAAACCCTTTCTTGTGCTTATAGTTTGTTCCTGTGTTTTCATTATCTTAGCTTTTCCCGGTTTGACATTGTGACCTGTGTATGTAAACTTTGTCTCCTTGTGATTTTTTATTTGTGAAGCCCTTTTTAACTGAGCGCTTCAGAGATCTAATCTGTAAAACACCTACACCTTGCCACAGCACCGTTCTGCCACAGGTAACCTCCTCACATTAACTGAGCTGTGAGCGTGTGTCCTACATGTACACGATCACCAGCTGCCAGGGACACATGTGGAAGACGACTCCAGAAAATATCAGAATTTGAAAGGGGACTTTAATCTTACCCTCAGTCTGCGGTGAAGGATCTTAATCTCTCTCTCCATGTCGTGCTTCTGGTCCTGCAGCTTCTTCACCGAGTCTGAGACAGGAGGAGCAGTAAGATCAGGAAGAATAGAGTTATCAGGGGCAGTCTGCCTTGAACTTTCCAGAAACAGAAATGTGTGTGTGAAAAAGGGTTGAAGTTTACACTGCTGTCCGTCCACTTACTCTCAAGGTCTGTGATGATGAGGTTGTCATGGAGTTTCAGAGCTCGGTGCTGCTCCACCTCGTCCTCCAGCTCAAAGATGGTTTCCTTCATGTCTGCGACCTCCGTCTCTTTCTCCAGCAGATCGTCGCGCTGCTTCTCCAGAGCATGCGCCTGCTCGCCCATCTGCTGCTGCACCTGCCCCTGGAAGTCTCTGTATTCCCGGTCCAGCTGCTCGGACACAAAGAGGGGCAGTGAGATAATTAGCTTACCTATGTTAAAACAAAGCAGCAGCAGCAGTGGCATGCTGTAATTCTTTGAGAGTTACTGTACACTGGGTGTCATCCCAAACCCTCTTTTCAAGTTTGAACTGACCTTACTAAAAGTCTCCTGGAGCCGCGTGAGTTCACTGTGGGCTTGCTCCAGCTCCTCCTGCAACTTTGCCGCCTTGGCCTCCGCCTCTTCTTTCCCCAGACGGACTCCCTCCAGCAGCTGGCAGATGTCGTTTTTGTCCCCCGCGGTGTGAAGAGAGTACAGCTCGGCCACCCTCTGCCTCTCCTGGTCCAGCTGGGCCCTGCAGCGGTTCAGCTCCGCCTGATCGCTGCCCACCGCTGCCTTGTACTCCTCGAGTGCGGCCCCCATGGCCGCCCGGCCCTGCCGCTCAGACTCCATTATGCGCTCCATCTGGTGATTCCTCTCCTTCAGCGCTCCGATCATCTCCTGCGCCTCCGCGTTGTCCTGTTCGGCCATCTTCAGAGTGTTGGACAGGTGTTGTTGAACCCCCAGCAGCTGCTCTCTCTCAAAGCGGGCGTTATCCGTCAGGTCCGCGTAGCGCTGCTCCAGCTCCAAGTAGCGCCCGCTCTTTATGTCCTCCTCGAGCGCGTACGATATGTGATGCTCCTCCAGCAGACAGCGCAGGTATTCAATCTGTCGACCGTACAGCTCCAGCTTGTCGCTCTGCTGACACAGAGAGTCCATGAGGATCACCTTCTCTTCCCCCAGACGTTCGTTCTCTCCGTTCAGCTCCTGGGTGATCTGCTGCAGGTCGGCCAGCTCCTGTAAGGTGGCCTGGAGCTCCTCGGCGGTGCTGTGCTGGTTCTCCTCCATCTGGTGGATTCGCTCCGTCAGACATGCCACAGACACCTCGCTGGCGTTGCCGCTGCTGCCCCTCCGCGAGCGGTCCCTGCTGGGCGCGCACTCAGACTCCGATGACGATGAGGCTCCAGAGGGGGCGTCCAGAGCGTCGTCGCTGGAGGTGACGACGCTCTGGTACACCTCGCTGGATTCACTGTCGAGGTTGTCGGCCGAGCCTCCGTGCTGATGCCCTGTGAGCAGATCCTCCAAAGAGCCGGGGGCGGAGCCTTCGACCGAGGAGGTGAGCGTGCCCGTTCCTCCGCCGTCGCTTTGCCCGCTGCCAGCCGCCAGGTCCGGGCTCAGGGAGGCATAGTTGAAAAGTTTGTCTGAAGCGTCCAGCCTCTGCTCCAGAGAGAAGCCCAGGGCGTTGAGCCGGTCTTTAAGCATCCTGTTCTCGCTCTTCAGCATGTTGAGCTCCTCTCTGATGGCCTGGTTCTGCTCCTGTAGGAGAATCAGCGTGGACTCCACGTCGGCCGCTGTGATGGCTGACACCTGGGGCTTCTCTTCCTCCATGGCTCCTTCCTGCGCCGTCGCTTTTTTCCCTCCCAAGCCGAGCTGGACCCTCATGTCTCTGAGCTCACCGCGGAGGTGGATGATCTCCACATCTTTACTTTTAGCGAGACCCAACAGGTCTTTCACTTTGGCCTCCAGAGCCACCTTATCGCTGATCTGGCCATCTGATTTCGACTTGCTCATGCGGCCTTCGGACTCTGCTGGGATTTGATTGCGGGATCGTTTTCCTGAGGCCACATCTCCAGCTACACTCCCCGACACCAACTGCTTTTTATTGGCCGTGGTCCTGGAGGTCCGGAGACGGTCTCGAGATGAATTGGGCTCCTTGGAGACTGAAGTTGTTGTCCGCTTGGATGAAGTACCTGGTGAGAGAAAACAGTTAATCTTTAAAGTGCCATTAAGAGATGAATTGTTTTTTGGGTAAGGAATATGTCCTAATAGAAATACCTGATGTTGTCTTTGTCTTGCTGTCTAGGTTGCTAGCATTGGTTCCAACGGAGGCGGTCCTCTTGGTCTTGGAGACAGCATTATTTGACGCAGGATTCCCTCCGGCCATGGCTGCTAAAAGATCATCATTGCTTTTCACCTGAACGCACAAAAAAAACAGCAAAGTAAGTCAAAAACAAACTTTAAAAAGCGGCTTTAATCAGAGTTTTTTTTTCTACCTTGGACAGAGGTGCCGTTGCACCGGTCTTTGCTGCAGACTTTCCCGTGGTAGCAGCGGCCTCTGCCTTCCCTCGGTCTCCGCTCACCTTACTCACCGCTGGCCGGACCGACTTCTTCATGCTGCGCTCTCTGAAGACGATACATTGACGGCTCAATCTGTGCACACAGAGGGTGGAACAAATGTAACATGCACAGACATGTAGGGGTTACAAATAGGCTGTTGAAGGCGAGACATTGACACCTGGTTACGCCTCATCTGCAATGCATGGAGGACATGACACCCCCTGTCTGCCATCTGAGGTAGTAACAGAGGTGTAATCAGGGGAGACCCACTTAACTTAGCAGCACCCGTTGACTCCACCCTTTATGTTCCAACCTCAACAACACAGCGATGATGGAAGGAGGGTTTGTTGTGCTGTTGTACTTTTGTTAACGTTCTACCAACACGCCACCCTTGCTCTCTTTCCTTCTTTCTGACCACGTTTCACTGACCAAAGGACGACAAATCATCACGTTTATTGACTTTCATTTATCTGTCTTAAACTAACACAGAGACCCAACTGAATGACCGAGCACTTCTGGAAACACATTCCTCGGTTTGTCTCTGTGATGTGAAGTCAATCCCACAGAGTCGATGTTTGGGGACGTAGAGGAACATTTTGCTTATTTAGTCGATCTTCATATTTCTCCAGAACAAACATGTTTATTGATATTTACATTATAAATCGTCACTTTGGTGGTACTTCCACTTTATTTACTCTGCAGTTACATATGGGGTCAGTCCCGTCAGCTGTGGGAGACCGGACCACCCATGATACAGGAATGTAGACTTCACTGAGAGTGAGGCTTTCAAAGGACGACCAATTTCTCTCCACTAGATGGCTCTGGTGTGTGTGTGTGTGTGTCTGTGTGTGTAAAAGTGGAATAATTTGGTTTTAGAGTCTTCTGCCTCACAGATGTAATCAACAGGTCAGGGAGTTTTTCAATCATTCAAAGAGCCAGAAAAGGAGAAGCAGATTCTCCTTTCGAAGTGAAGGCTAAGACCAACACAACGGCAGAAACAAATGTGATGTCTCTTCTGCGACCGACCGGCTCGACACGACTCCTGCCTCATAATCATTCAGTGCCAGAAGCAGTGGAAAAAGTTCAAAACTACCAGCCTGACATAAAGGGATACTTCCCCCGTTGAAACATGAATCTGTATTGACATTGGGTCATATATGTAGAAATGTGAAATACATTTTGAAGTTGGTGCCTTCTTGACCGAGAAAAGACAGAAAGTGTCTTTTTGGCTCATGTGGATGAAAGACAACAACTCCCAGAATGCACAGCACCGTTGGCCACTAAATCAGCCTCAACTGCTTGTTGCTATATTGCGGCTCGTAGAGATAGCCACAAATCCAATTTGAGCACAAGACCTTCAAAATCCCCTTCATCCATATCAGTTTAAAGTTGAAATATACTTTTATCATAGCCCCCCTTATGGGCAGGTTGAAAATATGAGGAACTAGTTTCACCCCCTCTAACCACTCCTTTTCAAAAAAGAAATACAGAGCTTTCCCATCTCAGGGGAAAATGAGGGCGGGATGCATGACCATTCAAAAATACTACCAGGTTTCTAATGATACAAAGATTAATGCAAATGGGTGAAGTATCCCTGAAGTTCAACTCGACAACCAGGAGAGGATTCTTATTGGCTTTATGTCTCATTCAAAGCAGTAACATGTTGAACTAATCTATTTACTCAAGCTGTTGTTGGTGCTACAATCTTGCCAATATAACCTGCATTAATTTGGGCTACACCGAGGTGCTGAAGAAGCGGTTTCCTAGCAGAGAGCTTTACATGGTATTGTTTGCATGTTGCGTCCAGCTCTGCAGAGAGCCTAAACTGATGCCATGATAGGAAGAAAGCCGGTTTGAGACAGCTTGACACCAAGAGTGAGTACTTGAGGCTTGAGCACAGATTTCTTTTACCACTGAAGCTCTTAAGTGAGGAAAAGTTAGCTGACACAGGAAGGCACTCTAGAATCCATTCCTCATTCAATGTTTGTTTTTTGGATATGAAAATAAATCAAATGAAATTTCAGTGTTAAATCAGACTTGATGAGGAGCAGTTGACCCAGCTGGTCAATGTACCACAGCTGGGACACAAATGTTGAGACATTTAACAGACTGAATCTTTACTAAATAATAAATACACATTATCAGAAAGCAAAGACAGCTGCACACAACACTCACGTCTGAGCCACATATTCCAAATGAACCTGCTGACGAGCCACCAGTGAGCGAGGCTTATTCTAAAAATCAATGCTTTTATTACAGATTCCAGCTTTGTCTCCAGGGTTCAGGTGTCACTGTCTTCCTTCACATAATATCCACTTTGAACACACAGAGTCTTCAAAGCTAGATCCTGACTGGTTAATTAGCCAGGCGATAATATCGGCCGATATTAGCTTATCCAGTGACTGTTGGTATCAGCTCATTTTATCTCAGATATGCGCAGATATTACTAATTCAGATCTTTTATTCACCAGCCAAATAGCATTTGATTTGAGTCTCATTGTATTAAACTAGCAGTTCTCTTTCACCAGCAGAGGGCACTATATGGATTACAACAAGCATCATCACTATCGGTTGGGGCCCTACTCCAAGCAGATGATATTTATGGGTTTTGGGATAATCTTGGCCTTTAGTGATATAAATTCTGAGAAGTGTTAAACTACAACTAATTTATATGGACAACAAGAAAATTGCAAACCCTTTGTCTTAAAGGTCACATATCCTCCTCCTCTTCAACCAGTTTAAATAAGTCTCAGAGCTCCTCAAAACATGTGTGTGAAGTGTCTTGTTCTAAAACCACTCTGATCCTGTATTTGATCATGCCTATAAACCCCTCTATTTCAGCCCTGCTCAGAACAGGCTGTTTCTGTGTCTGTACCTTTAAATATGTAAATGAGCTGTGTCTGACCACGCCCCCTCTCTGGAAGGGCTTGGGTGTAGTCGGTCTTTCTCGCTCCATGTCCTATTGTTTACTGTGAGAAGGCAGACTCAGACGGCAGAACAAACACCTAGCTGTGGGAGTGTCTCCTACCTGGGGGAAGTTGCAGGACATTACATATTAGCTAAAAACAACATGCTTACAAAGAATCTGTGTAACATGCCATCAAACCACAGAGAGGAGAGTTTGTAAGTTTATAAAGAGACACAAACAAGACGAACAATCTTCCCCTGCCTCATGCTGAGGAAATGACTTCTAATGAGTCTCAGCTGTTTCCACTCTGCTGCCCAGGTAGATATGTACTGCAGGCTCAAGGTCACAAGCTGAGCTCTACTTTTAAAGAGAAACACTTAGATGTATATGATGTTTACATCCGTACAACTCTTCAACCGTTCATGATGACAATATTAATCTCTTCCCCAGTAGGTTTCGTTTCCTCAGCCTGCTTGCTTCTTGAGTTCATCTCCATGCCTGCAGACTTGACCTTATTAGGAAGCTTCATGTCATGCCTTACTTTGAACATGCTTTTTCTCATGTCTGAAGAGTGTTTGTGAGATCTTCCCTCTCTATGTCGACGTGTTGTTTTAAATCATGTTTGCAGTAAAGCTATAAATAGTTGTCTGTGAAGCTTCTGCAGTCTCTCAGTCTGTCTGTGCTTCTACAGTTTCAGACAAAGACAACTCATAATCTGTATCATCCCCACTGCATCTCTAAAAGTCGGACAATAAACCAAGAAGGAAGAAATGTCTTCAGCAGCTGAGGAGACAGAAGAATCAATATATCTCTTTGCACGTCTTACACTGCTCTGCATGTGTTTGAATGTATTTATTCATAACTAATATGTTCTGCAGGGCGGTTTCCATCAGTACTGGCATGTGCACATAGCAATAAGCCAGTTCACTGAATAGCTGAATGTGTGTCAAAGCAGATGTCTGAGCTAGAGCACGGCTCTTTTCATTGGATATGAATAGACATGGGATCGCAGGCGGGGGACCCAAAGTGCAGCTAAATGGGGCAGAGGCAGTCGTCTTTCTGTCACGGTCTCACTCTGCAAACTGACTGCAAAAAAGGTTTACTGTGTACCTTCTTTAATATTCAGACATTACTCCATGAATTTGACCACACTGGTCTGTCAGGAACAGTTTGTATTTGAGGAAAATGTAGCCTAAATGTAGAAGTTTAAACCAACATGTGAAATTAATCAAGCTGCTTTAAAGATGATGCTGTTTCTATAGCTGTTCCTACAGCTGTTTTCACACATGCACTCCTGAAAATATCCAGATAACTTCAGGAGGACTGCTCCGGATATTCTCCTGACCTGGTTGTTCACATATACTCCTCACAGCGGGAGACTATCCCTGTCAGACAGGAGGGGGGGCGGGGGGTCTCCTGAGGTAAGGCGTGATGTAAGAAAAAACTTTGAAATCCGTAATAGTGACAAAAAAAAAAACATGACCATCTATTGTTTTTCACAACAAACCTCAAATGAAAACAATTTTCTTTTTAATTATTGCTGTGATACAACATATCTTTACCATAACAGGTGATACATACACTGGGCTGACCTGATTGACAGGTGTAACGGTTTGTCAGGTTAAGACACCCGCATCAGCTCCAGCTCTTATCACTTTGATATCGCTGTGAGAGTAAGGAGGGTCTCAATAGAAATATAAACACATGCAAAAACCAAATATCGCTTTGTGCAGAATAAGCTGCTCCCCCCTCAATCGGGGGGCCACCAACACTTCGTCCTGATTCATGTAGAGCTCCAGGATTTTATCACAGAGGTCATGAATTCAAAAGGATGTGATCCAGGGCTGAGCAAAGGAACAAGTGGATGTTGTGTTCTTTCACAGAAAGTTGAACAAAGCATGAAACTGAGACGGAGGACGCAACAGACATCTAACATCTGAGAAAGGACGGAGGCAGGGGGGGTGGTACCAGTACTCACGACCCCCTTTTCCACTCTCCTTCCTTATTCATGCTTTAACTGTGCCGAGGCACTTCCTTGCCATAACATCGGCTTCCTGTGGTAGCGCCTCCACTTGAAAAAGAAACAGAGAACACTACAAAGGTGACTCCGTTAACAAGCACACACAGGCATCAGTCATCCTTACAGGGAGCGGACATGGTCAAACTTTGAGATTAATTTACCAAAACCTACCTCATGATCATAAGCACGGGTTGCAAAGAGGCTATTTTTATAAAAATGCATCATTTAGACAAATAAAAGATCAGTCACTTAAATGCTGTGAGTGACATATTTTCCTCTTCTGCATCAACCTGCAAGCGACTCAATCGCTTCAAAGGACGTTATCTACATGCTGTGTGGACGAGTTGTCATGCCTACGGATTCATCCTCATCATATGTAACCAATATGAACATATGTTTGGTTCTGATTGATAATAAGTTCTCATGATAACACATTTCCGTCTGTTTCCTCGATTGTAGAGCCCAGCTGATTAATCGGTTTGCCGACATTATCAGCCGATATTAGCGTATCACATGACTATCAGCATCGGCTAATTTTATCTCTGATATGTCCAGATAGATCGAAGATAGATATAAGAAAGATGTCAGCCGATATATCGGTACCAGATTTTTTACTCTCCTTAATATTGGTTCCAGTATCGACATCTAAATATTCATATCAGCCATGCCCTGCTCAATGGTAAATGGACTTGAGATTGTACACCGCAGGTCACACCTACACATTCACACACTGATGGTAGAGGCTGCTGTGTAAAGAGTCCATCAGTATTAACTCATCCATTCATACACATTCACACACTGATGGTAGAGGCTGCTGTGTAAAGAGTCCATCAGTATTAACTCATCCATTCATACACATTCACACACTGATGGTAGAGGCTGCTGAGTAAAGAGTCCATCAGTATTAACTCATCCATTCATACACATTCACACACTGATGGTAGAGGCTGCTGAGTAAAGAGTCCATCAGTATTAACTCATCCATTCATACACATTCACACCCTGATGGTAGAGGCTGCTGAGTAAAGAGTCAATCAGTATTAACTCATCCATTCATACACATTCACACACTGATGGTAGAGGCTGCTGAGTAAAGAGTCCATCAGTATTAACTCATCCATTCATACACATTCACACACTGATGGTAGAGGCTGCTGAGTAAAGAGTCCATCAGTATTAACTCATCCATTCATACACATTCACACACTGATGGTAGAGGCTGCTGAGTAAAGACTCCATCAGTATTAACTCATCCATTCAAACACATTCACACACTGATGGTAGAGGCTGCTGAGTAAAGAGTCCATCAGTATTAACTCATCCATTCATACACATTCACACACTGATGGTAGAGGCTGCTGAGTAAAGACTCCATCAGTATTAACTCATCCATTCAAACACATTCACACACTGATGGTAGAGGCTGCTGAGTAAAGAGTCCATCAGTATTAACTCATCCATTCATACACATTCACACACTGATGGTAGAGGCTGCTGAGTAAAGAGTCCATCAGTATTAACTCATCCATTCATACACATTCACACACTGATGGTAGAGGCTGCTGAGTAAAGAGTCCATCAGTATTAACTCATCCATTCATACACATTCACACCCTGATGGTAGAGGCTGCTGAGTAAAGAGTCCATCAGTATTAACTCATCCATTCATACACATTCACACACTGATGGTAGAGGCTGCTGAGTAAAGAGTCCATCAGTATTAACTCATCCATTCATACACATTCACACACTGATGGTAGAGGCTGCTGAGTAAAGAGTCCATCAGTTGGGTTAAATAACAAAGAGTAAGGTATTGTACCTGCTTTTTGTCAAGTGTCTCGAGATAACACTTGTTATGGGTTGACAAAATAAAGATTGAGATAAAGATTGACATGAGAATTAGCGGGAGCAATTGTCTTGCTTGTCTTGCTCAAGGACACACCTGACAAGTAGTTGAAGGAGCTGGGGGATCGACCCCACGACCTTCAGGTTGTAACACGATTGACTCTGAACCACAGCCGCCACTGTGCCACTTGAGTGACATGCAACAGTTTATAACAATGGGGACTTTTTCACTAAGCTATTTTCTAAAGCAAAGCAAAGACGAGACAGATTTATGTCATGAGTGAAATATCTTGGACATTGATTCAAAGAGAGGGCAAAGAAACATCAACTTTCCTGGCTTTTCCAGGAAAGGCAATGAATATTTTAAATGACCTGAGTACGTTTGAGAGGATGATTGAGTAGTACACACACAGAGAGGCCACAAGTCTGCAGTAATGTGTCTTTAGGACCACCCAAAGGTTACTGATAAGCTGCAACATCAGTTCACTGTTGACTCTGCTCGGGAGAAATGTACTTTGTTCTTGGCTACACCCACTTAACACAGCTAACGTTAGCCGTATTACTGTTAATTAACCACATAAAGACATAATATATCAACTAAACATTTTAGGTGGAGACTATTTTTAATCCATTAAGAAAACAGAAAACGTGAAAACTGGTTCAGTAAACACGGAGTAACAACTTGAAAACACAGAGATAACCCTGCTAGCTAGTTAGCTTTAGCTAAAATGTCAGGCACGCAGGGAATGTCAGTTATTTCACTTCCTGTTTGACTTTCAGAACAAAAGCCCCAACACCAACTTAAACTGAAACTTATAATAATATCGAAACTCCATTAAAACTTTCACATTTTCAGATTTTTACAGTCATATGTAATTAATACCAAACGACAACTCTAATTTCTAATTTGAGGTAGTGTTGCTGAGCTGTTCAGGGTAAATCACGTCGTAAAAACACAACAAAACTGATTTACTAATGAACGGAATAACCAAGTTGCTTTAAATTAAGAAAGAAAGCTGGATTCAACTTTAATAAGTGGTTAACGCAGTCACAATGAGGTAAATAATTATAAATTATAGTTGGCTACCACTTCGACACATTATCTTATTTTGAAATCAATCATAGTAGAGAAAGCCATGCTGTTTTTATTTAGCTTGATAGCTGCTGTCCAAACATCTAGTTTAAGGTTTCAAACAATGACTGTCACGTTATTTAAGACGAACAAACAGGACAAAGTGAGTCTGCGTAGTTAACGTAACTTCAAAGTACGTGTTTGTGTTTGTTGTCAGTCGGATAGTTTGTCCTTAACTGTCAGTAAACAATGAAAAAAGCTAAGGATGCTAACAATGCTAATGCTAACAATGCTACTGATAGGCGAACAATGTTAGCATTAGCCGACACACAGAAAAGCGCTGTGTCATTAAACTGATCAAATATTCTTACCTGGTGTTCACCTGTGTTTTCTGTTTAATGGGTGGTTACATGTCCGTGGTCGCTAACAGTTCGCTGATCCACAACGACAGGCAGCATCGTTTACGGATGTGAGCCCCTCTGAGCAGCCGGATGATCATCTGCTGCTGCTGCTGCCCCCTCCTCTGGTTGCATCATCTCAGCATCACCCACTGAAAGAGGAGGGGAGGGGAGCAGTAAATTCCCCGTGAGTAGAGTTAAAAATCCAGCATTTAATATTATTGTGTCCAATTTATTTCAAGCTCTGCAAATTCTGCAGAGCTTTTCTCCAACCAAGCCTAACATACCTTAACATTAACAGTCTATGGTCTACACCTTAAAGGGGACATATTATGAAAAATCCACTTCTACAGTGTTTGTGAACATATATTTGTGTAACCTGAGTGTCTACTGACCCACAACATGTGAAATAAATCCATCCAGTCCTTTGTTTGTGGTCTGCATAAGTCTTACAACACAGAGAAAAATGCTCTGTTTCAAATGTGCTCTCCTTGTGATGTCACAGTGGGATTCTGGTTAAAAAAAATCCCCTCCCCTCCCCTGGTATCTCCACCCATGGACTCCACCACCAGTCTAGAACAAAACTTTTGAGCAGGTCTGCCATTTTTATTCTCTCTACAGAGGAGTGATGTCTACGGGGAAAACTCGGGCGGGGTCATTGCATTTAAAGAGACACACACACCAAAACGGAGCGTTCTGAGAGAGCTGGTTTATACAGGGTCACAAACCTCCTCTGGTGCTTGATTCATGTTATATATATATATATATATAATTTTTTTTTTTTAAAGATTTATTTTTGGGCTTTTTATGCCTTTAATGGAGAGATAGGACAGTGGATAGAGTTGGAAATCAGGGAGAGAGAGAGTGGGGAATGACATGCGGGAAAGGAGCCACAGGCTGGATTTGAACCTGGGCTGCCCGCTTTGAGGACTATAGCCTCCTTACATGGGGCGTGCGCACTAACCACTGCGCCACCAACGCCCCGATTCATGTTATATTTTGACCACAGCACAGATGTTTCATTTAGACCACAGGACTGTTTGAAAAGCTGGAGGAGGGGGATAATATGTCCTCTTTAATATTTACAGGTATACTCCTAAATATGTACAGTCTATGGTCTACACCCAGTGGTGTCAGTCGCCATAGGTACCGTACCATGTCTAAATCCCCTCTGATTCACACCATTGCTGCCTTTTTTTCTAGGATGTTGAAGGAATGACCCTCCCTACTCTTTCTCTAATTAGCTAGTACACACAGACTAGATAAACAAGAGGGGTCTTACATGTCACTGTTAATAACAGTCCCAACTGTTAATGGGAGTATACCCACTTTTTCAGGCACCACCACACCTCTGCCTAAACATATTTCGTAAAGTCAGTCAGAGCAGGAACAAGAGCACATTTTGACTTCAGTAAAATATATTCAAAATTTTGTATTTCCTGGATCAATAACTCATGTTGTCCAGATTAAAGAATCTTTATGCAGATCATCAATAATCCATGCCAAGGTAAAGATAAACCTTTCAACTCTTTTAGCACTTTAATTTAAAATCAATGGCCGAGAGGTCATGTCAGTGTGTGTGTGTGTGTGTGTGTGTGTGTGTGTGTGTGTGTGTGTGTGTGTGTGTGTGTGTGTGTGTGTGTGTGTGTGTGTGTCAACACCTTGAAGGAATTTTTGCTTTGATCCAGGGTTTCATGTCATGGACGTTACATACACAAGGACCCTAAACCAGACTCAAGTACATTTACACTTTGTTTTTGTTTTTTAAATGAAGGCTCATTACTGTATTAACAAGTCAGTTTTATTAGAAATGTCATTACAACACAAACTCCAGAAATACTTACTCCTACAGTAAACCGTCTTTTATTTTCCCAGATAGACATAATGGTAACTGGACTATCCGTTTTTTTTTACACTGCATGTCACACCAACCCATACACACCCATTCACACACTGATGGCAGAGGTTGCTATGTAATGAGACCCTCAGAAGTAACTAATCCCATTCCAGTTTTGGAGACGACAACTCTACTAACTGAGCCACAGCCGCCCCAATGATAATAATGGTGGCTGTGGATCAGTTGGTAGAGTCGGTCGTGGGGATCGAGGGTTCGATCCCCAGCTCCTGCAGCCACATGTCCGATGTGTCCTTCGGCAAGACACTTAACCCCAAGTTGCTCCCACTGCTACGTCGTGGTGTATGAATGGATGAGTTAATACTGACGTACTCTTTACTCAGCAGCCTCTACCATCAGTGTGTGAATGTGTATGAATGGATGAGTTAATACTGATGGACTCTTTACTCAGCAGCCTCTACCATCAGTGTGTGAATGTGTATGAATGGATGAGTTAATACTGATGGACTCTTTACTCAGCAGCCTCTACCATCAGTGTGTGAATGTGTATGAATGGATGAGTTAATACTGATGGACTCTTTACACAGCAGCCTCTACCATCAGTATGTGAATGTGTATGAATGGATGAGTTAATACTGATGGACTCTTTACTCAGCAGCCTCTACCATCAGTGTGTGAATGTGTAGGTGTGACCTGCGGAGTAAAAGCTCAAGTCCATTTACCATTACCCTGCATATCCTTTTTTCTATACAGCTGTGAATGTACAGATTCAGCTCTTTCATTTTTTAACTCCTCTGTGTGCTCTCTTTATTTTCTCTCCTCGCTCTTTGCTGCTGTAACACTAAGCGTCTCCTATGTGGGATAAATAAAGGTTAATCTTATCTAGTTGGGACACCTCAGAGTATAAAGAAGCTCTGTATGTGCTCACTACTATTTACAAAGGAGGACTGGATCATTGACGAGCCTGGAGAAAAGAGAGTCGTGTCAGAGATATTTATTAACATACCAGCACACGACAAACTGCAAGAATAAAGTTAGCAAGATTTTATTTACATTCATCATACTTACAAACACCAACACGTCATTTTCAGCCCAAGAATCAGAGTTATTGCTTATTGGAGATAAATCAGCAGCCTGTAGAGTTTGAGCTGAGAGGAGTACTTGCAGTGATTAGGAAACAGGATGACCTCAGGATGACGCAGTGTATTTTCAAACAGCGTTGAAAAGTAATACTAGGCACAGGATGACAAACCTGTGGATAGACCAGCTGACTGCGATATGTGAGAATCACTGAGCATAAAGCTTTTTAACACGGACACATTTTGGTATCTGAGACGATCTCCTGGAGCTCTGAGTTCTACAGCGAGTTTGGTTTTGTCTTTCGATGGATCAACGACAGAGAGGGAGTGCAGGAATGGAAAACACATCAACTGGTACATGACTTTAAGAGAAGGAATCAGATCCAACAGAAACTTGAAAACAACGTGGGTAGGAATCATGTGAGATATGGACCAAAGACAACTGTGAGCTTACATTTATACACAGCACAGCATCAACTCCAGGCGACATCAAGCCTCGTCCTGGAATGATTCACCTATCACCTCAAAAAAAACTAAAACATCTACATCCAGGTCAGAGTCGTCATACAGACAGATAAACACTCCCCAAAGGTTCAGTCAACATGCCTGCACGTTGCTTTGATTAACTACAGTGTTCAGTCTCAGACGTTATTATTCTGTATAAAAAATTAAGAGCGTGTAAACACAGGGTGGCGGGGGGACTGCAATGTTCTACTGGTCATCAGCACAGAAACATTGGCACAGGCAAGCTTACAACAAAGTCAAACATTTCTGAGGGACAAAATAAAAACCCAAGCATCCAAAACGTCCACACACAGCAGAGCGCCCCGCCTGTGAATGTGGAGCGAGGGGAATATGAAGGATCTTAATTAATGCTTCTTTAAATTATAAAAAGGAATGATAGAGTTTAGCCACACCCCCATATCGGGCTGTCGTTTCCTGACACTGTAAACAGAACACACATGCTGATGGCTTTTAGTCATGGGGACTGTTTCCTGTTTACAGCGTGTGAATGTCTCCACCTTGTGGCTAAATTCAGCATCTTCAGGGTCGACCAGCTCAGCAGCTTCCACAACATGAAGCGGGGCTGACGCTCTGCCTCTGAAGCGAGCGTTGATGACGGGTGTTTGAGTGCTATACTTCAGACGAGAAGAGAAGGCTTTGACGCTTGCTGTCCGGCGCCGGAATGCTCTCCAGCTGCAGGAAGTAGAGGAGGACTTGCACCTGCAAACATACAGAACACGTGTTCAGAGGCACACAGGCAGACCAGATGTCAGCGTCTAGAGCCTCATTTCCACCAAGCGGTCATGTTCAGTTTGGTTTGGTACGGTACTCATTTTTGGCGTTTCCACGGTCAAAATACATGACAAGGTCAATTACTAAAAACTGCAGCTCTCAGCTCCATTTTTTTAAATCTATTTTTTAAAATCTATAATGTGGTATCTATCTATTTTTTGTACATTCTTAATTTTTCTTTTTTAATTTAAATTGTGTACTGTGTTCACATTTTGTTTGCAATCTTTGCTCTTTGCTGCTGTAACACTGTAAATTTCCCTGTTGTGGGATAAATAAAGGATTATCTTATCTTAACTAACCTTCTGTTGGGTTGCCAAGTGTACTGATCCGACCCTAAAGGAATCAGCAGTCCCCATGCGACAGCATTAATTAAGGACATTCCTGGGAATCATTGATTTTTTTTTTAACTGTGTCACGTTCTTCTTCTTTGGTACCTTCTTTCTACGGTACCAAACCGTACTGAACGACACTGCTTGGTGGAAACGGGGGCTGAACTCATCAGCATCCTGGCTGGACTTTTACCTGAGCCATGACTTCCAGAGACCAGCTGTCGTTCATGGAGATCGGCTGCGAGCTGTTGGAGATTTTGCTGTCTTTTTCAGACGGCCTGAGCAGAGTCGGCCCGAAAACCGTGGCCAGATTGTGCAGAGACATCTTATTGACGCACTCGTTTTCAGCAATCCTGTGAGAGCAAAGAGACATAAATTACATTCAACTTATAATTCAAACCAGATCCAGAACTTCTTCATCAAATAAGGAACTGTTATTTAAAACCTCTGTGAGGGGTATTTAGAGAGAAATACAACAGAGTCATATTAAAAGTGATGCCTCTGTGTGGTGCACAAAGCAAACAGGACCAGCTCGTGAGACAACTGATTATTTCTTTATAGATCATTTATGAGACTGTCGTCCCTGCTAAATGAACAGCATGCTGCCAAAGATTCAATGTGATTTTTATTTTATAAATTTAAAATAAAGTTTAATTTTGGGAAAGAAAACTCCACAGAAGCCCTGTTCACACATGCACGAAACTCCTGAAAATGTCCCTATATTTTCAAGGTTGGCTGCATCTGGAACACAAACAGCTAATTTCTTCACCCCAACTTCAGCCAAATTTTTTCCTGCCCGCCACCTGAAGCTTCAGTGTCCACCACATGGTGACCTGTGTGAGCATCGACTCTAGAGAGGAGGAGGGGGGGGGGGGAGACAGCTCTCTACAATGTTTTGAATTTAGACTGCAGTACCCATTTTAAACACTAGGGGTCAGAGTTACATATTGCCCCTTTAAAACGTGATTCAACTTTTTGTGCAGCTTATTCACTAATCAGAAGCCGACTTCAGTTTTGGAGTCGATCTTTTTTCCTGCCTGAAGTAAAATGATAATGAGTCTGTGTGAGCCAGTGCGAGAACGCAGCAGGAAATATTGAGAAAAATTCACCGCAAGCGAGTTGGAGGGGCCGATGGCATCTATATGGAATTGAATGGTAAATGGATTTGGGCTAGTAAAGTTCTTTTCTAGTCTTCTGACTACTCAAAGCTCTTTTACACTGTCTTTGAAAAAAAAAAGATCTATGTCCATAAGCAACAGACACAGAAACATAAATCGGTACCAACACAGTGAATCGTGACGCTTTTTACCTTTTCAGATGGTCGAGCACGAAGAGGAAGGTGACCAGGTTGGGCTCTGGTAGAGACAGCAGCAGGTTGAGCATGCAGCTCTCTTTGGCCACACTGTCGGAGAGAGCTGCAAGGCACAAGAACACGTGAATGTGGCGGCAGCTCCACACACAAACTACATTTCTGTGACTTCTGTGAAAACACAGATTAGAGCATCAGGGACTGACCGATGCCTCCAGCAAAGTTTGGGTAGAGCTCGTCAGTGAAGAGAGGCTCCGGCAGCTCGCGGAAATACAGCTTCAGAGTTCCAGCGATGGCGTTTACGTCCATCTCCCTCATCATGACCGACACATCTTTGTTGTCTGCGGGGAACACAACGTTTTGTTATGTCATCATTATTTGTGAGATCAGCTGTGACGAGAAATCAAATTGAGACTGATCTCACTTGAGTCGAAAGAAGCCTTCAGCGACTGGATGTCAGTTGCGACCCCGGAAACCCGATAGATTCCCACCTCGTCCATCCCCCGTCGCTCTATCTCCTCCACACATTGTCTCACAATGAGGGGGACCTTTGAGCGCTCTCGCCTGGTGAGGACAAAGACACGCAGAGACAAGCTTTAAAGGGCCAGCGTCGAACTCAAAATGTCAAAAAGCAGTAAACACAAGACACCAAGGAGTACTTATATATGTCATCACAGGGGAATGCTCTGCTTCTTACAAAAATAACACCACATTAACCATCTTGCCATATTGTTCACAACTAAGAAACAAGATTTTGTTGAGTAAAATAAAAGCCCAAAAAGCTGCGTCTCTGTTAACAACTCACAAGGTCACTAGTGAATATCTTTATATTTTTAACATGTCACTGTGAGTTAAATAAAGTCCAAGTAACAACCGGAAATATGGCTGATCTTCATTTATCTGGTCCTGACATTGTCTATCGTGTTTACCGACATTATTAATAGTATTAATGCAGAAGTGAAACCTCTGCTTCTTCATTTGTACAGCGCCAATTCAAAACAAATGTTTAAAGGGTCACATAAAATGAAAAATCCACTTCACCATGTTCCTCTAACTCTAACATGTGTCTCTAGTCTGTCTATAAATCCCCCAATGATGAGAAAAGTCCATCCTCTCTGTCTTCTGCCTGCTCCACTTTTCAGAAAATGTGTGCTCAAACAGGCCGTTTGGAGATTTTCCCTTCATGACATCACAAAGGGCAGTAGCCCCTCCCCCAGGTGGGTGACACTCCCACAGCTAGGTGTTTGTTCTGCCCTCTGAGTCTGCCTTCTCACCGTAAACAATAGGACATGGAGCGAGAAAGACCGAGACACCCGAGCCCTTCCAGAGAGGGGGCGTGGTCAGACACAGCTCATTTACATATTTAAAGGTACAGACACAGAAACAGCCTGTTCTGAGCAGGGCTGAAATAGAGGGGTTTATAGACATGATCAAATACAGGATCAGAGTGGATTTAGAACAAGAAACTTCACACACATGTTTTGAGGAGCTCTGAGACTTATTTACACTGAAGAAGAGGAGGAGAATATGGGACCTTTAATATTATAATAGAAATACTGGAGTTCATCATGTGCATGACAAACATACAGAACTTGTCAACAACTCACTTGGTCACAACATTGATCTTCACTCCGAAGACGCCGGAGTGTTTCCGTGAAGGCATCCGCTTAAGACTGAACTCTCTGCTGGTGAACTTCATGGAAAGTTTCACTTCAATCTGAAACACGTAAAGAAAACCGTTTTATATAACGACCACGTGCTCCTTTCAGCTAAGCTAACCTTTAGCTAAACAGCAGGCACTGTGACTGTAAGGGACCGGCTAACACTTGAAAAAGTGCAGCAGAGACAGAAAGTTAAAAACACAACAAATTAACTAAAATAAGCTTAACATATGCTTCTAGTCTACAAGACTACAGAAACAGTTACAAACAAAGCGAAAGGGGAGCCAGATAGCCTAGCGGTCATGTTGTGTTCCCTATGTACAGAGGATATAGTCCTCGATGCAGCCGTGGGTTTGAATCCAAGCCCTTTGCTGCATGTCATCGCCCACCCTCTCTTCCCAATATTTCCTGTCTCTCTTCAGCTAGGATCAATATTGGAGATGCTTTTGAAAAATGGAGAGAGGTTAGAACACAGAAAGGTTTACAGACCCATACAGAGCTGGATAAACACTGAAGCTTCAGTGTCCACCACATGGTGACCTGTGTGAGCATCGACTCTAGAGAGGAGGAGGGGGGAAAGACATCTCTCTACAATGTTTAGAATTTGGACTGCAGTACCCATTTTAAACACTAGGGGTCAGAGTTACATATTGCTCCTTTAACTTTTTGTGCAGGTTATTCACTAATCAAAAGCCGACTTCAGTTTTGGAGTCGATCTTTCCTCTATAGAAACACTTACCCCGTTCATGGCGATGACCGTCCTCTGCCAGTCTTTGTTCTGTAACGCCTGAGGATCGAGCTGAAACAGAAGAGGAGATTTGACATTTTAAACGTCACTTCATTATAAATGTACAGAACTGAACTTTCAAACCAGGAAGTATTTAAGCTTTAATCAAATCAAATCACCAAAAGTGAAAACTTGAGGCTTCCAGTTGGAGCTGAGTTACCTGTCTGTAGGTAAATAAAGGTGTTATCTGCTTAGTCACTACACTCAGCCATATGGCCACGCAGGGTCGTCTCATGTCACTGATCTATTTTGGTCATCTGACTAATACAGTGATCAGGTATGAGTAATGTCCTCAACACTAAGCTTTGTGCCGCTCCGACTTCCTTTTCTACCAAGAAAACCATCCAATCCCGTCCAGAGAGAACACATGCTGTAAACATTATTTTAAAAATCATGAAGAGATTGATCCCAACAGAAATACAAATTATTAACGTATTATTACTCAAGTAAGGTTCAAAACATCGGCCAAAATAAATAAAAACAAGTCCCCAAATTGTCCTATAAACAATCATCCTTGTGCTTTTGCTCTCTCCATATCTGTACCTTCGGCCTAAGCAGGCTGCTGCGGACTCGTTCCCACAGACGGGCCCCTGTGCTCGGGGTTTTCCTTGGAGCAGAGTCCCCTTCATCCTCTGGACCGGAACCAGCCTGATCCACAATCTCCTCCTCCAGAGGATAACTCTCACTCATTCTCACAGGCATGAGCTTCGGTTCTTTTCACAGGCTAATGTTTAACAAGTTGAAAAACAAAGCGCTGTTCACACAGCTATCACTGTTGCCTAGACAACGGCACTAACAAGAGAGGCAGGTCCTTCTTCCCTGGTCAAACAGACAGTCGTCACATTGCCTTGAAGAGTCTTGAGGATCTTTCAGCAGAATCTTCACAGAACCTTTCAGAGTCATCTTCATGTCTTGGCATTGTTAGGGTCCAGATCCTTTCATTCCAGTGAGATCCAGCAAAAAAAAAAGAACAAAGCCACGCAGGCTGCCGTGCACGCTCGCCTCTCTGTTGTTCTGCTTCTCCACTGGATTTGAAAGGATTAACTCCTGAGAATCCCCTCCTACCCTCATTACAGACGGGCTCATGCCTGTCACAGTCAGGAGAGCTGCCTGGTAACTGAACACCTCAGGTGGCCTGAAGAGGATTCTCTCAGGACAGAATCTGATAAGTGCTTCTAGTGACCTTTTAACGCTCGTCGTCACCAACCCGGAAACAAAATTCATTAAACACATCCATGATGTAACCCTCACTTTATGAGGTAAAAGGACTTGAGCTTGTAGAGTTCTTTTCAAACATATTCAAAGCTCTTTTATTCCACAGGTCACACCTACACATTCACACACTGATGGTAGAGGCTGCTGAGTAAAGAGTCCATCAGTATTAACTCATCCATTCATACACATTCACACACTGATGGTAGAGGCTGCTGAGTAAAGAGTCCATCAGTATTAACTCATCCATTCATACACATTCACACACTGATGGTAGAGGCTGCTGAGTAAAGAGTCCATCAGTATTAACTCATCCATTCATACACATTCACACACTGATGGTAGAGGCTGCTGAGTAAAGAGTCCATCAGTATTAACTCATCCATTCATACACATTCACACACTGATGGTAGAGGCTGCTGAGTAAAGAGACCATCAGTATTAACTCATCCATTCATACACATTCACACACTGATGGTAGAGGCTGCTGAGTAAAGAGTCCATCAGTATTAACTCATCCATTCATACACATTCACACACTGATGGTAGAGGCTGCTGAGTAAAGAGACCATCAGTATTAACTCATCCATTCATACACATTCACACACTGATGGTAGAGGCTGCTGTGTAAAGAGTCCATCAGTATTAACTCATCCATTCATACACATTCACACACTGATGGTAGAGGCTGCTGAGTAAAGAGTCCATCAGTATTAACTCATCCATTCATACACATTCACACACTGATGGTAGAGGCTGCTGAGTAAAGAGTCCATCAGTATTAACTCATCCATTCATACACATTCACACACTGATGGTAGAGGCTGCTGAGTAAAGAGTCCATCAGTATTAACTCATCCATTCATACACATTCACACACTGATGGTAGAGGCTGCTGAGTAAAGAGTCCATCAGTATTAACTCATCCATTCATACACATTCACACACTGATGGTAGAGGCTGCTGAGTAAAGAGTCCATCAGTATTAACTCATCCATTCATACACATTCACACACTGATGGTAGAGGCTGCTGAGTAAAGAGTCCATCAGTATTAACTCATCCATTCATACACATTCACACACTGATGGTAGAGGCTGCTGAGTAAAGAGTCCATCAGTATTAACTCATCCATTCATACACATTCACACACTGATGGTAGAGGCTGCTGAGTAAAGAGTCCATCAGTATTAACTCATCCATTCATACACATTCACACACTGATGGTAGAGGCTGCTGAGTAAAGAGTCCATCAGTATTAACTCATCCATTCATACACATTCACACACTGATGGTAGAGGCTGCTGAGTAAAGAGTCCATCAGTATTAACTCATCCATTCATACACATTCACACACTGATGGTAGAGGCTGCTGAGTAAAGAGTCCATCAGTATTAACTCATCCATTCATACACATTCACACACTGATGGTAGAGGCTGCTGAGTAAAGAGACCATCAGTATTAACTCATCCATTCATACACATTCACACACTGATGGTAGAGGCTGCTGAGTAAAGAGTCCATCAGTATTAACTCATCCATTCATACACATTCACACACTGATGGTAGAGGCTGCTGAGTAAAGAGACCATCAGTATTAACTCATCCATTCATACACATTCACACACTGATGGTAGAGGCTGCTGAGTAAAGACTCCATCAGTTGGGTTAAATAACAAAGAGTACGCATGGATGAGTTACTCAGCAGCCTCTACCATCAGTGTGTGACTAATTTCCAGATTTTGTCCGCACTGGCGAACCTCCAGTTCCCAAACCAAGTCCCTACAGATTGAGCCACTGCCACCGCCGCAGACGCAGCAGCAGGAGCAACACAGAGTGAACCCAAGGACACACAATACACAAATACAATAATTTCTTAAATCAATATTTTACATATATTCTTAACTAATGATTATTTTACAGCAGCCTCTGTCCTGCTGTGTGCAGTGGGCGTCTTTTCCTCCGATGTGGTGCACAGTCGACTGAGTCAATTTAAAGATACCACCACTGAAGACATGAAGCCGAGCAGGAGGAGGACAACATGACAAGTGAACAGTAAATACCTGACAGGTGTCCTTTCTCCGGGCTATGAGCTCTTCAATAACACGGCTTGTTTCTGCGTGACGATGCCAGCGGATAAATCCCTGCACAGGCCGATCACAGAGCCCTCTGTGTCTGTGTCATACTCTGGAGCTTTGCCAACCGCTTCCCAGAGTCTAATCCGCCCTCTGTCACAACACACTAGCCGGGGTCAAGCTGAAACGACCCACTGGCAAACCAAATTACTCATTTCTTTTTCAAACAGTGCAGGCCCCCACAGGGCAAGGGTCCCACAGTGGGTCAGCGGGTCAGATAAGTCGCCACTGTGGAGGCCCTGCAGTCAGCAGAGGGAGCTCTGTACTGTCACATGGAGCAGAACAGATGAGGGGGCGTCTAACAGTACCCCATCAGGGCTTTCCAGGTTATTCCCGGTTACACAGGGGCGTTAAACTGAGGTTCATCCATACCTTTATTTGTCCTTTGGCCATGATCTTGTCCGTGATCTCCCCGTCCTCTTTGCTCTGCTTGGTTTTGTTGCAGCACTTGTCGTAGCAGAGCAGCCTCACAGTCTGAGAGCCCTCCAGCTCGATCTCAAACTCCTGGTATGAGAAGAGCACAGAGACTTGTTACTGTAGCAATCAGCCTGCTGCACACACACACATCCTCAGTTTATCTAGTGAACACCTCTTCTGTCTTTGTTTCACAGATTTGTCTCAGATGTGCAGACACACAGCAGCAGCGCCTAATTCATTCATTCAGTTTCTCCTCACGATCTGAACTCTCACCTCGTTCCAGTTGGGCTCTGTGGAGTCTCTGTACACACGTGTTTTGGCTTTGTTGACGAAGTATCCAAAGGAGTCCACCTCCAGGGAGCAGTACAGATCTACAGGGACACAAGCAGAAGTTTACCGGCTGAATCATAAAGAAAGTCAAACTGAGGATTCACATCAGTAACCTGGTCGAGGCGTGTACAAACAAAGGCAACCGTATGCTGCCCTACCAGAAGTCTCTCTCTCTGGTGACACGTTTTGACTTGCTTTTTTTAAGCCGGTTTCCCACATGCAATCCTGAAAACATCTAGATTATTTCTTGTAATAACTTGAGGATATTAATTTTTAATATAGCTGGCATTATGTGCAGAGGGGTCTCCTGAGGTAAGATGTGATGTAAAAAGAACAACGCAGAAGTAGCAGACGAAGCAACAGAGTCCTCTATACCAGAGTTTCTCAAATGGGGGTATGTGTACCCCTAGGGGTACGTGACAAATGTCATTTAAAAAAAAAAAAAGTAGCATCACAAGTATCTAAGGAAAATCCATACACTGATTTCAGACAACTTAATTAATATCATATGTTCTCCATGCAACATCAAATAGGGCATTGAGGATAGGGCACTTGAGGATATTCATTTTTAATACAGCTTGCATTATGTGCAGAACCGCCAGAGGGCCTCCGTCTGCTGAGGTGAATTGTTCAGCAAATGCTAACAAGAGCGCGGACCCAAAAGATAAAAATGAACAGCTTATTGGAAAGAGGTAAGGAATCAGTTAGGGACAATGAGGTGGAGGACGTAAAATGTTCTTGGCTGGACAAGGGAGTACACAAGCCAAAAAACTTTTAGAATCCCTGCTCTATACGTCTCTATAATGAGAATATGTGTCTTTGTATCAATGCTACGTGTAGTTGAAGAGAATCTCAATGTGAACTAAAGAGTGGAGAAGAACATACTGGAGAACAGGAAACATGCAGCAGCAGGTTCATTAGAGCACGGAGATGGTAGAGGTGGCGTGCAGACAGTCTATGGTCGTGCAGCAATCACAGGGAATAAACGTCACCACCCCCTCCCACTGGCTCCAGGTGAATTCTCCTGATTATATCCTGCTGTGTTCTCACATCAGCTCACTCTGACTTTCTGCAGAATGAATACGAGGAGGCTGGAGGAGACACTCCGGGATAAAGTGTGAGTGAAAAATGTGTCTGTTTGTGTTCACACATGCAGCTCCTCCTGGAAATATCAGGAGTTTTTAAGAAGTTTTCTGTAAGTGTGAAAGCCCTTTTAGTAAAACACCTGTGAGAAGTGGACTCCACACCGTCTCACCCACACCGCTGAGTATTTACAGAAAACATCTTTTTGTGACAACAGGCACAAAGTTTGAGCGAGCAGGGATTTGAGAACCTGTACACAGTGTTCCTGGTTAATCCCACTTGTTTCCCTGCAGCTGCCCAACCAGCTGACAGTGTCAGTGAGAGGGGGCGGGGTACAGCAGGATCAGCCTGGACCCGCACAGAGGATGACGGGACTCCCCCGTGCAACCTCTGGAATAATCAGTGAATGGATTTCTAGCTAAAAAGAGGAGAATAAGCCACTTACTTAAGCTCTGTTTGAGCCCTGATGCAGAGTGCACAATGACGTTTAGGAAGCCGTATAAACCTGGGGACTCATCATCTGAGGAGTTAAGAAAGCAGATTAAGATAAAATCAAAACTGCACACACACACACACACACACACACACACACACACACACACACACACACACACACACACACACACACACACACACATTTAAATATATAAAAGCAGAATCCAGTGGGAACATTACCTTCTTTGTTCATGGTCATCGGGATGTTGTGGACAGTCTGAAGTTTCACACACGAGTTAGTGAGCATCTGCAGCTCCAGAGAGGTCAGAGAGAAGCTCTTAAAACCTGCAGGGTTAAAGGTTAGAATAGAATAGATGTTTATTGCCATTTGCACAGGTACAGGACAGTACAGGTACATTGGAATTTTTGTGTGTTTCTCCCTGAGTCAGCTTCTACAAAAAAGTTAAATTATATATAAAATAGAATATAAATAAAAAATGTTGTAGTAACAGCTAAGTAAATTAAAATAAACTGTACAGAAGCTATAAACTGTATTAAAGCAAAGATATAATACAAAAAAATAACAAAGGGGAACACTGTACAATGAAATGAAAATATAAATATGTTTTCTTGTCTCTACTTTCTACATCTCTTATTGCACCTGAGGTTATTGCACACATGTTTTTCACATTATATAATGACACTGTTTTTTGTTTTTAAGGTTAATATTGCACACTTGTGTTGCACTGTGAGGTGGTCAGCTGTCCATTTAGTCTGTGAAGTGTGGGGTTAAAGGTAAACGATGAACGATGAAGCCACACAGATGAAACTCACACTTCTTCTGCTGCTCGCGGATAATCTCCCTCCACTCTGCACGCTCGTAGTCAGAAGAGATGAGAAATGTGAAACCCTAGAAGAAGAAGAAGAAAGTGAATCACACTTTATCATGCTGTAATGTTGCTCGGTCAACAGCAGAGGGCAGCAGAGACCAGATGGAGATGTTTATGACAGTGAGAAGAACAGCTCTCATAAAAACATATCACAGTGATTTTAGTCTGTACTTCACCTTCTGGGCCCCCTGACTCACCTTTCCATTTTTGTTGGCCACTCTGAATGCCATGTTTGGGGACATGAGGAGCAGCAGAGACTCTTGTTCTGATAACTTCTTCTTAAGTCGCTCGATCACCTTGAGTCCCTTCGTGGTTCTCTGCAGATTCACAGAGAAAGAGTTCATGTAGGGGGTGACATGCTGTCTAGACTTTAGTTCTATTCACATGAGCCATATCTCACATTAGTTCCTCTTTTTATTTTTTATTTTTAAACTAAACTCTTGTTGTTCTCGAGCTTCATAGCGCAGTTCCTCCAAGTTACTCTTCTCACTTTGCATGTTGTGTCGTTTGTGTAAAGATCACCTTCTCTCTTTGGATCTCGTTCTTGATCTGGGAGATTCTGATCTTCATGCTGTCGATCTCCTCGTCCTGGACCAGAGGGATGGGGGTGGACTCGCAGTCCTCGATGGTCTGGAATGTCAGGTCAGCAAGCGGGATGTACCACTTGCAGTCGTACTGTTGCCCTTTTCTGTCGGAGGACGAGATGTTTAGTATAATGATGTAATGTTTTTTTTAATGCAGTTATCATCACTTTGCCCTGATTCTTCATCACAATGTTTTTTAAAGAAATGTCAAACATACTGTGTGACTTTTAACCCCACTACAAACACTTGTCTGTCACAATGAACATTTCTCACCAACTGTTAGCTGGACAGTTTAATGTCTGTCCAGCTGACTGACCTTTACCCCCCCACCCAGGCCCGCCCGCAGATGTCATTTTATAATATCATCACATGCATATTGGATCAGCGTCGGTGTTAGCTTCATGGCTAACATTAGCATGTTCCGTCTGGCTCTGATCAGCTTTTAGAGCGACGGAAAAAAAAAGTTTGCTTTCAAGTTTTTGTCGGGGTCAAATGCTTTCTGTGTCATCCTGACTTCTGTGCAGGTCCAGACATGGCTATGCCCCGCCCACAATTACTCACAGTTCAGTTTAATGGGCTAAACTTTAACGCTACAAAAAAGGGTTCAACCATTTTAAAAAGAGGGAATTCACATTTTGAAACAACAATGAATAAAATGTGTTTCTTTGTTGTGTTTAGGTTAAAACATTTTTGGTTATGATTGCTTACATTTACTTTTTTTTTGCGGGGGGGGGGGGGGGCAAAGGTCACTGAGACAAACAACAGAGCCTGCGTAGCACTAGAGGTTAAACCTAACTCTAATTGGCTCCCCATGCCCCTGGGCCCATGAAAGCTTCTCCCATTTTCCCCTCTTGCCCCCCATTGCCTCCCCTTTTTAAAGACTTTTGCCTTTGTTTGATAGGACAGTGGACAGAGTAGGACACAGAGGAGAGAGAGAGAGAGAGAGAGAGAGAGAGAGAGAGAGAGAGAGAGTGGGTAATGAGATGTAGGGAAGGAGCCTCAGTCCGGGCTTGAATCCGAGCCTCCTACAGGGGGGCAACATAACCACTAGACCCTTGTTTCCCCAACAGGGATCTAAATACGAAGATCTCCCAGGTGACAAGGTCTGGACCCCCGACATCAGACCCAGACTCACCCTGCAGCCTGTTTCTTCAGCTTGGTGCAGAGCAGCAGGTCGGTGAACAGGAAGACATGACGGAGTTTCCTGGAACCTTCCACCAACTCCACCATGAAGCGATCCCTCAGCAGCTGACGGTTCTGCCAACAGGACATGAGAAATCAGGTCACAACACATTTTTCAGAAGCATCAAACATCACTGTGATGATCTCCATTTTTTAAGAAAGCTCTAAGTAACAAAATAAACGCCTCACACTCGTGTTTCTATTGATGCTCAGTTTAAAAAAGTTCATCCAGGCTCTGAGAACAACGACTGTGCTGATGTATGGACATGTCTCTAATTACTGTACAGCCTGTGGTTGTACAGTAATTGTACGTCCTCGTACAGGAAGTAGACAAAATAACCCGACAACTCCAAACAATAAATCATACATCTTGTGACCATAAGCATGTAAGTGTCTGACATATAATCAACCACCATGAGCAGAGCGCTGACTGATGTAAGGATTCATTGTAAAGATGAACCGCTAGCTTTAGCATCTGACGCTCTGATGAGCAGATATGAAGAAATACTGAACATTACACTTTTTAATAACCTTTGTTGGTCCTCTGACTTCATTTGAAGACACCTCATTGAGTCATTTAAAGTAGTACTGTATGGTTTATAATCGTGTACATTCAGGTCTAGTGATAAACCCCCGTCAGCCTCAGCCATGCTAACTTTAGCATGTAGCTTAAATGTGTGCAGCGCTGTGTCTCAGGACAGTTAGCGTCGGTCTGGATACACAGTAAACAGAGATGGTCAACAAAGACATCATCGCTGCAAACGTGATAAACATCAACATGTTGTCATTTTGAAAATGTTACTGCATGCTAATGCTAGCTTTTTTTTCTCTTGAAGCTCTACTGGACTTGAGCTTGTATATTTATTTTCTTGACTTAATTTACTCATCTATTCAAACACATTCACACGCCGCCGATGAAGCAGTGGGAGCAACTTGGGGTTAAGTGTCTTAAACAAGGACACATCGGACATGTAGCTGCAGGAGCTGGGGATCAAACCCCCGACCTTCTAGAAGAGAGACAACAGACTCTACCACTGAGCCACAGCCAACCTGTCAGTAAATGCATCCACACGCTGATGCTAGCTGTAACTCGAGTTTGTGTTGCCGTACTGCAAACTGATTCTCGATGTGGTTTTGAGTATGCAGAATGCTCAAATGGGAAATCATGACAAAAAACAACAAACATAAAAAATAAATGAAGGAGCTGCTCACAGTAAAGGGTCATGAGGCAGCACCAGAAATATGTTAAAAAAACTAAAGTTGGTTTTGAATCTGATGAGTGGAGAAGTTCAGTTTTTAGGGATCTTGCAGTTTTAATGACAAGTCTCACATGCCGTGTCATTACCTATAAGGTTTAAATGTTGATGCTTGCGATTACTGTTGTAAACTAAATCTAGCTGCGTGCTCTAACAACGAGCATGAAGGCCATGCTGTGAAATGTTAGCCCTGTGTCTTGTTCTCGTAATGAACCCTCATTTCAGAGCTTCCCTTTAATCCTCATTGATCCGTTCAGCCGGCTGAGGTCGAGGGCACATGCACTGGACATGAGCTCCTCCCTGCAGCTGCGTGCTTCCACAATCCGCCTCTGCCTCCCGACCTCTGACCTCTGGGCCGAGGCTGCTTACAGTGATGCTTGCCTGTGTGAGTGTTTGCCATCCCACACCGACCACAGTTCTTAAAAAAAAAAAAGCAGAGAAACCACCGCAGCACAGTTTCATTTTCTAATTTTCTAAAAGCTCCAGCTCAGCGCTCCAACCCGCTCAGTTCTGGCCTGAGTCCGCGGGTGATATGCACGTATTGTTCAGAGATACACCATGACCACAAACAGTCAATAAACCAATGGAAAAACAAGAAGCTGCACAGTGCTCGGAGTAATGTTAGTCAAGAGCTTATCACTTACAACAAAAACAACAACAACAAAAACAACAATGTGTATCTTCATCCTGTCCTTTTTTCATCTTTAAATCTACTTGTGAGAAACCTTCAAGACAAAGTCGGTATAACATTCCCAAGAAATGTGGTTGATCTTATATCGCACCATGGAGGGCTAGGCCAATTCCAAGGAAAATCCAGAGGAAGTTCCCAGTCATGTCAACCAGATCGCAGCCCTGACATGCTTGGTGGGTGGGGGGGGAGGCAGCGGGGTCAGGAAGCAAGATTAAGTCAGAACACACCCAGAAGAGAACGCCGGCTAGGCCAGACAAGTCACTTTTATAAGAAGAGCTGCAGGTAATTTCTGGGAAGTACAGTCGACCCTGCGGCGAGGAAGGATGGGAGTGAACAGGGGGGCAACAGGTTTTCCTGGTCTGCAGCACGCACAGAGAGAGAGAGAGAGAGAGCGAGAGAGAGAGAGAGAGAGACCCCTTGCCTCTGGTGTTTGCTCTGTTTTGTCACGAGCTTCCTCTGCGTTCCACTTCCCTCACAACGAAATCAGACAGGCTGAGATGAGTCAGCAACAACCTGACTCACACTCTGGGTTTTTATGGCAGCTTCCAGACACCTTGTGCTCTGGAGATTTTTTACTGTCGGCAGCCAAGATGTGACGCAACCTACGGGGGCAGACACAAGCCTGAAATCCACACGGCTGCTGTTTGAGGAATCCAAAGGAAGTAAAAAGGTTTAAAAAAGGACGACCAACATGATCAGTATGAACAAAATATAAACTGGTAATCAATCATCTGATCAGGTGAATCAAGAAATAACTCTAGCACTAGTAGATCAGCGTGTCAGTCAGTAAACCACTTCAGACCAGACAAAATAAAATCACACTACCACACCTTATGATGCCTTCGTCTTTCACTCAGCGCTTTACTTTCAGCGCTAAAGAAAAACCTCTGTGTCTCATGCATCTCTTCACTCCAGTACTGGCCATTCCATTCTTGATGATTTGGTGGGTTTGACTTCAGACAACAGCACAGGTATACTTTGATTCAGAAGGTGATACCAGGAAAACGTCCTGACCGTCTCTTTGAAGCTCTACTCAGTAACATCTGTAATCCTTGCTGCTCTTCATTGAACCACAAGTTATGACAAACTTCCCCCTATGAGCACCTTAAGACATGAAATCATCTTCAAAAGGAAGAACAAAAAAAAGACACATTGATATCCATCCATCCCTTATCTATAACGCTTTTTCTGTTCAGGGTCCCGAGTAGATCTGGAGCCGATCCCAGCTGTCATTTGGACGAGAGGCGGGGTTACACCCTGCACTGGTCACCTGTCAATCACCGGGCTGACTTTCAACTTTTCAGAGAGGCGCTGTTGACGTCACCAGCGCTCTTTTCAAAATGTATGACATTCCCTGTACTTTTGCCACCTTCAGATCGCGTCTTGTACCCACCAGAGGTCGGGAAATAAACGATCTAAAATATAATCTGTGCTGTAACATGAACTCCATAAAAGATCAGCTCTCCTCAAGTATGAAGAAAAATGGTCTGAAAACTGAGTCCCATTTTCTTTTGCATTGTACAAAATCTGATGATTTAAGAGAATTATTGTTTCATGAAGTAAAATCTGAAATATTGGGGCAGACAGATGTGCAGAAACTGGAATGGCTGTTTAAGTTTGATGTGTTTAAGCTTGCTAATTTTGTTTCAAAAGCTTGGAAAAGAAGACAGGATATTCTGTTTCATTAGTTTGACTTCTTGCTTTCTCTTTTTGTTTCTTGACAATGAATATAGCTTACCTAGTGCACTCTGATCCGGGAACGTTTTCAATTTATGGTGTCATGTAAGCCCATGCGGGCTGGGCATATGGATGTATGTATGACACAATAATAAAATAAAATAAATAAAAATAAAACTATTAAACATGCAGTAAAAAGTAACAGAGCAGTGTCAGTCAAACAGCGGCTGTTGTCAACAGACTGTTGTCATGGAGACAGGACGGACGTGCAGCGCTTTTCTTCTTAGCGCTTCATGAAAGAGCTCCTGAGCGCACATTTTTATCCTCATTTTGTGCACCCTTACATATTCTTTCTGGAGTGGATGTACTTTTGTGAAGTCTTTCCTGAAACTGGTGCTCCTTACTGACCTCTCCTTTCTTGACGGTCATGGACTGTCTGCGGGGGGTGATCTCTTCATTCACACTGGACAGGAAGTTCTGAGAGATGCGCAGGGCGCCCTGCAGCAGCGGGTAGTCTGGGTGGCAGGACGGCGTGTGCTTCAGAAGGTCCTGAAACAGAGGAAACAGTATTACAACTTCAATGCATAAAGCTCAATGTTGTTGCTCCAGAGATGTGATCGGAGGATTGACTTACATGCAGAACGAGCGTGCTGCGCGTCACTCTGTCCACGGGTTTGTAGAGAAGAGCTGCGGAGGAGGACAAGTCAGATCAACAGCTCAACTACTTATAGAAATATTGATTTATGTGGAGGCACATTTTACTTGCTACTCACTTTCCAGAGAGTTTTTAGCAGGCTGGTCTTTGCAGTCCTTTGTGCTTTTGACCTTGAGATTCTGGCAGGAAGATAACATCACAGAGACCGGTTAGTAAAAAAGCCCCTCATTAAATCACAGAATACACCCCCCCCCCCCCCCCCCCCCCCCACCCCACCCCATCCCTCGAGAGCAGTTAAAAACAATCAGCGCCTCTGTACACTTGGCCCACTGCTAAAAAAAAAAGAAGAAGAAAACGCTCGTCATCAGTGTGAAACATCAAACACTTGGCTGCATCAGTCCTGCTGTGCATGGCGTGATTCCATACCTCAGATATCTGTGCAAACTGAGCATTTGCCTGGCAGCACTTGTCCGCCGTCTCCACGGCAACCTTGTAGTTATCCACAAATGCCCGGTACACTCCGAGCTGGCTGGCCTACAAAACACACAGAGAGAGATTACTAGATTATTAGATACATATAGATTACTTTTTATTTCAGCTCAGAGGAGACGTGTCGGACTATGTGCTGTGATTAGACCTGATTTAGAATTAGAAGTCAGTGACTCAATCTTTCCTCACGTGTCTCTGAATAGATCTTTTCTTAGTTTCATCTTTTTCAGAGAGTGAGGTAGCTTTTATTTGGCGACCTCCTATAGAGCGTTTTTGTTCTCCTTTACTGCCTGTAATGTGGTGCAGTGAGGCTTTTATCTGGCCGGGAGATGACTCCAGGCAGTCTACACACATGTGCACTGTAAGAAACCCTGAACATTACTAACAGCCTTTAAGACTGAAAAACTCCACTTTCTTTTACTACCATTAAAGATAAAGGTATGACATTCAGGCAGTTCTATAATTAGTTTCTGAACGAGGCTGACTTGACAAATGTTGGTCTGTTTGATCAAGAACCAACGCTTAGAGGTTTCATGTTATGTGATGTTTGATCTTCTTCCTAAAGGGCAGACATATTTATCCTGCAGGTAAACAGCTCTCTACAATGTTTAGAATTTAGATTGCAGTTCCCATTTTAACCACTAGGGGTCAGAGTTACATACTGCTCCTTTAAATAACTAAACCTTAAAAATGGAGACATGTCTGATGACATTTGTTCTTTGATGGATTAGCTGGTGTGTTTGTTTTAACATTAATATTCATGAAACAAGGCAGTGAGTCACTTCTGTAACGTTTCTGATGACTTGTTTTAACATGCACTTTCACAAAGACGTCATCACCATCGTACCAGTTTCTGGAAGAGGTCGCCCACACACTGCTGGTGGCCCCAGTTCTGGACTCGAGGAAGCAGAGCATCGTAGAAGTCCTTGTGGATCTCGTGAAGCTCCGGCACTTTGAAGAAGATGATTTCGATCTGCTGGATGGTCAGCACTGGTTGGGAGGTCGTGGCTGCGGCCCTCAGAGGCTTCATGGGCTGCAGACATAATCACAGTCCATAAGTACAAAACTGTTATTGATTGACTGAGTGAAAAATTACAAATCAGAAGTTATACATACTATCAGTAGAGCCTCCAGGTGGCTGAGGTAGGTCTCCTCACTGGCCAGAATTCCTGACAGAACCCACTTTCTCATCTCGAGTCCTTTTTCCTGATCCAACTCCACCTGATGAGATAAACATCAAATCAAGAAACCCTCAACACAGAAGGAATCAAGGATGCTTTAAGATATGATATGTAAACATGTAAAGGGACTTTGTCTTTAAAAGCCACATATTATGTAAAATCCACTTCACCATGTTCCTCTGACACTAACATGTGTAACCAGCATGTCTTTAGACTGGAGAGAACCAATGCATGAACAGGGAGAACATGCAGACTCCACACAGAGAGGCTCCTGTCAGACGGGGATTCAAACCAGGAACCTCCTCGCTGTGAGGCGATAGTGCTAACCTGCCTGAACAACAACCCCACCCCCTTGCTCCCTATCCCTCTTCTTGCATTTTATCCCATCTCTCCCCCTATCCCTTTCCAAGCCCGGCGCAGTCTAGGCCTGTGAAGACTGTTTCGTCATGAGCCGGGGATCCGGCCGAAGATTTCTGCCTTTTAATAAGGCAGTTTTTTCTTACCACTGTAACTTTTGCTGCTTTGCTAAAGTGCTCATGATGGATAGGCCGGATCTTTGTAACATAACAATAAGTAAGGTCTTTTACCTGCTTTTTGTAACATAACAATGAGTAAGGTCTTTTACCTGCTTTTTGTAACATAATAATGAGTAAGGTCTTTTACCTGCTTTTTGTAAAGTGTCTCGAGATAACACTTATGAGTTGATGCTATACAAATAAAGATTGATTGACTGATAACCACTGCACCAGCGTGCAGCCCCCTTCAGAGTCATGACGGACATTATCCAAACTCCTCAAACACGCTGCGTTAATAAACTTTAGTGGAGAGCTCTACAGAGGAAGCGCCCCCCCTCAGCTAGGCATTCAATCAGCTGCTCCGACTGAAGCTTCAAGAAGTCAAAAACAATGAGCACATGAGGGAGGGTCTTTCAGTGCCAAGGAGGGCTTACATACAGCATACAAGCACAGCAGACATAGTGGGTGAGCAGATGTTCAGAAGAGACCCCACCCCCCCTCCCTCCCTCTCTGCTGTCTGTGGTATTCTTATCCTCTGATGTGAACACTTGAAGATCTTCAAAGCCTAAACTATGCTGGAGCGGGTTGGGGGGCCGCAGCTGTAAAAAAAAAAGATATAATGCCCGAGCCTGATATAAACATTCTCTGGGTTCCTGTGAGCTTTTATACTGACATGACAGTCAGCAGCAGGATGACCGATGACCTGTTTAGATTAATGACTCGTTGACTAGAAACTCATTTTTAATTCTTAAGACGCTCGGAGGCTCTGGTGACGGCCTCCTGGAATGTAAAACTCCTACACAGTTTAATCAAACCTGGACCGTCTGTTATCCCGCTACAACAACATGAGCTTGGAAGGGTCCTGCAGAGATGTAAAGCTGGTGTTTATTAAAGGAACATGGAGAAGTGGATTTTACAGAATATTTGGCCTTTAAAATATGACATCAATCATTTAAAATGATTCCTTTGATGAAAAAAGGAGGAAGATTGTCAGGACTTGAGAGAAGAAGAGGCAATGCCAGGCAGAAAAACAGAGACTTCTCAGTACAAAATGAGGCGCCACTGCTGCTGAAAGTGTTGGATGGTGTGAGGAGTGAGGACAGTGAAGGACAATGCAGTAGCCAGGAAGAGTGATAAAAGATGGAGCAGCAGCAGCAGCAGCACTGCCAAACTGAGAGAGAAGTGATGGTGGGAGCTGACCCAGTTCCATTACCGAGAGCGTGGACTCCAGAGAGCCTGAGGACTGGGTGTCTCGGCTGTGTCGGCTCTTGGAGCGGAGTCTTGGGGAGGACGATGGAGATCCTGTGAGGGACAGAGAGTCAGGGCCAGGCTGCTGCTCTTCTGACGGCTCCAGTTCAAAGCCATATGAAGAGGAGGTCTCGTTGTAGGGAGCCTCTGTGAGAAAAACAAGAGTGTATAAAGACAGAGAAACATCATGGGGAGTGAAACAAAACACAACTTCTTCTTCAGTTTGTACTCTAACATGTGCAACATGTTCCACATAAATAAATCATAAATCCAGTGTATCCTGTGTAAATGTGTCTCTGAGTCATGACTGTCTACAATGAGTGAGAAGCTCAAGTCCCACTGGCTGTGTTGTTGTCAGAGCTGTGTTTACATGGACGGGACGGCCGGCTCCTCCCCTTATCAATGACACCATTCTCATATCATTTTCTCTTTATTGTATATATCCGTTTGTTGCTTATTTCATGAACATTTTGTTGTGAAAGTGAAAGTCAGCTGAAAGTCTGGAGTGTGATCATCGGACAGCAGCCTGCTTACTCTGAGAAACACTAGTCTTAATATCAAACCTGTTTTGACCTGTCATAAACCTGTATCAAATCGTCCTCAGAGCTCGAGCCAGACAGCTGCAGATTGTGCCAGGCGGAGCAACACATGTGAACCGCTCTTTCAGCTGTTTTTCTTCAGCAGGTCTCTTTAGCTCTGTGGGTTTTCAGGATCAGAGATATCAAGAAACAACTGTCACCGAGGGAAATTCACTTTATGAGTCTTAAACTACAGACTGTAAATATTAATGGACGAAGCCTGACGTCAGCCATCTGTTCCTGCAGGGGGCTCCAGAGGCTCATCAGCAGCAGCCGCCATGTTGGAAATGCTGTCTCAGTCTAACTTTCAGTCAACCTAACAGCAGGTGTATGCCAGTGATGACAATTTGGTTTTTTGAACCAGGCTGTAAACATGTTTATTTAAAAACAGATTTTTTGCCTGTTGTGTGTATGTGACTTCCAGTGTTCCTGGAGCCAGCCTCTAGTGGACACTCGAGGAACTGCAGGATTCACTGTTCAGCACAGGAGGTTGCCGCTTGGTCTAAACATGGTCTCAGAGCCCAAAAGACCTGCAGAGTTCAAAGTTCAAAGAGCAGAGTTCTGGGGAAATGGATGACAAAGACTGAACTCTTCTTCTCTGTGTGTCGATTTCATTCATCTAATCATATTTATTTTCTCTGATGATGCTCCAAGCCAACAAATGAAATAAAAGCATAACAGTGAAACAGGCAGAAAAAAAAGACTACAAACATGTCAAACCAGTTTAACCCCTCGATGACGGTGAGCACATGCCTGAAACAAATGTCACAAGTCAGAAATACATGTTGTGCTCATCGTCCCTGTGATTCCAGACTTTTAACTCAACCTAAAGACGCCGATCAAAACACTCTGTGAGCTGAGATTACTGTCAGCCAGCCCCTGACTCACCAGCACTTATCATCGTAATTATCGTCATGATGTGGCGGCGGGCGGATGCAGTAATAAAGAAATGCAGACATGTCTATACAGATGATGAGTGAAGTATGTAAACACCTCTACTTGAAAGATTCCGGAAAACTCTGGGCCTGGATAAAGCCGAGTCACCCCGGAGAGGCGGGCTAACAGCGTGACCTCCATGGCGACTCAAACAAACAGACTGGGCCCAGCAGAGAGGCAGGGAGCTGTATCGAGTGCCTGGGAGCACAGGGGAAGTCCATGTGAAAGGCCACTCTGTGTTCCAGTGAGATTATAGATCTGCCCCCGACGCTGCATGAATAACACATCCTCTCTCAACAACTGCAAACTATCTCAGTCCAGAGGGAAACAAACAGCCAGCGCATGGACACACACACTGTACAGACGACGGGTGTGAAGGGGAAACATTTTCACATGCAGAGGGCGAGTTTGACCTCACTGCTGGTTTGAAACGTAGACAACACGATAGATCACAGGTGACGCAGCTCAGGAAGTGTCCAGGCAGGTCTGTCAGGAAAACCATCGGCCTCCGAGCGGAAACAGGCTTTCAGGACAAGGTCATCTTTTCCAAACAGCTCACTGGCCCTCTCCTCACACACACACACACACACACACACACACACACACACACACACACACACACACACACACACACACACACACACACACACACACACACACACACACACACACACACACACACACACACACACACACACACACACACACACACACACACACACACACACACACACACACACACACGTTTATCTATCATGGTCATGGATTTTTACTGGATCTTATAAACTATTACAACTCAGATCGCAGCCTATTTGTCAAAATCTGTCTTTGTCTGGAAACGGGTCTGGAGACTACTTTTTGCAGGTCTCGGTCTCGTCTCAGAAAGGAATGCATCGTACATTTGGCTGCTGGAGCTGGGGATCCTACACAAAGCAGCAACATTTCCTCCGTCTATGTTTTGGTCCATGATGGTAAAAGCCTCTTGAAGTTTTATCATGACATGCTGTGTCTTCTGTCCTGCAGGGGGGGCGGCTGTGGCTCAGTGGTAGAGTCGGTCATCTCTCGACCTGAAGGTCGGGGCTTCAGTGTCTTGTCCAAAGACACATCGGACATGTGGCTCCAGGAGCTGGTGTTGTCGTACTCGAAATCAAGACCTTTAAAGAGTCCGGTCTCGAGATCACTTTTTGAAGGTCTCGGTCTCAGACTGGATGGACTCAGGATTTTAAATCAAGAACGGTCAAAACCACCACTGAGAGGCTTGTTTTCCACACCATCACTGTGATTAAAAGGAAAATGTCTCTTTCTAATCTATCTAAAAATAAATAACTTCAATTAATTCATGATTTGATTTTTATCCCCCGTTACGGCCGCAACCTTCCCGGTGTTACGGTCTAAGTTAGTGACATGGCCCCTAAAAACTAGATGATTATTCAGTGATATTTAAGGCCTTGACTCGGTCTCGATCCCTAAATGTCTTGGTCTCGGAGCACTCTGGTATGTCTTGGTCTCGGTTAGTGTGGTCTATTTGACTAAACATGCTGTTTGTCTTGAGGTTTTCTTCCCCAAACGATGCTTGTTTGTCAGAGTAACCAGTTTTCATTCTGTTTGTCATTGTTGTGAAACTGTTTTTAAAAAGCCTGAACAAATAAACACAAACAGTGACTCCTCGTTTACAACCTCAGAGTACCTACAAAAGCAACGCGTTAGGTCACACCACATGACGGTCAGGAACATGGACAGATCCAAGCGACAACCTCCAGTGTTGAAAAATGAAGACAATGTGGATGTGCAATAAAAGTGCAGTTCCTTGAGTGTCCACTTGAAGCTGACTGCAGAAGCTTCCCATATAAAGTGGCTTCAGTCCTCAACACTTCACTTACAAGTTCAACTCCTGACCTCTACCCTTTAATGTACGTATACCCCACTCTCTATGTCCACACACTTCTCTTAAGAAGTCCTCATTACAGGAAAAAAGATTTTAAAGGAGCAGTATGTAACTCCGACCCCTAGTGGTTAAAATGGGTACTGCAGTCTAAATTCAGAACATTGTAGAGACCTGTCCCCCCCCTCCTCTCTAGAGTCGATGCTCACACAGGTCACCATGTGGTGGACACTGAAGCTTCAGTGTTTATCCAGCTCTGTATGGGTCTGTAAACCTTTCTGTGTTCTAACCTCTCTCCATGTTTCAAAAACATCTCCAATACTGATCCTAGTTTGAGCACGTTTCTGCTCGTGGAGCTTATCAGAAACATGCAGAGGCTTTTTAGGTCGAGTACAATCACTTCTATCTGAACCACTTCTCTTGACCAGCTTCCATCGCTGCAACACCTGTTGACCTGATAACTGCTCTCATATCTGGTAAACTGAGGGGCGTCCAAAACGGCCGTGTGGGGGTGTGTCTTAAAACCTCCTACCTTCTCTGGTCCAAACAAATCCAGAGCATTCAGGAGCAGAATCTAAAGTTAGAAGGAGGACATACTGGCTGCTGCATTGTTGTCAGAGAAGACAGCACTTCAACATAGTATGTTTCCTTAATGTCTGATCATATCGTAAGCTCACTCTATCATTTCACTCTCTACACATCTCACTGATTGGCATGTTGACTATAAACTAAAATTGAGTGTTGGAAACAGAACATGGCAGTGTGTTTCTCACATGTATCGTTATACTTCTCACAGCCTCACTGAGGGCACGACCTCGTGTCCTTATTGTAGCTCCAGCTTTGTAAGAGGATTAGACTTCTATTAAACGTTCAGTTTTTAAATCATAACGTGGTTTTTATTGACCAACACGTGTTCTATGATGTATTTTCGTTAAGCTTGATTCAGCTGATGTTAGCGGCCTTCTGTCTTTATCATATAGTTAGTCCTTGACTTATTCTATAACTCCTTTTAGGATTGATTGCTCTGCCCTAATGGGCGACGTAATTTAAAAAAAAGAAAGAGTCCAAAGGGACATTTAGTTTCCTCTTCTGATACAGCGTGTTGTTGTCGTGTAGAGAAGACCTCATGATTAATTCTGTGATAGTCCATCTCTGATGCTGTCTCAGCTGCACATCTGTCACTCTCTCTCTCTGCCTGGTTATCGTGGTTCATCCCAATGGATTAGGATTAGTGCTCGGGATGTGTCTTTGCCTAGTCATCAATAGGACAATGTATTAAACTAACAGTGATGATGTCATGAACATGGCGGTTGTTTACATGCTGTAGGTCAGGGTTAAAGGACCACGCTCTCACAGCATTTTGATGTACTCAGATGAAGCTGGACTTGACTAGTCAAAGCATTGACATTTTTGCACTTTTGCACTTTAAATTGCAATAGTGAACAATGTCATTGCATGTTGTATATTCTTCTTATATCTTGCATCACATGTCGAGGAGACAATCAGCTGTTTCACTGAAATAAGGAGCTGACTAATTGTTATGAAAACAGCCAAACATGAACACAATCAGAGTAACAGGAGTTTGGATCCAACTTTGTACTTCCCTTTACTTTATCGGTTAAATGTGCGTCTTTTTCATCCAGTAGATGTCGTCCTTGAGCTCCAGCATTAAAACAAAACAAACTGTTGTTAGGCCACACCTCCTCCATACTGAAGTCTCCTCCAGAGACACACCTCCAACCCCTCTCCACTCGAGTTTTCATGGAGGAGTTAAGCACAAGTGGTGGACAAAATCATCCTTAGCTCGAGCTGCAATCTCCTGTGTCCTGTATTGTTGTGTTAGCATGCTAATGTTAGCTCGTAGCTTCACGCTGCATGTAAACTGACACAGAATGAGCGTGATCTAAAAACTCTTACTAACATCCAAATAATCAGTGAGTATGTTCTTCTTCTTCTCTCTAGTCCTTGACTAAAACAGCTTTTATACACAAGGGGAGGAGCCGGCCGTCTCGTCCATGTAAACACAGCTCTGACAACAACACAGCCAGTGGGACTCGAGCTTCTCACTCATTGTAGACAGTCATGACTCAGAGACACATTTACACAGGAGAGACTTTATGATTTATTTATGTGTAACATGTCGCAAATTCTTCTTTAAAATCAGCACAGATTAAATATCAGTTCTCTCTGATTGATGGGAGGAGTTAACACAGCACTTTACCAAACTACAAAGCAAAGAGCAAAGAGGACGATTGATTCATCTCAGCAGAGCTGGAGCCAGAATAGTAGCATCCATAATCTAACGTTTCAGCACCGGGAAAAGGCAGAGTGCTGCCGAGGACAGCGCATCGACTGATCAGTGTGTTTTCATAGCTCAAGGGCGACACACTGCCGCTTCCAACGCTCCGGAAAGAGAGAGAATCATAGCCCACTTATTGCTCCCCGCTGTGAACATATTGACCGTCCACACAAAGATCAGTCAGCTGATGGAGAGAATTTAGATCGCAAGCTCCTGAAAATAAAACCCTCACAGCAAATGGCTTCATCGATCCAGCTCAGAAAAGTTGGAAATTAGGTTTTCAGCGTCTATAATTAAACACGGAGCGGAAAATGACACGACGAGCGACGGCCTCTCTGACGCCTCTCTAATGATCATATAGATTTGGAGAGAAGGTTGCACCTTTTGGAAGGAGAACAGCAGGAAAACACCAAATGTGAGATGTTGTTAAAAGCTGAGCGCCGCTTTGAGGCTCCAGCAGATGGATTCTCCTCCAGACGGCACGGTCACCGGGGAAACAGCGGAGGCGGGAAGAGCACATAGACGGATGATTGACTCGCATGGTGACTCTGAGCACGGAGACATTTTTAATGTTTAATAGTCCTCATCTCATCTGTCCGCTCTCGTTTAAACATCCTGATAGATTTATCTCTAACGGACTTCACAAAAACTCTTTTAGTGACATTTATCTAAAAACAGAAAAAGCCGCCTTAGTGTTTGTCTCTGTAACCACCACAGAGTCAGAGTTAAAGGCATCTGTAAATAACTGTACATACACCTTTAGTCTTTTAAAGACAATCTCTTTAAATCTTAATATCTTTATTTTATATTTCTGTAGTCATATTTCTTATAAGTCATCTGTAGTCATCTGTAAATATTTTAAAAAGCTAAATGAAATTATTATTATTGTTATTATTATTATTTATTTATTTTCTTTCTTTTTATATTTAAAAAAAACATAAACATGCACAGCTCTGTTAGTTAAATATTTAATCTTTGGTATTCTTTAATTGTACGTAATTTTGTGTTCTATTTTGACTTAAGCTTTAGCAATGTTAACGTATGTTTTCCATGCTAATTTGAATTGTATTTAATTGAAGTGTTAAAGGGACTTTCAAGAAAAGTTTCTGATGAAAAGAGACGGATATATAAAAAAAGCAACTTTTAAAGGACTGGTCAAAATAAAGACAGCTGGTGAATCTTGACGAGCATGTTGTGTCTGTCGCCCTCTAAAGCTGGTCACACTCTCAGGCTGTGATCAATAATAGATATGGAAATATCTCTCCATGTGCTCCTTGTACACTTTGTATCTATGCAGATGTTACAGAATCGATGTGGCTGCAGAGCTGTGATGACAGATGACAGTTAGCAACAACACCATGACCATCGCTCTGGGAAGTCAAATATTTGAATGTATTTCTAGGATCTCTGAGGACCTGAGTTAAAGTGTTTTAACCCTCCTACAACCCTAGGATTTGTGTTACACCTTTCGCCCTACCACGCAAAAAAATGCTCCAATAAAGACTGCCATAGAAAAATGATCTATTAATGTATAATTCCAATTTTTTTTCAATGGTTACTATTATTAACTTCAGTCCTAACCATACATAGCAAATATTCATTGTGTTGCAATCATCCAATCCACTAAAAGACACCAAACAAGAGTCAACAGCAGAATACGCTGTTTGGCATTGGCAGAGAAGATTTGGCACATTTTTCATAGGCGCAACCCACATACTCAGCTCTGCTGCTCATCCCACAAATGCATATTCCTTACAAATGTGGCACCATTTAAAAGGGAAATAAACAGGCTTTCCAATGGTATAAGATTGATTGCCAAGAAGCATTTTTACAACAAAGAAATAATCTGCCAAACACAAATTTCCTTACATTTTGTGTAACGTTTATAATTAACACCTTTGGCCCTGTTTCCTTGTAATATCACCTGTGTAAACAAAGGCATACTAGCAGGCTTTTGTTTTGGTTACTATGTCGGTAAAACAGTAAAAACTAAAAAAGTTCCAGTCCCTCACTATCATGGATCCATGAAAAAATTAATAATAAATTAATTTCATACCACAATGGCAGTGTATTCAAAAAATGTAATTTCAATGGGAGTCAATGGCACAAAACAATGACGGACTAAAGGTGTGATTATTTTTTTTAACATAGTGTATTAAAGAGTTGAGAAATACATATTCATGAAATGTTCAAATTCACCCCAAAATACATACCTGTGGCAAAATGTATGCCATATGCATCAACACAGTCAAAATTATCTACAAAAAAAGAAAGTGTATTCCTAGATAATGACTAACTTCATTCAAGAATGATCTTTAATGTGTTCGGCTTCAGGTGTCTGTTAATGTCCACATGGTTGCCGTGCGGTTGCTAGGCAGATTATGTCTAAGCCATGCACATCAGGTGAGTGAGACATTATCACTAATATTTAATTTGATTCAGACATGCAAATAAATTTTTGATTACACCTGGAGGTCATGGCATGTCTGATTGAGTTGTGTTCATCTTCAGCTGATAATACGCAACGTCAGCAGTTACTGTTCTCTAAAAAACACTACCAGAAGGCTACAGCGCTAAAGACCCGCCGGGCTCCAGAATCACTCATGAGCAATAAAAATAAGTCAGATACTAACTCTGTTACTGTTCCATATAATAGATGCTGTGATGTCCTTCTTTGTGTGCAGCCAGTGTTCTGCATGTGCACCTTTGTCTGTTTATTTTTAAACGTCTGGAACTATTATCGCTCTTTGATTCTCGGGGTTACGCGGCTCATTACAAGCAGTCGTCTGACCACCCTGAGCTATTTCAACATATGCTGATTAGTAGGTGTGTCGGGCAGAGCGGGCCCACTTCTGACCGACACTGGCTCGAGTGGTGGAGGGCCTCACTGCCTCCACGGGCCCCCAGGGTTTAAAGAGCCTCTCCCTGCAGACGGCCTGAGCATCCAAACCTTTGCCCCTAACAGACCCTCACTCAGTGTACGAGGTAAAGGGACGCTCCTCCATTTAACTTGTCAAAGTCAATTGAGCATGAATGTAGTTAGAATCAAACTACCAGCATAATAAACCTTCCACACCAGAGGGCTCAACAAACCCACAGACAAAAAAAATGTTGTTATTTGCACACCACAGCCTGTAATGTAAAGCTGTGTAATGTGTTCTGTTGCTCCAGAGAGGTTTTATCAAGTCTGAGAAAATTACTCATCGTGTGAGTAATCTTTATGAAATTGAGATGGACTATACTTTTTTTTTTTTGCCCTTCTGTTGTCTCGCCTCAGGAATGGTAACGTCAGTCTGTTGGTGGATCTGATAATCCACCACCCTTGATCAAAGAGAGACGTCTGTCCTCAGGTATTACCATCGTGAGGTTTTTAACACAGATTCTTGTTCCCCAGAGATTAAATCCTACTAAAGGTTGGGATCCTTGATATTCCAGGAGCAAAATAAGGTTGACTAGATTTTTTGGGGGGCTTTAGATAGGACAGTTGGAAGTTGGGGGGAAAATAGTAGGAGATGACCAATCGGCAATGCCCAGTGTTGAAAAATGAAGCCAATGGTAAAGTGTAAAATCCTGCAGTTCCTCGAGTGTCCACTAGAGGCTGGTTGCAGAAGCACAGGAAGTCACATACACACCCATTCTAAAAAGTCTGTTTTTACAGCAGAGATTAACATGTTTACAGCCTGGTTCAAAAAACCAAATAGGTGTGATTAGCTCATGTCTCGATCAACACACACTGTACGGGGGGTGAATGTTTTGATGACTCATCAGTTTTGATTTGATGAAGGATAAGAGTTATTCACAATAAGGCGTGTAGCTGACCTGATTGACAGGTGGGCGTGGTGTAACGGTTTGTCAGGAGGTTTAAAACCCGTCTCAGCTCCAGCTCTCAGCCTGTCGTTAGTTTGACTGAAAGTTAGACTGAGACAGCATTTCCAGCATGGAAACCGCCATCGATGGGACTCCAGCGCCCCCTGCAGGAAACTTTCCCGCAATGAGTCGGGTTGAGCCGATGTGAAAACACAGACGGAAATGTTCATGGTAAATGTACTATAAGCGAGTGGGAGGGGTTAATAACTTCGTCCTCCAACCAGAACACAACAGGTGCGATCTCTGTACAGGTAATGACACTGCTTCATTGTGTTTCAGTCTGCCAGTACAATTTTCTCTACTCTTATGTTGATACCGTGAATCTATGCAACTAGCATAGATACAAAGACTAAAAATGTCATCTCAGCGTCAGACTCTGTCTCCCATTGTGAGGTTCAAGTGCAAACAATCAAAACAAGCAGAGTGCATGTGTCAAAACAGCTTAAGAGAACTCACTAAGAAGCTTTAGGACAACAAGCTTTTTTTAGATTTATTTTTGGGCTTTTAATGCCTTTATAACAGAGACAGGAGGGTGGATAGCATCGGAAAGAGGGGAGAGAGGGAGAGAGAGAGGGAGAGAGAGAAAGAGAAAGAGAGAGGGATGCATTATGGGTAATGTCAGATCCAGGCTCATACGAGTCGGACACATAGGTCAGGAAGCCTCTTCTGCTTCAAATGGAAGTGCAGTTTTAAATCACTGAAATGACTCTTTAAGGCACTGGTTCCCAACCTGGGGTCTGGGCCCCTCTAGGGGGGGCGTCAGAGACCTTGGGGAGGGCCTGAGTCTTTGGCTGTGTCCGAAAACACCTACTACATAATCAAAATATACACACTGCATACCGCATGCTAACCCGACTGTTAGCATGCTGTAAGCAACATACCCGAGCCCTGTTCGATGAGCTAGCATCAAGCTAGTGCGACCGTCGGTCCATGAATATAATTCAGCAGTAAGCAAACGTCCATTACTAATACAGCTATGTAGTCATTTTAATATTATTTGAGCTCTGAGGTTGGATCGTCTGATAGCCACAGTGCATTGTGGGGCGGTTTAGTGCTACAAGTGTACTTCTGTTTCATATTTAAACAAATTCACTGTACTCATGATAACACCCTTACTGGATAGTTTAGAACAAGTGTGTGTATGATGCCACTGCTTTAATGTCATGGCAAGGTAAATAAAAGTGTTTACATTCAGTTGTTGTTAAAGAACTCTCTCCTACATGTAATTCACTCTGACTCGCCCTGCTGACTTCACAAGAGAACATTTTGAGTCTTAAACAAACTCCAGTGACCCAACAAGCTCCCACGCATCAGGGCTGTAGTATGAGAGCTGAACTCATACAACACTTAACATTACATTAGCTGTTTCCCCCCCACACCCCACAAGCAGCTGAGACATTCCATAAACACTCGGCCTGCCAGCCAGGAGCACAAGAGGGCCCTTTGAGAGGGACCCGGGAGGGGAGCTGAGACTGCAGGACCGGAGGGGCTGAGGCCGAGCACGAGGGAGGATCACTGAGCCGGGGAGGCCCAACAGGCTCATAAGCATGCCAAACATTTTTCTTCTGTTAAGATTTTCTATGGAAACATTAGTTTGAGTCGGAGTAGAGGAAAATGTACGGCGAGAGGTTTTGCATCGTTTTGGAATCAATGTTGAAGTCCAGTTTTCTAACACACAGGAATAAAAAGGCCATTCATAATTTTACTAGGAGAGCAGCTGGACATGCCTGGCCTGGCACTGATGGCCTGCCAGCTTCTGACCACTTTACCCAGTGAGTACACTGCACAGAGGAACAGGTGTCTTACTTAAACACACCTACACACACACACACACACTCAGGGGCCAACCTCGCTGCCCATAAAAGCTGCCAGCACTTCCTCCTGCAGGCCAACATTTAGTCCAGGAAAAGGGAGAGGCGAAATTCTTTCACTTCCTAAAACCACCAAAACCTGAGATGTTGATATGCAGGTACAACGATCCGTCTGTCTGGGCCTCCTCCAGGGACCTGAAATATTCACGAGTCTGCAATTAACTGTGGACGAACACCGGTGTGACTCCTGCTGAGGCAGCAAGGACGGCCGACCTCTGCACTGAGGTGCACATTCAGACGCACTTCATCACCTTTCAGACAAACCCGTTTTTATTAACATGACATCCACATGTCAGAAACGTCCTGACTGCTCATCCTGCTTCATTCAGGGGGAAATACAATAAAACAAGACGTGATGATTAATCTAATGCTGCGGTTTATTATTTCCCTTTTGGCAGACGTCTTCATCGTTACCATCTTACAGTGATACATTAAGCATGAGACAGTCGACACACTCAGACCCGAGCCACACAGACATCTGTGGCCACGGGCATGTCAGTGTCCTGATGATAATTAATTATGGCAAAATAGAGCCATAAGAGAGTTGGCCTCCTTAAAGGCTCAGGGCTAATCATCCACTCTATTCACAGCCAGGTTTGACAATTGGCCTAGATAACCAGAAACCAGAAACCAGGAGGCAACACTTATTCTTCTATTCATAGAAAAAAAAAAAGTCCCCCGAGATGTGTCGCTTTGAGAGCGGCCGGTTCAGTCTGATTTCCCCGCCCATGCAGCCGATGGTGTCAGGACAGTTATGGGTTTGTTTGTGTCTGTAAAGTCAGTCACATTGCCGACATGTCAGACACTAAAACAGTCTGTGTCTGCTGAGACATTCACATTTTCCAACATACACCAAACCTCAGTGAGTCCAGAGAGCCTCCCATCGCCATGGGAGACGTTACCAAGCTTTGTCCACCCGCTCAGCTAACTAGAGCACAAAGCGTCTTCACATCGCTGAGATTAAGTCAGATTTATTAGGCAGATTTAATAGATTTCACTAAATGCCCGAGTGCTTTATGCTTTACAACCAACAGAAGAAAACACTTTCCCAACTGCACCCAAAAAACTTCACTCCCCACCACAACAAAGAGCGGTTTATTGCAGGAACTCGCCTCAAAGCGGCTCCGTGCCCGAGGAGGAGGCCTAATCCAGCAACGTGCACAATGACGTCATTACAACACATCAGGAATAAATCCAGACTTCAGCTAATCCAACAAAGCAAAGGTCCACATGGAGCAGCTGGGTCTTTATGTCAACAACAAGTGTCCTCTGGACCGGGCTGCACCTCCAGCTCCTCAGAGAGTACACAGGGGGGGCTCATCCAGAGGGGCTCATCCAGAGGGGCTCATCTGGAGGGGCTCATCTGGAGGGGCTCATCTGGAGGGGCTCATCTAGAGGGGCTCATCTGGAGGGGCTCATCTGGAGGGGCTCATCCAGAGGGGCTCACCCAGAGAGGCACATCTAGAGGGGCTCACCCAGAGGGGCACATCTAGAGGGGTTCATCCGAAGGGGCTCGTCCAGAGGGGCTCGTCTAGAGGGGCTCATCCAGAGGGGCTCATCCAGAGGGGCACTGCACAGACTTCACGTGTGAACTAAGGGGGCGACTTCCAGCCAACGGGATGTTTTTATTAGCTGTAGAGGATCAAAACTCATTCTCGTCATTAGAGATGCACCGATCCACTTTTTATTAGTTCTGATCCGATTCCGATATTTATGTACAGATACCAACACTGACACAAAGATGTAGTAAAACTTGCATTTCTTATCTAAAGAGCAAAAAAATAATAAATAAAAATGCATAAAATTAAAAAGTATTCAAAATAAATGAGTCTGAACTTTGGGTTGGCTTCACACACAAACAGGAAGCAGAAACCGCTGTAAGGTATGGATGTAAAGATGAATTGTAAAATCGTGATAAATCGATTCAAAGGTGTGAAGATTCACAGCGGTACTCTGAAAAATGAATCTTAATAATATGGTGAGCGTCAGCAGCTGTAGAGCAAGATTTACAAATTAGGACGCAGCATCGTCTTTTAAATCAGAGGTGTGGAAGCATTTTGTCTTCCCCGAGACATAAAGTTAAAGAGATGAGAAGATAACAGACGAGACAAAAACTGTGTGCAGATATTACAAGAAGACAGAGAACTACACAGATAACACAACCAACATGATGCAGCATTTAATCCACACCACAATGAGAAGCTCCAATCACCTCCCCTTGTTGAGAGGAAACAAACATTAAAAGGCCAAACCACACTCACAAGTGGGTTAGCAGCAGTGTTGGGCAAGTTACTTTAAAAAAGTAATTAGTTACAGTTACTAGTTACTTCTCCCAAAAAGTAACTAAAGTAGTTACTGAGTAACAAATTATAAAAGTAACTAGTTACTTTGGAAAGTAACTATTGCGTTACTTTCAAGTACATTTTTAAATGCTCAAATGTGTCAAAGAATTTGGACCCCACCTCCACCCCTCTTTAACAGAACTTAAAATACATGTTCAATTATTTATGATAAATCTGAATATTACAATGAAATGGACACTTAATACAATCAATAATTAACAGAAACAGTGTACACAAATCTAAACTATTTTAATGTTGCTGTGGGACAAAGTGAGACTAGCCTCCAATCAAATGTCATGAATTATTGTAGATATTATAATTACTATGTTTATATAGTGGAGCCGTAAAAATGACATAATAGATGTTTTGTCTGCTGTGGTAGACAAATATTCTAATTTCTCAAATGTCTGTTTGAGCTCGACATTCATTTGAGCATGTTGGGCGTCTATATAGTTCGTGAACGTCTTTTTACATGGCAGGCCAACCCCTGCTCTGACCGCTATTTTGGCAACTAGTGCTCTGAATGACTCCGACTCAACCATCGATAATGGCAGCATATCCTCCACAACATACCTGGCTACCAGTTTGTTTAGCTCAGCCTGAGACAAAACGTGTGGTGGTGGTGGTGGGGCCGACTATGCATGCTTTCGAATTTGTGTAAACAACACCCGCCCAACTCTACCTCTGATTGGCTCACCATGAAGTTTTACTCTACCTCAGCCAATCGTCATCATTTATGCGATTGTCTCGTGTCCGCACTCACCAAAGAGGAAGAACAGTAAGAAATATCTTTGCTGCTCGGCTTAGAGATCTAGTTGGTCTGATGAAGAACAGCTTCAGTCATAGTAACGCGCCGCATTTTTTGGCAGTAACGGTAACGGCGTTATAATGATGGGAAGAGTAATCAATTAGATTACTCGTTACTGAAAAAAGTAACGCCGTTAGTAACGCCGTTATTTATAACGCCGTTATTCCCATCACTGGTTAGCAGCCCCTAAAGGAATCTCTATCAGTCATAATTTGTCTCATTTTGTGAAATAAATCGTATCGTGAGTTGAGTGAATCGTTACATCCCTACTGTAAGGTTTAAAATGAATCTTTCAAACTGCAGTGTAAGAATTGTACTTTTGATCATTTAGAAGGAGCTGATCCATCTCTCCTGAACGTCGTCATGGAGACGTGCACAATGGATCGGCACCGTCAGTCCGATATGTAAATAAGGTCAATATCAGACCCCCATGCCGATATGAGATTAGATCGGTCCCGCACTCTACTTGTCATAAAAAAGATCACTTATTGGATCTTTCATCCATATCTGAAAGGGCCTCGTCGTCATGACAACGTAACCACTGCTGGATTTGAGTTGAAGCATTTTAGTAAGGACCTTAATTTGATCAAAAAGAGTTCAGATGATGGAGGCAATGGAATGGTAAAAATGTGGGCATTTCCCCCAAACAAAGACGATAGTGGTTGGGTTGCATTGTGGGAAATGTAGGAGCCCATGTGAAGACAAACTAAAAGAGTCAGAAAGTCCCTCGCTCCATCTGTTATTTTTCCTTCAGTCCATCTCGTGTCCCCTGAACAACAATAAGTCACTTCTTCTGTCCCACAGCTTCTGACTCTGTGTCAGTGAAATCTGCTCTGAGTTTATTTGTCTGCTCAGCTAAAAACAAGAAGGCCCTGTGACTGTGAGTGGCATTATTTTGACGGGACGGGGGTAACAAATGGTCAAAGGGGTTTGAAAGCCTTCAGTCATGCGAGCAGCGTGCTGGTTATATCATGGATGATCTGCTTGTTTATCACATGCTTTGTGTCAGAGAGCTTTGGACTGGATCATCTTATATAACAACACACTATTCTGCTCATCTGCTTAATCTGACCCACGCTGGATAACACACTCTCTGTCAGGGGGCAGAAACTGACATTTTTGTGTCCAGCTCCAATCCTAAAACACACTCAGGATCCTAAAGTCCTCTTTGGCGTGGAGCGGCGTCAATACGTGTCCTCGAGTGTCACAGAGTTTGACAAACAGAGGAACACTCAGCTTATCCCACTTAACATTGTTATATTGTGAACATGTCAATACTGGTGCTCAGTGAGTGACTCTCCTATTGTGTTCACACATAACAACAGGAAACACCGATGGCTTTGATTGGAAGCTGCATGACACACTTCGAGCCCCTCGATCCTTGTTTCTTTTCTTTTTGAGTGAGTTGTCAGGGCTTTCTCCTCCCCGCCTCCCACAACAAAGAGCCCTCCCTGAATGTATCACGCTAGACAAAACCCTTTAAGTTAATTACTCGGCAGCGAGGACTACAACACTGATGTGTGCTGACGCGAAAACACTCAGGGTGGACAGGGCCGAGCGACCGGGGAAGCCTGGGGGGCAGCCGCTGTCTCAGGCAGAGCATCTCTGAGCAAAGAGCAGAAAGAGGGTGAAAGAGGGTGAAAGAGAGCGAGAGAGAGGACCCGCGCACACAAAGGGTAAAGAAAACACAAGTGAAAGAAGTGGAAAGCACAGTGTTTACCATCCTGTAAATCCTGAGCGTTTCCCTGCAGATTTACTGAAACCTGCTCAGGCCTTATTGTGCAACAGCTGCTCACGCTTATCTGGAATGGCTTCACACATTGCCGACACACTCAGCATGTGAGGAGATCAAATTATAGTCTCATTAAAGACAAAAGATTAATTTCATCACACTGGCCTATTTTTCTTCTGGGACACTTTGCACCATAAAAGTCTCTGCACTGGCTACCCGTTTGTTTTAGAATTGATTTTAAGATGCTTTTAACTGAATCTCATTTTATAGTTTTATTACATTTTGAACCTCCTGTGTTTCCTCATGTAGAATAAATGATAGCGTTTCCTCATTACGTTTCTTATCTAGTTATTTAGACCTTAGTTTTTGGATTGTGGGATAGGGGTGGGGGAGGGACTCATGTTGTTGCTGTTTGATTAAATGTTGATGTAAAGCACTTTGTGATGCATTTGTTGTGTGAAAAGTGCTATACAAATAAAGTTTGATTGATTGATAATCAAGCCCTCGAGTTAACCTCCTGAAACCCACTAAAAAAAGTCACAGGATCACATTTAGAAGAGCAAAATAAACCAAAACATAAAAGGTGTGTGTTCAGTGTGTGAGGTCCTTATGAGGACTGCAGGTGCACATCAGTGACTCATAGTGGCTCAAAGCCCCCAGGGGGAGCACAGACAGTGATTAGAGGGGGGGGGGGGGGTTTATGTGTTTTTACACTAAATCATCTCTAATCATAGAACATCTCTGTGTTTTGATCCTGGAGGTGATGTGTGTGTTGTGCAGTGACTCTCTTACCCAGATCTCCTTGAACACTGTTGTCCTGAGACGTCCTGCTGGAGGTGGTGGAGTCCCCGTCACTGGGCCAGATCTGGCCCGTTTTACGAACCCCAACGATGGCGGCCTCTGAGACCGTCACCTGCTGCTTCAGGCGGCTCTGAGACAGGGAGGTAGGCGGGCTGCTGCTGCTGTCGAAGGACTGCTGGGAGGGCGAGCGGCTTTTGTTCTGGTACATGTGATAGGTGGTGGTGGGGCTGGGTGACACGTGGCTGGACTGACCCGAGGAGAAGTCCTCCTCGCTGGAGGTTAAGTTCTCGTTAGAGCTGCAGTCCGGCGTGTAGCCTCCACCCACGTCGTCGAAGCTGCCGGGGGAGTAGGAGCGCCTCGGCCAGGTGAGGTGAGCGTCCTCCTCGATGCTGTGGTCCTTAATGTGGATGACTCGAGTGTCCCCGTCGGCCATCATCCCCCCAACATACACACTGGTGTAAGGCTGGCATTGTCTTTGTGTGTCTTTGGCATTGTCTTTCAGGAAGTGAGGGTTGACCTCGCCGTCCTCACATGACCCATTGTGGCCGCAGTTCCTCTCGATGGATCTCCCTCTCTGAACAGATCTGCCGACGTTCCCCGCGGCGGCGGCGGACAGGTTCCCTGGGAGGGAGTGCGGGGATCTCCTCCGCTCCATCTGCATGGCCTGACACCCCAGGGTGCTGATCTTGTCCGACACCTCCCTGTTGTTGACTTTGACCAGTCCTCGCTCGTGGTGGTACTCCATGTTCACGTAGAACGGTTTCTCCTGGCTCCCCGGGACAGGCGGCCCTCGACAGTCGGCGGCCGTGTGAGTGTTGGCTCTCCTGATGCGCTCAAAGTTGTTCCTCAGAGCGGCCACAGAGCCCGGGCCCAGGGGGAAGTCTGGAAGCTCTGCCTCCTGACGTACAGGTGATGTCCCACCTCTCTGTTTAGCAGGGGATGAATCATCAACATCTCCATCTGGATGTGGTATACATCTGACTGACCTGCTCGTCCTTCTCTGCTCCTCCACTGGTGTCTCCTCTGTGGGCAACTTGTGGCCGTCCTGCCCACTGGACGGGTCTCCATCACTCATCTTGGGCGCCCTCTTAAACCCCCACCGCTGCCCGTCGTAAGACTTCCTCTCTTTGGCGAGCAGAGTCTGCAGGTAGATCATCCGAAAGCGCTCCTTGTTTACCTCCATCTCCAAGTGTCGGATGGACATTTTGCATTTGTCCAGCTCCTGCTCGATGTCCCCCGTTGAGTTCAGGTCCATGCTAGGGGGGGCGGACTCAGGAAACTGGGCTCTCCACGCCTCCACAAACCCCACCGGTTCAACCATTGTTGTGGATTCAGAGAAAACCAGTCAATCAACCAGCAAACACAAACATGCATATTTCCACAGCACTTAACTGTGAAGCTCCCATGGTGCTTTAAAACACAAGTGTTGTCCAGGAAAAGAAGTTTAGAGTATTATTACTCAGAAACCAAAGACAAGAAATCCTTCAGGAGCAACACCACTGGTCCAGTCTGTTTACTCCATAACCCCAAACACCGAGAGTTCCTCCTGATCCTCGTTGTTCTGGGTCCTGTGTTGAGCTCGTCTACTCTCTAGAGATCCTGTGTCTTCCTCTGTGTGTGCTGTCAGACTGACTCGCAGCTCTCTCTCTGCTGTTTTGGCTCTCCGTCAGCAGAAAGGGGATGGGCTACACGGATCTGATTTAGGGCTTACCCTCCGAAAACTGAAAAGAAGAAAAAAAAGTTTTTAATCAAAATGTTGTTTCCGATCCAAAACAGTTTCCAGGTAAAGCTGATTACGACAAGAGGATATTCGTATCCCGAGAAATGGCCAAAAAACGTCACAGCAAATTTATGCTTTTATGAGGGGGGGGGGCTGACGCTCTTTAAAGGCAAAGACACCTCTCACCGTGAAGTGAACGTCACAACTTTAGTCCAGAAAGGTGTTGTCTTCAGGTCCGCATGTGGAAGACGAAGTCGAAGGTGGTATATCCTTTCCAGGGGTCCTAAACGCACCATTAAAGAAAAGTCTCACCTGCCCCCCCCGCAGCTGTAATGTCTTTATTTCTGAAACAACACAGCTCTCTGTACACTACGGATCATCCTACCAAAGTTCATCGTGTTGAAACCTGATGCTGTACCTCGTGAGAACAGCGCCACCTGGCGGTTCAAAAGTTCAGAATTAGAATTGGAAAAACATTTTTACAAAAAATATTAATTTTAAACAACAGGAAAACAAACTAACATAATAAAATCAGGAGGGGTCTGCGAATTAGGAAGATGACAAATTCAAATGTGTTAATAAAGTGAAGTATTTATATATATTATATTTGTGAGGTTTAGATTTCAGTAGTGGATAAATATATTTTGAACTATAGAAAGAGAATCATTTGTTGAGCCATTTCATTTAATGTAAGTAATACTGAGCTAAAATTAGAATGACATTAATTAAGAATTCATTATTTGTTGGGAAATTAGACTTACTGAACATTTCTGTCTATTTTTGTTAGTTTTATAATTTCCCTATTTAAAAAAAAAAAATCAAACCAAAACGCAGTGACGTAAAAATAATCTGCAAAAAGATGTTCAAACGTTTCTCCCTCACAGCTACAAATAATAAGTCTATTAATTAAATGTGGGACTTATTAACATAATTTATTATTTTACAGGGATGTATGTGTATGTATTTACATTTTTTTTAAATTATTAATTTTCCACTTTTTTCTGTCCTTCATTAAAATGCTGAATTTTATTCTGATATATTCTAAATTTGGAGAATTTAAGTCTATTGCAGATATCCAATTTTGAAATTAATCCCAAAAAGTTTTTGTAAATTCACAATCATAAAATAACTGTTTTTGAATCAATTTCACCATCACAGAACATACAGTTATTTTTTTTTTTCAATATTAAATCTTTATCTTAGGAATTCATTACAAAGGTACAAGTTTCTTTTGCTTTTGATGAAATCGGTATGCGCATCATTCACGCAACATAACTGCCTCGAACGTTCTGTCGAAGCTACTTCCGGTTAGCAACCAATCCACCGTCTTGGTTTCCATGGGGCCCTTGACAACCACCGTTACCTCCTTAGTATTTACAGTCTATGGTTACCTCTCTGTACACTAACAAGGAAGTCGACGCATTTAAAAGACGGACAAACAAATCTAATCTACATTTGTATTTATATATTTTTTTAAAACGTTGTTTTCCCGCGTCACCTGCCAGCCAAATAAATCGGTTTGTACCGGATTCTTCTTAGGAGCTAACGTAGGTTAGCACAACATTAGCTGGCTAACCGACTGATTCACTTACAGCAAGGAAGTTTAATATTGAACAAGATGAGTGAACAGCTCAAGTTCATCGTTGAGCAGCTGAACAAGGATCCATTCAAGAAGAACTTTAACCTCATCACGTTTGACTCTCTGGACCCGATGCAGCTGCTGCAGGTTTTAAACGACGTCCTGGCTGAAATAGACCCCAAGGTGAGACTTTACATCATGTAGTCAGACCGTAACAAACAAACAGTTCATTTATTAATCACTACACTGCGAACCCCTCTATAGCAAGCTATAGACATCCGTGAGGAAATGCCTGAGCAGACAGTGAAGAGGATGTGCTCTCTGCTGGGCATGCTGAAGTACAAACCTCCTGGAAACCTCTCTGATGTGTAAGTCTTTATACTGATTATTAAAGCTCGTTGGGAAACATGTATTTGATGTATGATAATCGATGACATTATGTATTTTTTGCCCTTTGATATTTATTCAAACATTCTTGTTAAGTGACTTTTTATAAGTTTGAATCTGTCACAGGCTGGTGTGATGACACTCACTTTGTGGGGTATAAGGTTAAATGAATCTTCAACATTTATTGCGCTTTATTATAAACCTTGATCATGACCTTTGGCGGCAGTAGCTCAGTCTGTAGGGTGGGTCGCAGGTTCAGCAGTTGTCTGTGTCTCATCATGATGTGCTCCCTTCTCTCTAATGCAGGAGCAGCTTTAGACAAGGTCTGGTGACGGGCAATAAGCCTGTGGTTCATCCGATCCTCCACTGGCTGCTCCAGCGGCTTCCTGAGCTCAAGAAGCGGGCGTATCTGGCTCGATATCTAGTCAAACTGGAAGTGCCTGCAGAGTTCCTGCAGGATGATGTTATCAACGACACCTGTCACCAGGTTCTCCATAAATCAATAATAGTTTGAATAATAATGATTGTGTTTTAAAAGGCTTAACAGACTATGTGTTCATGTTAATGTTCCAGTATGAAGAGCTGGTGGAAGGCTTTAAGACATATCACAAGGAGTGTGAGCAGTTACGGACGTCAGGCTTCTCCACAGCAGAAATAAGAAAGGTAAAGATTACATCACTGTTTGATACATATTTGTAGTGCCAGGCTTTGCCAGGTGTATAGCTGCCACATGCTGACATGATTTATTCTCCTTTTTACTGTCTTAATGTAAAGATTATTAACCCTTAAATAACTGGTTCAAATAATTCCTCTGAAACAACAGGACATCGGCTCCATGGAGGAGGAGAAAGACCAGCTGATCAAACGTGTGGAGAGACTGAAGAAGAGGGTAAGGCGGAGCCGTTCACAGAGGGCCCTCTCAGGCGTCTAATGCTTGACAGGCTTTAGACCTCTGAGGAATGAAAACATGACCCCAAACATAAATTATCAGCTCCTCATTTAAGACCTGACAGGAATCTGACAAGCTGCAAAGCTGCCTCAACAAGGCTGTGCAGTAATGAGGTGCTGATTTGACGGCTCTTTCTTGTTGGCCTTTGCCAACGAGTGAAAGCTGACTCCGTTAGAGACGCTCGGTTATTTCTGCTGACCGTGTGAAGCCTGCTGCTGAGAATCCTGAAATGACTCTGTGAATCCACTAGGTGGAGTCAGTGGCCAGCCATCAGCGGATGCTGGAACAGGCCCGACAGCTGCGGGTGGAGAAGGAAAGAGAAGAGTCTCTGACGCACCAGAAGCAAGAACAGAAGAACCAAGTAAAGACTTCACTTCCACACTTTTGTTTATTTGTTTACACATGCACTATGAATTTCTTAAATCAATCTTTTTGAACTGATTATTCAAGTAATTAACTGCAGGAAAAATAGGCTTCAAAATTAAGTGAATCTTTTCAGTATAATGTTTGTGAACACTTTAAATTAAGGCCACAATATTCACCATTAACTAGCTGCTTATTAGCATGCTAACTAGTAGCATATTGGCTGCTTATTAGACATTAATAAGCGCTTATTGATGCCTTATTCAACATGATAATCATCTATAGCTAACAGGTCATTAACTAATAATTTCCCCTCAATGCCCTACTAATTACTGATTATTGATAGTCAGTTAGGAAGCTGTTGAACATAAATTATGATCTTGTTTTTTATTTTGTTTACTTCTACCTTATAAGGGCCAAACTAAGCAGATCATATAAAGATCATAATTCATGTTCAACAACTTCCTAACTGACTCTCAATAATCAGTAACTAGGAGGGTAAACCTGTTAGCTTTAAATGATCATCATGTTGAATAAGGTACGGCTGTGGCTCTGTTGGAGTTGGTTGTCTCTCAACCGGAAGGTCAGGGCCCGTCCATGGTGGTCTTGATTTAAAACCTGGAGTCCGCCCAGTCTGAGATCGAGACATGAACAAGTAAAAATGTTTTTGATTCAGAGGCGAGACCGAGACCTTTAAAAAGTGGTCTTGAGACAAAGACCGATCTCGAGTACTACAACAGGCAGGACGCTGAACCCCAAGTCGGTACCATAGGCTATGTGAATGTGTGTTAATGATGAGATGGTTCTGATGTAAAGCAGCCTCTACCATCAGAGTGAGACGTAGTGTACGAGAGCTTTAAGGGGTTTAAAGACTAACACATAGTGTAGCTATATTAGCTAATATTAGTGCAGGTAATGTTCCATCCTTCATCAACCACTGGATATTAATGAGTCATTAATGGTACACAAACGAATGCTCCTGTATCACCTGTCAAGTGTGTGTGTGTGTGTGTGTGTGTGTGTGTGTGTGTGTGTGTTCAGCTGTTCCAGGCAGAGCAGAGGCTGCAGAGAAACCAGCAGCAGTTGAAGGATTTGCGCCAGTCTTCAGCAGATTCCAATCCAGAGAGTGAGTCCACACATCCTGCTGCTGCCTCTGCAGGAAACAGCTGGATGGGAAGTTCAAGGACACACAGGGGAGCATTGAGAGGGACCCTCAACGAATAGACTTTGATCCGTTGAGACCCCTTTAATTGTACTGATCTTTGAAGTGCTAGAATGGAGCTTATGTGATGTCTAAATTGACTCCTTTTGTTCCTTCATTTGGCTCTCATTGTGCTCTTCAGCCGGGGCAGAGATTTACACATTTGCAGCTCCTAAAATGATCTTTGCATTGCAGACTTGATAGAGCGGCACGCTTAAAGTCACTTATCACAGTGACTCTCTGCATGTCATAAAAAAAGTATTCTGATGTCAAACAGTGATGATTACATTTTGAAAGACAAGTTGAATACAGTTGCTGTTATACTGGTGTGCTTTTTTATACCTTTAGTGAGCCTTCAGAGCTTTAGAGAGCCTGATGGGGTTTCAGACCCATCAAGCCTAAAAGTCTTAGTTCAACTCTCTGTCTCTTTCAGGCTTAATGAAGAGGCTTGAAGAGGAGATCAGAATCAACTCCTACATGGTCTCTGAGAAGCTCCCCAAAGAGCTGGAGGGTATGAGGCGTACAGTCCAGTACCTGCAGAAAATCACTTCAGAGCCTGCTATGGGCCAGGCCGATCTCCAGGAGCTGGAGGACCGGGTCAGGATCCAGTTCTGGGTGTTGCATTTGAATACCTTTTGTGTTGTGGATATGTCTGCTCACTCTGTATGTGCTCTCGGTTCCACAGATAAAAGGAGTTGATTCTCAGATAAACCAGCTGATTGAAAAGAGGATGATGAAAAACGACCCCATGGACGACAAAATGGCTCTGTACAGGCAACAGGTCTGGACTCTGACTCGTTTTCTTCTTGTTCTGCTTGTCTTGCGTGACCTGCGTGCGGTTGTTTGATGTTAAACATTCCCCGTGGGGTTTTCTTTGTAGACAAACAAATGGTGTTCAGATGAAGTGTTACTAACCGAAACACAAAAGTGTGCGTTCCTTTGAGCTCAAACCAAAGTTTTAAATGCGTTTTCTTTTCTTATGACATATTTGAAAAGAGGATTTATTACCATTTCTATGCACTTGCAGGAAGTCTCCTCCCTCACGCCTTTGTTTGTGTTTGGCAGCATATTTTGCATTTTGTTGTTATGCGCATGCAAAGACAAACAAAACAAGGACAACACTCATCAAAGAACAAGTCGAGTCTTTAAGGGTCCTTAGAAAAGATTCACCTAGAAGACGTGTAAGGACATGAGTTTATCGACATATTGGAGGAATAAGAACATGCAGGTCATGTTTTTAGTCTCTCTGTGAGGGAGGTTTGCTTGTATGAAGTTATAACTTCAGGCACGAGATTGTAAATATAATCTGAACTGTTTAGTTCTTAGGAAACCATTGTGGTTAAAGCGGATGCTTGTTATATAACTGATATAAACCATACTATATGCCTTGATAATAAGGTTTAATGTCCAGGGGCGTGTCCAGACTTTTCTGACTGGGGTGGCCCACCTGGGGTTCTGACTCATGCAGTGGTGGCCTGATGTTTTTTGGGTGCTGGTGGTGTAGTGGTTAGTGTGTGCACCCTATGTATGGAGGCTTTGGTCCTCCAAGCCAGCAGCCCAGGTTCAAGTCCAACTTGTGGGTCCTTTCCCGCATGTCATTCCCCTCTCTCTCCCTGATTTCCAGCTCTATCCACTGTCCTATCTCTACAATAAAGGCACAAAAACCCCCAAAATAAATATAAAAAAAAACCAACAAAAAAAACAGCCAGAATAATTGATTTGTACTGAAGTCCCTAATAAGATAAATAGCCAATCATAGATTTGGATTTAGGGATGGCACCTAGGGCGGCCAATCAGATTTCAAGGGGGGTTCATGCCACCCATCTGGATACGCCCCTGGGCATCTCATCTCATTTTTCTACCTCGTCCAGCTTGTGTCTTTCCCTTTTTATTGTTTTGATTGCTTTGAACAGTTTCCCAGTCACTCAGCACACACTCGTCTCTCATGTTTGTTTATGCATTGTCATGTGGCTCCGGCAGGCCTCCATCATCATTCGCAGGAAGGAGTCGAAGGCGGAGGAGCTCAGGGAGGCGAGGGAGGATCTGGCTGCAGCAGAGAGGGAGCTGAAGCAGAGGAGCAGCCAATCACAAACCTCAGATGGTGAAGAGGTCATCCGGGGTGATGAGGTACACTCACAAAAAGAATCTCTCTTTATATTTCAGTGCTGTGATCTTAAAGTACATGATGTCACACCTTGTTTCTGAGACAGCTGAAAGCCACTAAACATACAACGTAACCGAAGGACTGTCTTCTTTGGAGATCACTGTTACCACCAACAGCAGCGTTTATAGCTTTATCTGAGGACACACTTGTAGATTTTCTAAACCGCAGGGAACACGAGGCTATTTCTACTCTTATCCAAACACAGACCGGCTCACTGTCTAATGTTACTTCTCCCTTTTCACTCACTCTCCGCCACATTCCCATGCAGAGCTAAAAATAGAACACAACAGAGAAGAACCAGATCGAGGACCTGAAAGTTAACCTTTTCACCGACTCCTCGGTGGAATCATTTTCTTAATTCAAGTCAGCTGGACAGCTTTTAAAAGCTTTGTCTTTATTTCTCATGGCATGGACGTCCTCTCCCTTTCAGACACACGGCATAGTCTGTCTGAGCTGTCACATGAGGAGATATACTATTTATCATAAAGACTTATTCACATTATGTAATCTAATATACAACCTTTATATTTGATTATGCATTACACATGTGCAGGATCTGCTAACATGTATTTCCACCTTCCTCAGTCCATGTTTAACATCAATAACACATTTGTATTACAGTCGATTTCAGACTGACAGATGTAGCTTTGTATGAATTAGTGCTATACAAATAAAGATTGATCGTCCTTTGGGTATGAATGAAAGGACGAGAGGTAGCTGTATGTAGAGACAAAGAGGCTGCTCGCTTATCAGCCTGCTCTGAAGTTTTGGGACATCAGCCACGGTGGAGATGATCACTTTATCAGAGGTATTTTCCATTCTGCTGCTGGTTATGTGTCATCACATGCCACCCACCAACTGCAGGCTCTGTGTGAGAGGGGTGCACTACGCCTGCACAGCACGGGCTGGCCAGTTACATGAACCCACTGTATCAACCAGCCCTGTCCCACCAGCTGCACTGTATCAACCAACCCCGTCCCACCAGCTGCACTGCACAACCAGCCCCATCCCACCAACTGCACTGTATCAACCAGCCCCATCCCACCAACTGCACTGTATCAACCAACCCCATCCCACCAACTGCACTGTATCAACCAGCCCCATCCCACCAACTGCACTGTATCAACCAGCCCCATCCCACCAACTGCACTGTATCAACCAGCCCCATCCCACCAACTGCACTGTATCAACCAACCCCTTTCCACCAACTGCACTGTATCAACCAGCCCCATCCCACCAACTGCACTGTATCAACCAACCCCTTTCCACCAACTGCACTGTATCAACCAGCCCCATCCCACCAACTGCACTGTATCAACCAGCCCCATCCCACCAACTGCACTGTATCAACCAGCCCCATCCCACCAACTGCACTGTATCAACCAGCCCCATCCCACCAACTGCACTGTATCAACCAGCCCCATCCCACCAACTGCACTGTATCAACCAACCCCTTTCCACCAACTGCACTGTATCAACCAGCCCCATCCCACAAACTGCACTGTATCAACCAGCCCCATCCCACCAACTGCACTGTATCAACCAGCCCCATCCCACCAACTGCACTGTATCAACCAGCCCCATCCCACCAACTGCACTGTATCAACCAACCCCTTTCCACCAACTGCACTGTATCAACCAGCCCCATCCCACCAACTGCACTGTATCAACCAGCCCCATCCCACCAACTGCACTGTATCAACCAACCCCTTTCCACCAACTGCACTGTATCAACCAGCCCCATCCCACAAACTGCACTGTATCAACCAACCCCTTTCCACCAACTGCACTGTATCAACCAACCCCATCCCACCAACTGCACTGTATCAACCAGCCCCATCCCACCAACTGCACTGTATCAACCAACCCCTTTCCACCAACTGCACTGTATCAACCAACCCCATCCCACCAACTGCACTGTATCAACCAACCCCATCCCACCAACTGCACTGTATCAACCAGCCCCATCCCACCAACTGCACTGTATCAACCAACCCCATCCCACCAACTGCACTGTATCAACCAGCCCCATCCCACCAACTGCACTGTATCAACCAACCCCTTTCCACCAACTGCACTGTATCAACCAACCCCATCCCACCAACTGCACTGTATCAACCAACCCCATCCCACCAACTGCACTGTATCAACCAGCCCCATCCCACCAACTGCACTGTATCAACCAACCCCATCCCACCAGCTGCACTGTATCAACCAACCCCATCCCACCAACTGCACTGTATCAACCAACCCCTTTCCACCAACTGCACTGTATCAACCAACCCCATCCCACCAACTGCACTGTATCAACCAACCCCTTTCCACCAACTGCACTGTATCAACCAACCCCATCCCACCAACTGCACTGTATCAACCAACCCCTTTCCACCAACTGCACTGTATCAACCAGCCACATCCCACCAACTGCACTGTATCAACCAACCCCATCCCACCAACTGCACTGTATCAACCAGCCCCATCCCACCAACTGCACTGTATCAACCAACCCCATCCCACCAACTGCACTGTATCAACCAGCCCCATCCCACCAACTGCACTGTATCAACCAACCCCTTTCCACCAACTGCACTGTATCAACCAGCCACATCCCACCAACTGCACTGTATCAACCAACCCCATCCCACCAACTGCACTGTATCAACCAGCCACATCCCACCAACTGCACTGTATCAACCAACCCCATCCCACCAACTGCACTGTATCAACCAGCCCCATCCCACCAACTGCACTGTATCAACCAACCCCATCCCACCAACTGCACTGTATCAACCAACCCCATCCCACCAACTGCACTGTATCAACCAGCCCCATCCCACCAACTGCACTGTATCAACCAACCCCATCCCACCAACTGCACTGTATCAACCAACCCCATCCCACCAACTGCACTGTATCAACCAACCCCATCCCACCAACTGCACTGTATCAACCAGCCCCTTTCCACCAACTGCACTGTATCAACCAGCCCCATCCCACCAACTGCACTGTATCAACCAGCCCCATCCCACCAACTGCACTGTATCAACCAACCCCTTTCCACCAACTGCACTGTATCAACCAGCCCCATCCCACAAACTGCACTGTATCAACCAGCCCCATCCCACCAACTGCACTGTATCAACCAGCCCCATCCCACCAACTGCACTGTATCAACCAGCCCCATCCCACCAACTGCACTGTATCAACCAGCCCCATCCCACCAACTGCACTGTATCAACCAGCCCCATCCCACCAACTGCACTGTATCAACCAACCCCTTTCCACCAACTGCACTGTATCAACCAGCCCCATCCCACCAACTGCACTGTATCAACCAGCCCCATCCCACCAACTGCACTGTATCAACCAACCCCTTTCCACCAACTGCACTGTATCAACCAGCCCCATCCCACAAACTGCACTGTATCAACCAGCCCCATCCCACAAACTGTACTGTATCAACCAACCCCATCCCACCAACTGCACTGTATCAACCAACCCCATCCCACCAACTGCACTGTATCAACCAACCCCATCCCACCAACTGCACTGTATCAACCAGCCCCATCCCACCAACTGCACTGTATCAACCAGCCCCATCCCACCAACTGCACTGTATCAACCAGCCCCATCCCACCAACTGCACTGTATCAACCAGCCCCATCCCACCAACTGCACTGTATCAACCAGCCCCATCCCACCAACTGCACTGTATCAACCAGCCCCATCCCACCAACTGCACTGTATCAACCAACCCCTTTCCACCAACTGCACTGTATCAACCAGCCCCATCCCACCAACTGCACTGTATCAACCAGCCCCATCCCACCAACTGCACTGTATCAACCAGCCCCATCCCACCAACTGCACTGTATCAACCAGCCCCATCCCACCAACTGCACTGTATCAACCAGCCCCATCCCACCAACTGCACTGTATCAACCAGCCCCTTTCCACCAGCTGTGGTTGAGAAACAGTCACTGGTTAAAGTGACATGCTTTATCTTGAATTATACAGTTGATCTTTATCGTCACTGCCTTTTAGTCGTCTATCGTATAGAAAGAGAAACTCTGTGTTGGATTCTGTTCTACTGTATTCATAGTGTAGCAGACAGACGGTGCTTTGATGGTTCTGTTGGCCAGTTAAGCTACAGTTGTTTAAGGAACACACTGTCGGGAACACTCTGCAGTATTATTCTGCCGTGTTAATTCCTCTCTCAGCCATGTCTGCCCTTGATGTCCCAAAATATACAAAGAATAAATGTACACACACACATACCCACCCACACTTTGCACACACTCGCACACTCATACACATATGAAGCTCCACAGATCCCAGAGGACATGAAGCACATTTCTGGCGATTTCTGGGGCTGTTCTCCTGTGTCCATGTTCATTTATAGCTGCTCTTCATAGTGGAGGAGTTTCATTGTGTCCCAGCAGACAGTCGGGGCGGGAGTGACTGAACATCCACTAGAAGCGCTGCTTCTGCCAGATGAAGCTGTTTGCTCTACATAGCTGGCTGTGAGTCTGAAAGGATCGAGTGACTGTTCCAGATCGTGGCATGGCCCGCTGTCACTGCTGTTCTCTAATCCTGTCCCTCCCCTGGCTCAACCCTTTGTCTTCTCCTGTGGCCTTTCACAGGATCTCAGCTGTGCTGGACACTGGCTGACAAGTTTCCGCTCTCTTGACTAAAAGGGACATTAACATCCTTGTGTGTGTCTTCGATTTCAATAAACAACATAAATCAATTTGATACATGCATCACTGCGGGGTTAGATTTGCTTTAAAGGAACTCATGTTTTAATATCAACAATGGATGAATCGACTTCCTGTGTGTGACAGGGCCAGTTGTACTTCTGTAACCTCCAGATAATTATCACCTCCTACCACCCATTAGCCTCAATTTGACAAAGCATTTTAGCTTCTTTAAGCCTTTTGTTTTGATTTGACCACCTGAAATTTTACTGTTATTCTTTTCAAAAGTATTGGTTGTCCGAGCAGCTAGATCTAAAACAGACCGGACACTACCTGCCCTGCGTCTAGTTTATAAACTTAGTAGAGCATTTAGCAGCTTAACAGACACATAATATTTTCAGGAGTTGTCAGAGACCTAGCCTTAGTCTGAGATCGGACTGGACTCACATTTGTCTGGTAGCCTGGACCACAACTCCTGCTGCAGCTTCTCAGTGTTTACATACTGCAGCAGCCGACACTAACCACGTTGTTTTTGTAATTTAGAAGCCGATTATAAGCCTGTGTTTTCTTTTCAACGTGACACTCTCACTCTCTGTCTGAAGTTTTTGAGTATGAAGGTAATTTTTTTTCTCTCTGTTTACAAAGCTGAAACGTTTGGTGATGAAACTGCGCAGCAAGGGAACGGTGTTCAAGAAGAAACGCCACGAAATGGCTGAGCTGAAAGCGGAATTTGGGGTCCTGCAGCGTACAGAGGAGATTCTCAAGCAGAGACACGAGACCGTCCAAGAGAAACTGGTAACTCACACATCAACACAATTCGTTTATCTGTTTTTGGAGTGGCTGCACTGTGCAGTGGTTAGCGCTGTTGCCTCACAGTGAGGAGGTTCCTGGTTTGAATCCCCGTCTGTCAGGAGTCTCTCTGTGTGGAGTCTGCATGTTCTCCTCGTTCATGTGTGGGTTCTCTCTGTCTTCCTCCCACAGTCCAAAGACATGCTCGTTAGGTTAACTGGTGACTCTAAATTGTCTGTAGGTGTGAATGTGAGTGTGGCTGGTTGTCTGTCTCTATATGTCAGCTCTGTCATTGACAGGCGAACAGTCCAGGGTGTAACCCCGCCTCTCAACCAATGACAGCTGGGATCGGCTCCAGCCACCCCCCACCCTGAATGGGAATAGCGACATAGATAATGGATGCATGTTTTTGGGGTGAGTGGGGACTTTTTTTTCTTTGAAAAGAATAATATTAATACAGACATGACGGGGCCGGAAGCTGAACCTGCAGCCAGTTTGAAGAGGACTGCAGCCTCTGTCCATGGAGGGTCTCCTCTACCAACTGAGCTAATCCACCAACTCATTTTAAACTATGTGAAGTACAGGTAGACTAAACAAGATTTAAATGTCCCTCTTTGTTTTGATTCTACAGCACAAGCAGTAGTTGATTACTCGGTCAGAGAGAACATGAGTAATCACTTTGAATGTTGCACACTTGTTTTTGGGACCAGAGATATCCTAAGTGCTCTTAAAGCCCTCTGTGCCCCCTTGCACTTAACCTGAACCCTGTCACCTATGTCCCTGAACTCGTGCTGCCGTTCTAAATTAGCCGTTTTGACTTGATCTCCCCATTCACGCCATCTGTGCTCACAGAGAAGTGATAGAAGCTTCCTGGAAACGGCTTCACGCCTGCGTGCGGTTCCAGCACCTGACCTGTTGATAAACTGTCTGACGCAGGTTGAGCTGCTATTTCAGATGTCTGCATCCCTCACTAGGATTATTTTTAAAGCAATGAAAGTTTCCCTCTGATCACACGTTCAGCTGGCCCTGCATTTGTTCTTTTCTTTGACTGAACCGTACTTCATGCATGTTTAAATAATGCTCATACAGTCCAGTGACTGATGTGAAGAGGGAATAGCTCTGCTGACCTCGAGTAACCTCTAATGCAAAGAGTTTTTTATGTCACAGCACCAGTAGATATTCACAGCTGAAGGTGGGAGCAGGCTGTATCTTGTGGTATGTTTAATGTAAAATTGCTGGGGAGGCTGTGGCTCAGGGGAGGAGTCGGTCGTCTATCAACTGGGAGATCAGGGTTCGATCCCCAGCTCCTGCAGCTTCATGTCCGTTGTGTCCTTTGGAAAGACACTTTGCTCCAGCTGCTTTGTTGGCGGCGTATGAATGTGTATGAATGGATGAGTTAATACTGGTGGTCTCTTTCCACAGCAGCCTCTACCATCAGAGTGTGAATGTGTATGAATGGATGAGTTAATACTGATGGACTCTTTACTCAGCAGCCTCTACCATCAGTGTGTGAATGTGTATGAATGGATGAGTTAATACTGATGGACTCTTTACTCAGCAGCCTCTACCATCAGAGTGTGAATGTGTATGAATGGATGAGTTAATACTGATGGACTCTTTACTCAGCAGCCTCTACCATCAGTGTGTGAATGTGTATGAATGGATGAGTTAATACTGATGGACTCTTTACTCAGCAGCCTCTACCATCAGTGTGTGAATGTGTATGAATGGATGAGTTAATACTGATGGACTCTTTACACAGCAGCCTCTACCATCAGTGTGTGAATGTGTATGAATGGATGAGTTAATACTGATGGACTCTTTACTCAGCAGCCTCTACCATCAGTGTGTGAATGTGTATGAATGGATGAGTTAATACTGATGGACTCTTTACTCAGCAGCCTCTACCATCAGTGTGTGAATGCGTATGAATGGATGAGTTAATACTGATGGACTCTTTACACAGCGGCCTCTACCATCAGTATGTGAATGTGTATGAATGGATGAGTTAATACTGATGGACTCTTTACACAGCGGCCTCTACCATCAGTGTGTGAATGTGTATGAATGGATGAGTTAATACTGATGGACTCTTTACTCAGCAGCCTCTACCATCAGTGTGTGAATGTGTATGAATGGATGAGTTAATACTGATGGACTCTTTACTCAGAAGACTAAAATAATTATACAAGCTCATGTCCATTTAGAATTTTGATGCCAACATCTGGAGTTACTTGAGACTTGAGACTGACATACTGTTTGTTTAAGTGTGTTACCGTTTGATTTCATTGCCTGATCTGTTGATGGACGTTGAAGTCTCTGTTTGTTTGTTTTTTTAAGCAAACTCTGGAAGCGGAGAAAGGCATATCTGGCTACAGTACCACACAGGAGGAGCTGGAGAGGGTGTCAGCCATCAAGAGTGAGCTGGACGAGAAGAAGGGCCGCACACTGGATGACATGTCTGAAATGGTAAATGTATTGAGAGAGTGATGCCAAATTCACCTGGAGCCAGTGGGGGGGTTTATTCCCTGTGATCGCTGCACAACCATAGACTGTCTGCACGCCACCTCTACCATCTCCTTGCTCTAATGAACCTGCTGCTGCATGTTTCCTGTTCTCCAGTATGTTCTTCTCCACTCTTTAGTTCACATTGAGATTCTCTTCAACTACATGTAGCATTGATACAAAGACACATATTCTCATTATAGAGTCGTATTGCAGATTTTTTTGCTTTGTCCGCTACTTCCTCCTGTCTGACAGGGATAGTCTCCCGCTGTGAGGATATGTGAACAACCAGGTCAGGAGCCATTAGAAATGATAAATTGGCTTAACATTTATGTATCACATTAACACTGACATAAGGTGAAGTAATATTTTAGTTATTTAAGGGAGATCTTGGTGCAGCAGCAAGTTAGAAATAACGTTAAAATCACACAAACAGAAAATCTGGGCTCCTAAAGAATGTCTTAACACGTCTTCTTAAATATTCAAAAATCTCCAACAGAGGTCTCTGATTGATGGATAGATGGATGCATAGATGGATGGATGATGGATGGATGGATGGAAGATGGATGGATTGATGGATGATTGATGGATAGATGGATGGATTTAATGGATGATGGATGGATGGATGGATGGAAGATGGATGATGGATGGATGGATTGATGGATGATGGATAGATGGATGGATGGATTGATGGATGATTCACATCTTCTACCCATTTGACATCCATCCTTCATCCCTTTGAGTCAGCTAGAGGGAAACAATTATAGCTGATTGGTCCACGTTCCAAACAGTTCATCAGTTTGGCAGCTTGTATATTAGGTAAACCTTTGATTCCTCCCACCTGTCGAGTCCCTGATCCAACCTGCAGGAAGACTGGTTTACTGCTGTGGAGATTTACACTAAAAGTCGTGAAGCTGAAATCTGTAATAGTGTAGAAGAAGCAAACTCCTCCACAAACGGAGGTCTGTGCTCTCAGAGAAGAACCTTACACGTTCAAAATATAATTCAGTGGACTCCTTCTCTCAGACCAGATCCAAAGAAAGTCCTGGAGTCACACAAATCACCAAAATGTGTGTGCGCCAGGAAGGATTCCACTGAATGATATTGTGAAATCTATAATGTGTTAATGAAGCTTTCTGATGCAATGGACACTCTACATCTTCTTTTCCTGAGGAATGTTGAGCGTACCTTTTAGCTTTCACCTGACGATCCTTACAATCTTCATCCTCTTTGTTGACGTTTAGTCAAATAAGCTGCTGTTTACCTCACTCTGTGTGTTTCTTTAACTCAACTGTTAACCCTGTGTGTGCTGTTTGCTTTGGTTTTACAGGTGAAGAAGTTAAACGCTCTGATAATGGAGAAGAGATCCGCCCTGGCACCAATCATTAAAGAACTGCGCACACTGAGACAGCTGGGTCAGGTGAGCATGAACTTTATTATAACACCTGTGTTTCAAGAAAACATGTATTATACTTCATGTCCATGTTGTGTACCTGTGCTTGTGCTTGTGCATGATCTGTACCGTTCTGAAGCACACCTCTTCAAAGCGTGCCCGGGCCGAGGAAGCGTACAAACGGAGCACTGTGAGTGCGCCCTGACAGACCTGAACTAACATCCCAACCCCCCATACCCTTAACACAGCGAAATAATCCAGAGTAGAAGGTCAGAAGGTCAACACAGTCAGTTAGCATTACATGTTATAAGGGGGATATAATGAAAACAAATTCATTTAACAGAACACAGAATGACGTTTACTGTGTAAAATAAAACTCTCATACCGCAGAACATAAACAAACATCAGCTGTGAGTCTCTGTCTTCAGTTTAGGATCTTTATTATCTTCCTGCAAAGCCACACAGAGTTAACCCGTGTTTGTGTGTCATCATGCACATGCTCCCTTAACAATCATTTGCATTGTCCATAAATCAAAAGCACAATGAAGGGAAAGACCCCCCCTCCCTCCCCCCTCACTGAGCTAAAGCAGAGCATTACATTTTCCTACATGTGTTCCCAGAATCACTCTTCTATTTTACTGCCTAATGTCCGCTAATGAAGTGCTGCAACAGGAAGACATAAATAGCCGGTTGTAAGAGCGTGCTGTAAGTTTAACCGATGTGATGCTGCGCTGAAGTGAAACAGCTCTGAGAGTGTGACAAGAGTTGTGAGGATGGTGAATTCTATGGATTTGGCCTGCACTATATTTAACAGTTTGTGTCACTCGGGTTCCTGTGTTTGGATTCTTATCTCACCAGGAACTGAGCCAGGAGTATGACGAGAAGAAGGTGCAATATGAGAGTTGCACTGCTGGTCTGGAGAGCAACAGATCTAAACTGGAGCAGGTATCACCTTTATCAAACGTAGATTTAAATGTGTATATACTGTGAGTTGTCCCTCAGTCCAGTTACAAACAGTCTGTCTTTGTTCTCGTTTCTCATCGACAGGAAGTGAAAGCATTGAGAGAGGAGACAGCGCAGGAGGAGAACAGATATCATTACATCAACTCCATGTCAGAGGCAAGTTTGTCATACTCTGAACTTTGAGGATTAACCTGCAGGAGGGGAAAAAAATATGACAGCGCTTTGCATTTGACCCGCCCCTCTTCACCCACTGGGACAATAAACCCGATCTCTCTCTCTGTCCTTTTTTCCAGATCATTGAGATGCAAATACAGCGGGCGGCCGAAGAGATGAAGGCGTATGTGTCCTCTGATCCGCAAGAGAAGAAGAAAGCCATCAGGTGAGCACACTGAGCCAGGCCAGCAAGCTGTTTGCAAGACAAATATCAACATCAAGGAGCTCTTCTTACACCGCCTGTCACATTACACTCTTTACCACACCGTGTGATATCAAGATGTTTTCTGATACGCCTCACCTTTCTCTAAATCACTGAACATGTGGACTTTCTTTATAACATGCTGCTTCCTCTGTAGGGAAGTGTACCTGAAGAACATCTCAGAACAGGAGCTACTCGGCAAGGTGAGAGAACATGTGATGAAGACTTTCTTCTGATTGGATCTTTTTTACGCTTGTCGGCTGTTCACTCACTGCTCTTTGTTTTTTTCTCTTTGCGGCCTCCAGAAGTTACGCGAGAAACAGAAGGTGGTGAGGGAGAGCCACGCCGCCAACATGGAGCAGATGACGCTGTGGAGGGACCTGGAGCAGCTGATGGAGTGCAAGAGGCAGTGCTTCATAAGAGCTCAGAGCCAGGCATCCATTGGTCAGGTGATCCAGGAGGGCGGAGAGGATAGGCTGGTGCTGTGAGGACACATCAGGGCCGCAGGTCACCCACAGAGCATTCAGCAACGCCTCCATCTTCCACTATAGCGTTGTTATCCTCCTTTTGTTAGCGACCGCTAAGCTACATTCACAGAACAGGAGTGAAGCCTCATCATTCATATTTACCTTTATCTCCAGCTGCACATCTGTGCACAGGGCGCCCATCCATCCTCACACTCTCGTCAAGCTTCAGGTCATATTTAAACGCGTATGATATCCTCTTTGTTTCTTCTCGATGGAGATACCGTCAGAGGAACACAGCACCAGAGGCGTCATAGGACACAGGTTTTCACTTTCTCTCGCCCCCCCAGGAGACGTCTACATCTTTGAGAATACACATCCATTCAAAGTGTTCAGAGATAACGATGAACAAAGTGCTGCACTTAGGCTGAGGCTGCTCTCGGGCTATTTCGGGCGCCACTCTCATGACCTTGGTCAGGGTGTGTGGAAACACTCGGACCCCCCCTTGGCTTTAAAGAGTGCAGGTGAAAAAGTCTCGTTAATCTGCCTGTTTCTACTTTATATCCTGTAATAGATCCTCAAAATATTCAATATTCACAGATGTTTACTGTCTTTCTATTAAACATATTTAATAACTGTGTCTCATGTTTCATTCATTTGTCGTCCTCAATCAAACTCTGAAGTTGTCTCATCAAACATTTCCACTGATTTAGGAGCATCAGTTTTTATTTATAAAGTACAGGCGGCAGATTTATGCGGCTCGTATTGTTCCCCTCCTTCGCTCCGACACTTCATCCGCCGCTGACACACCTTCTCGTGCCAAACAGATCAAATGTGCATTGTAATAAAAGCAGCTCGATGTCCGCCGTATCATGGTTACAGCAGCTCGTGCGTCTCGTTAAGATGTGTTAACAGACGATGCACGCCGCTCTTCTGAAACATCTGACACTTAAAGACATGGCGATTTACAAAAGCCCCTGCAGGGGTCACAGTTCAACCCGTTCTATTAAAAATTAGACCTGTACAGAGAACATGTGCATAACCCCCGTGTAGGAATAAGACTGAGGCCAGAATTCTTACTTAAATAGGTTCATACATTTGGTGTTGCAGTTTCTCGGTCTGTAGGGACTTTGGTTGGGAACCGGAGGGTCGCCAGTTCAAGTCCTGAAATTGGTCTGATATCTGGTGAGCTTCCAGTTCACTTCCTGAGCACTGCCGAGGTGCCTTTGAGCAAGGTATTGAACCCCCCCCACCAGCTCAGGAGCGCTCGCTGTGTGAAGCCCCCTCACTCTGACATCTCTCTGTTAGTAGTGCATATCCATATTGGTGTTGTTCCCACCTTGGAGCTCAATCACCTCCTGCTCAGGTGCTCCTAATTATCTGGTATTTAAAGGGTCACATATGATGCAAACTACACTTCTCCATGTTCCTCTAACGCTAATATGTGTCTCTAGTCTGTCTACAAACCCCCCAATGATGAGAAATTTCCATCCTCTCCGTCTTCTCCCTGCTCCACATTTCAGAAAATGTGTGCTCAAACAGGCCGTTTGGAGATTTTCCCTTCATGACATCACAAAGGGCAGTAGCCCCTCCCCCAGGTGGGTGACACTCCCACAGCTAGGTGTTTGTTCTGCCCTCTGAGTCTGCCTTCTCACCGTAAACAATAGGACATGGAGCGAGAAAGACCGAGACACCCGAGCCCTTCCAGAGAGGGGGCGTGGTCAAACACAGCTCATTTACTTATTTAAAGGTACAGACACAGAAACAGCCTGTTCTGAGCAGGGCTGAAATAGAGGGGTTTATAGACATGATCAAATACAGGATCAGAGTGGATTTAGAACAAGAAACTTCATACACATGTTTTGAGCTTTGAGACTTATTTACACTGAAGAAGAGGAGGAGAATATGTGACCTTTAAATACCTGACTGTGTGCTGAGGACAAACGCACAAACGGGACAACTCAAGACCACTTTTTTAAAAGTCTCAGTCTCGTCTTGGAATCCAAAGCGTTTTCACACGGTTACTGGCCTGACTCCAGATTTTAAATCAAGACCACCACTGATAGGCCGTGTTTCCACTTGTTAATCTAACCGCTTTTTAATTTTCATTAATAATTAATGATACCTTGCAGACGTTTTCATGAAGCAATGTCTCAAAGTGCCTCCTGGACTTCTCCTGGTAGGATCTGTAAATCTTTAGTCAGGCTGTGCATGAGACACCTGAGACGCTTATGTGACTTTTTGATCTCTACTCTTAAACTCCCCCATGTTAAAGAAAGGCATGGGACCCTTTTGAAGTGTAAATGAGGTGGTAATACAGTGAGACACAAGGGGCCTCTGTGTGTGTGTGCACCTGATCATGCTGTGTTACGTTTGCACCTCAAAGATGTGGGAAAGGTGATATGTGATCACTCCTTTGGAAAGCTGCCTTTAACACAACACCTGACAATGTAGGAGCTAATTGTGGCTCGATAGTTAAAAACAATAATTAAAATAAGAAAATGTGTGAATGTGTATGAATGGATGAGTTAATACTGACGGACTCTTTACACAGCAGCCTCTACCATCGGTGTGTGAATGTTTATGAATGGATGAGTTAATACTGACGGTCTCTTTACTCAGCAGCCTCTACCATCGGTGTGTGAATGTGTATGAATGGATGAGTTAATACTGATGGACTCTTTACTCAGCAGCCTCTACCATCAGTGTGAAACCGCTTTGAGTAGTCAGAAGACTAGAAAATAAATATACAAGCTCAAGTCCATTTACTCTGTCATATGTTGCATTAGAGGACAGCATGTTAAGTAGAAACCTCTCTCGGCCAATGAGAAGGACAAATAGAGCTGACCTCTGCGTGACCTCTGAGTTACTAATGCAACATTATGACTTCATCACGTCATATTTTTAGCACAGCTTCTTCACCATCATGAAGGTAAAAAGGGAGAGCTGAGGAAAACAGAAAAGAATCTCTGCTCTGAAACAAGTTGGAACAAGTGGTGCTGAGACCTTTTCTTTGGAGCATGTGACAAAAGAAACGTGACATCACATGGGAGGGTGTGGCCAGCATCAAACAGGAAGTTGATCCCAAAAGGTAAGAGGTAGGAGGAATGACGTGCTAAAGCTTGATTTAATAGAAGAGTATACATTTTGACGGCATCATCTACTGAAAGTAAAAATGATATACAAACATGTATGATGCAATAGTGTTACTAAATGAACATGTTGTTTTGAGAGCGTGTTTGAAATTAAGACTGTCTCTCTTTTTTTTATGCCGACAAGACAGCGGATAGAGTCAGAAATTTGGGAAAAGAGAGAGAGAGAGGGGAAAATGAAGCCACAGGTCGGACATGAACCCTCCATACATGTGGCATGCACACTAATCACTAGGCCTCCGGTGCCCCCATGAAGATCTGTTCTAAGTGTCCCAAATGATTAGACATGGTTTGATATATTGGGACGGTTTTTATCAGGTAATTTAGGACGTTAAATAAGCCGTGTGACACTAATGTTTTCATAGAACCTGACTGATTAAAAGAGGAGCCTAAAGTCTTTATCATCACAGAGATTCAGACTAGAGCTAAAGTGGAAGTAGATTTAATTCAGAGAATCATGGACAGATTTTTGTTCTGAGCTAATCCCCCAAACTCTCTGTAAAAGTAGAGCTGATAATTTGTGGTAAGTGGAAGTGGACTTGAGCAGAGGTGTAGTGCAGCATATACACAGGAATACAAACTATACCCTCTTGTTGTTCAGTCTCCATAGGGTATGTCCTCTTCTAAATCCCCTCTCAGTCACTATATTCAGTAGTAAGCTGCAATTAGTTTTCCCGAGGACGGTAAAGGGACCATGTAGTAGTCTCAGCCTGTCGTCTGTTTGCCAGTTAAATTATAAAACCTGCTCTTCTGTTGTGGTTTTTGTTCATTTCATAACAATCCTGACTCGCTTAAATCAAGCAGCGGAAGTTGAGTGTTGACATGTAAATACGAGCCACCCTCTTTAAAGTGGATTAAATATGCAGGAGGAGTCTTACATGTCACTGTTTATAACAGAGGGCGGTTATCCTCTGCTGGACCAGACACTATAGAAATTTTTTTGGGACAAATTAAAAGTATACCCACTTCTTCAGGCCCCAATACCCCACTGGACTTGAGCATTTATTTTCTTGTCTTCTGACTCCTCAAAGCTCTTTTACACCGCAGGTCACACCTACATGTGTATGAATGGATGAGTTAATACTGACGGACTCTTTACTCAGCGGCCTCTACCATCAGTGTGTGAATGTGTATGAATGGATGAGTTAATACTGATGGAGTCTTTACTCAGCAGCCTCTACCATCAGTGTGTGAATGTGTATGAATGGATGAGTTAATACTGACGGACTCTTTACACAGCAGCCTCTACCATCAGTGTGTGAATGTGTATGAATGGATGAGTTAATACTGATGGACTCTTTACACAGCAGCCTCTACCATCAGTGTGTGAATGTGTATGAATGGATGAGTTAATACTGACGGACTCTTTACACAGCAGCCTCTACCATCAGTGTGTGAATGTGTATGAATGGATGAGTTAATACTGATGGACTCTTTACACAGCAGCCTCTACCATCAGTGTGTGAATGTGTATGAATGGATGCGTTAATACTGATGGACTCTTTACTCAGCAGCCTCTACCATCAGTGTGTGAATGTGTATGAATGGATGAGTTAATACTGATTGACTCTTTACTCAGCAGCCTCTACCATCAGTGTGTGAATGTGTATGAATGGATGAGTTAATACTGATGGACTCTTTACTCAGCAGCCTCTACCATCAGTGTGTGAATGTGTAGGTGTGACCTGCGGTGTAAAAGAGCGTTGAGTAGTCAGAAGACTAGAAAATAAATATACAAGCTGAAGTCCATTCACCATTATCAAACGAGTCACTGATAAATAAGTTTGTGTCAATTACAATAAAAGGTTGAACCTTTAAAAAATATGATAGTTAATTTCTTCACAGCAAGAAAGTAGACACCTGGAGGAATTCAGACATATATCACATGTTGATTTATGTTTCATATTTCATGAAAAGAAAACCATCACAATGAAGAATTTCAAAATAAAGTCCAAATTTACTTGAATTATACGGAGCACCAAGTGCGCACAAAATATTTTATTTGACTTTTTGGGACTTGAGGGGCTCCGTAGAATTCACCCTACAGGCCTATTAGATATTTTCCATAAAGTTTCTCATTATTTTAGATATTTGGTCAGTGTATTAAAGAGATACTCCGTGTTTTTACACTCAATCGTGATAATAACTTGAATATCTTTGTGGTTGTGTGTTAGGGTCTTATTTCACCCACTGTTAAAAAAAAAGTGCAGTGTCACCATCTACGTTACAGTCGACATGGCAGGCGACACAAAACCACTGAAATGAATGCAAATGAGCCCGAGCCCCGTGGTTTACATAGAAACAGAGAGCTCCGGGTTTGAATGGAGATGTTGAGCTATTTCCTGGTTGCTTCCTGTGTGTGCGTTTCTCTCTCTCTCTCTCTCTCTCTCTCTCTCTCTCTCGCTGGTTTGAACGTAGCTGACACTGTTCGTCCAATGATATGAGTCCACATGCAGCGCAGAGAAGAGGGGCAGCAGTGAGGCAGTAAAAAGCAGACTGTCAGCACCGTGCCCACCCACACGGAGAGAGAGAGAGAGCTGCGCCACGGTGAGCCACGGCACGACGGCACGGAACGACTGAACACCGGACCGGGTGAATGCAGGCGACAGCGCAGGACAGTGCTGCAGACACTCTTCCACCATTTTCGGAGAATACAGGACGCTCAGACTAGTTCTCCTCCACACAGGGGAAAGGGGACTAATCCCACCGCAACACCTTGGACCGTGGGGTTCTCGTCACACCGCGGTGGTCAGTGGCTGTCCGTAGACTACCCGGGTGTGTTTAATGCTCAGCTCTCAGTGGGACAGAACTCCTCATTCTGAAAGTACTGACACAGTTACAGAGTCCTGAAGGTAAGGAGGCTGCCGTAGTGTTCAGAGTACAGCTGTGCGTGAAGGAGCTGTGCGTCGGTACAACATGGAGAACGCTCACACCAAGAGTGTGGAAGAAGTTTACACTCATTTCTGCGTCAACGAGATCACCGGACTCTCCCTGGACGAGGTGAAGCGTCAGAAGGACAAATGGGGCCTAAACGGTAGGAACACTGACTTCATGTGTGAAACTCTGTTAACGGGAGGCATGGTAACGTGTGCAGCATGTCAGTGTTTCAGGATGTGGGCTAAAAGTCAGCAACATCTCCGGCCGGCCGCTGTTACCTGGTGTTAACCAGCTGTTACCCGGTGTTAACACCCTGTTACCCGGTGTTAACCCCCTGTTACCCGGTGTTACCCCGGTGTTAACCCGCTGTTACCCGGTGTTAACCCGCTGTTACCCGGTGTGAACCCCTTGCTACCCGGTGTTCACCCGCTGTTACCCGGTGTTAACCCCCTGTTACCCGCTGTTAACCCGCTGTTACCCGCTGTTAACCCCCTGTTACCCGGTGTTAACCCCCTGTTACCAGGTGTTACCCAGCTGTTACCCGCTGTTACCTGGTGTTAACCCGCTGTTACCCGCTGTTAACCCCCTGTTACCCGGTGTTAACCCACTGTTACCAGGTGTTACCCAGCTGTTACCCGGTGTTAACCCCCTGTTACCAGGTGTTACCCAGCTGTTACCCGGTGTTAACCCCCTGTTACCCGCTGTTAACCCGCTGTTACCCGCTGTTAACCCGCTGTTACCCGCTGTTACCCGCCGTTAACCCGCTGTTACCTGCTGTTACCCGCTGTTAACCCGATGTTACCCGGTGTTAACCCGATGTTACCTGCTGTTACCCGCTGTTACCCGCTGTTAACCCGCTGTTACCTGCTGTTACCCGCTGTTAACCCGATGTTACCCGGTGTTAACCCGATGTTACCCGCTGTTACCCGCTGTTAACCCGCTGTTACCCGCTGTCACCCGGTGTTACCCGCTGTCACCCGGTGTTAACCCGGTGTTACCCGGTGTAAACCCGCTGTTACCCGCTGTTTCCAGGTGACACTGTTTGCTTTGTAAACACTGAAACCTCATGACAACACCGGGGCCTCATAGGGCTGCTCAATTCACGCTGAAATCATGACCACCATTATATTTGATATCACGATTATTAAACACGATTTACTAATTTACAACATCTGCATCAGCTGACGTTGTTGAGGCAGTGGTGATATGAGGACAAACACTTTGAAAGATTTACCACACATGATAATAAAAACCAACACGGTGTGCAGCACAGTAACAGTTCAATCTCGATCATCTTTGTCCTCAGGGCTGTGAGAAGACAAAACATTTTTTTTTTTTAAATGTGAAACTCTGTTAATTTCCCCGCCCTACTTATCTTGGTGATATGGCGTCAGTGTTGCGCACGTGCCTGCAGGTATCTGTCAGTCTGCAGTAATGTAATCCTTCACAGTGAATCTCCTCTGACCTCAACAGCTGTTTGATATTAATATCACCTGAGAGGTCACGGAGGGGTCGCCTCGCGCCCTGTTAACACCTGAACCGCTGCGTTGATCCTCCTGTTTCCTGTTGGGGGAAACACGAGGACTCAGGGATCTGTATAGATAGGATCCTATCTGTAGTATGAAAAAGGGCCTCACCGTGGTTATGTATAAATACTCTGTGTGAGTGGTAATTACTAAATTCTCTCGCCCTCTTGTTCAGGATGTATGTTTAATGTAATCTGGATCATGTGGGCAGTTTTTTAGATCTCGCCCCCTCTCTCATAGTCGGCTGTAAATCCCCTCGGAGCACACACTGACCTCTGATTGTTTCAGGAATCAGAACCCTAACGCCTCACTAACTCTCCTTTTGTCTCCCTCCTCCGACGCTGCACCGACTCCCTCGTCTCTGCACGCAGAGCTACCAGCAGAAGAAGGTAACAACACTTACCTGCATCCCTACAGCATTTAGTGACATGTTTCTGTGATGCTTCATATTTAAACCAACTCTTCCTTTCTTCAGGGAAGTCTTTGTGGGAACTGGTCCTGGAACAGTTTGAAGATTTGCTTGTTCGGATTCTCCTGCTGGCTGCGTGTATATCTTTTGTAAGTTTACCTGATGACTCATTTCCTCTATCATCTCAGTCTTAAACTCTTGTGCTTCTTGTCTCTTAACTCTTTAAGCTCTCCATTCAGAGTGGGATCATCCTGAGAGGTTCAGGGACTGTGGGACAAGTCGCTACATCCTACAGTTAGCTTTGCATTTCCAACTAAAAATGGCCGACAATGCAAAGTGCTAAAGGGGTTCATGATTGGAGAGCTGTGTGGAGAGCAGACAGTTTATGAGGTGTGCATGGTGCTGAAGTGTGAACGTCTTCAGTCTGCATAACCCCTCTGAGGTTACCCTTTCGTGTTAGCGAGCTGAACAGCTGAGCGGGCTCATGAGCCATCTGAGGAATGGTGACAACAGCAGTAGTAGCATCGAGTTGCTATCAACATGTTGCCAAGTAAGACATCTGAGGCGTGGAGCTTTGCCGCTGTGTAAGGACTTATCCTGCTCTCCCCTGGGGAGTCTCTGACCAGATAAATGATTCATAGTCAGCCGGCGTTATGAACCAGTACCATGAGCGCCCCGCTGAGCGTCACAGCTTCACCAGGGGAACGATTCCACATCGAGTTAGCACTTCATTATTTATTTATTTGAGTTCTTTTTGTCTGTTATTTGATAGGGCAGTGGATAGAGTCAGACATTGAGAGAGAGAGTGGGGGATGACATGCAGGAAAGAGGTCGCAGGTCGGACTTGAACCCGGGCCGCCTGCTTGAAGCACAAAGCCTCGGTACATGGAGTGTGACCTAACCGCTAGGCCATTTACCCCCATGTGTTAGCACTTTAAATTAATAATGCTAGGCATGTCATTTGAGCGACTTCACTTTGTTCACGTTTGAATTCACAGATGGCTGGTGAACATTTGGATAAGTGAGCCCCCCCCCCGTGTGTGTGTGTGTGTGTGTGTGTGTGTGTGTGTGTGTGTGTGTGTGTGTGTGTGTGTGTGTGTGTGTGTGTGTGTGTGTGTGTGTGTGTGTGTGTGTGTGTGTGTGTGTGTGTGTGTGTGTGTGTGTGTGTGTGTGTGTGTGTGTGTGTGTGTGTGTGTGTGTGTGTGTGTGTGTGTGTGTGTGTGTGTGTGTGTGTGTGTGTGTGTGTGTGTGTGTGTGTGTGTGTGTGTGTGTGTGTGTGTGTGTGTGTGTGTGTGTGTGTGTGTGTGTGTGTGTGTGTGTGTGTGTGTGTGTGTGTGTGTGTGTGTGTGTGTGTGTGTGTGTGTGTGTGTGTGTGTGTGTGTGTGTGTGTGTGTGTGTGTGTGTGTATAGCGTGCATCTAGCGTGCAGTGTCCCGTCAGGTGATACAGAGGTGTCAGTGGCTGCTGTCTGACAGCCGAGCAGAGCACCACTCAAGACCAAATTTGGGCTCTGGCCCCTCGGTGGGAGGGCTCTCAACGGACAAACACAGATGCCCACCTGAACGTAAAATAAAGAGTACCGCCTGAGTCACACGTCTGAAGTTTATTCAGCTCATTAAAGTCAGTCAGGTTCTCATAAATAAATCTCTAAACTTGAGTTCTACTGCCATGATTTAGATATTTCTGGTCTGTTCTGTTTTTTCCTGAGATGAAGGGCTGCAGGTTTGTCTCCCTGAATGTTGATAGATCATGTTTATTAGAGCTTAAAGTGAAACCAGCTTTACCAGCTCCTCATCAAGCTGACTCCTGAGTCACATGCTGCTTTTTTTTATCCTAGAATAAATATTTATTTAAGTTTTGAACTGTGACATAACGAATCATTCACAGCACATCGTTGGGCTCTACTTTAACTGACTGAGATGCAGTCTTAGTTTAGAAATTTAGAAAAGGGCTATATAAATCTAATTTATTATTATTATTATTAGTTTGTATGTAGGCCCTGACTGATACTGTATTTGTGGGCCGATACCGGCACTGATAGATTTATAACGACGACAAGATGGTCACTCAGCTGGAAAGTAACTGAGCATGTACGTGCATCACCGCTCGATACTCTGGAGAGTGATGAAGTTTGTTGTAATCCATATAGCACCCTCTGCTGGTGAAAGAGAACTGCTAGTTTAATACAATGAAACTCAAATTAAATGGTTTTTTAATAAATCGAGTCATATCAGCGCATATCTGCAGTTAAATTAGCCGATACCGATAGTCACTGGAAATGCTAATATCGGCCGATTATCGGCTCTATTTGTATGTATATTCATTTTTTGCATCGTTGAAGGTTAAGGACTGTAACAGCAGAGTTCTGAAGTGAAGCCTCTGTAAAGATATTTAAGTTATTATGTCTTTGTCTTCTGCCACAGCAACACTCTTCAGACTTCTTCATTCGCTAAAATGCCGTTACTAAGCTCAGCCGTCATCACGTCTTCTTACATTCATGTTAACTCTGCTACAGTGTACTATCGATGTCCCAGTTTGTGAGGTCACATTGTGTTTCAGCGTTGCAGGAGCACGGCACAGCAGGAGCTCCACATACACACACAGTCAGACATGCACACACACAGCGCTGCGCTCCCCCGCTGTCTCAGCTGATCCTGTCTCACTCCTGTAACGCCTCTGTTTCTACCTCTGACGACGGTACAGAGGGGGGGAGGGGGGGGTCACTTCGTCCTTCAGATTGAAGATCATTGAAGATTATTACCTGATGGGACGTTAACTAATCGCTGGTGACACTCAGGCTCATTTTGGGGCAATTTAAGTGGAACATTTCTAAAGATATCTTAGAGGATCAGCTGTGTCTTCATGAGTGTCTCCATGCAGGACGTGGAGATGATCTCCAAACACAAATGTTCACATGTTCCCTGTGCATTCAAATAAAGAAGTACAAATGTCTGTAGAAACAGCAGCAGCTTTTCCTCAGCACATGAAGTTTTATGTAAGAAATGTGTGGGATGATCCTCCTCAGCTGTTTAGTGTTTGATGTCGAGCTTCTAGAAACTGACGGGCACATTATTTCTGCTGCACTAAAAGCTCTCTCTCTCTCTCTCTCTCTCTCTGTCTGAAACGTCTTTGATAATGAAGCCAAGTTTTGTTCTGGTTTCAGGTCCTGGCCTGGTTTGAGGAGGGAGAAGAAACCATCACGGCCTTCGTGGAGCCTTTTGTCATCTTACTCATTCTTATAGCCAACGCCATCGTTGGTGTTTGGCAGGTGAGAGACTCTCAGACCCTCTTTTTCAGTTATTGAATTAGCATAAAACAAACATCTCATCCGTCGTCCTGAAGGCAGGAACGAAAAAAAAACATGCTACCATTTTACAATAAGAGGACGGTCTACAGAACAGCACACTGAAGATCTCAAGGACAGTTTTACAAACACACTGGACACTTTAGTCATATAAGAAATAACAGACACACTGGACACTTTAGTCATACAAGAAATAACAGACACACTGGACACTTTAGTAGCATAAGAAATAACAGACACACTGGACACTTTAGTAGCATAAGAAATAACAGACACACTGGACACTTTAGTAGCATAAGAAATAACAGACACACTGGACACTTTAGTAGCATAAGAAATAACAGACACACTGGACACTTTAGTCATATAAGAAATAACAGACACACTGGACACTTTAGTCATATAAGAAATAACAGACACACTGGACACTTTAGTAGCATAAGAAATAACAGACACACTGGACACTTTAGTAGCATAAGAAATAACAGACACACTGGACACTTTAGTCATATAAGAAATAACAGACACACTGGACACTTTAGTCATACAAGAAATAACAGACACACTGGACACTTTAGTAGCATAAGAAATAACAGACACACTGGACACTTTAGTAGCATAAGAAATAACAGACACACTGGACACTTTAGTAGCATAAGAAATAACAGACACACTGGACACTTTAGTAGCATAAGAAATAACAGACACACTGGACACTTTAGTCATACAAGAAATAACAGACACACTGGACACTTTAGTAGCATAAGAAATAACAGACACACTGGACACTTTAGTCAAATAAGAAATAACAGACACACTGGACACTTTAGTCACAAGAAATAACAGACACACTGGACATTTTAGTCATATAAGAAATAACAGACACACTGGACACTTTAGTCAAATAAGAAATAACAGACACACTGGACACTTTAGTCAAATAAGAAATAACAGAAACACTGGACACTTTAGTCATACAAGAAATAACAGACACACTGGACACTTTAGTCATACAAGAAATAACAGACACACTGGACACTTTAGTCATACAAGAAATAACAGACACACTGGACACTTTAGTAGCATAAGAAATAACAGACACACTGGACACTTTAGTAACATAAGAAATAACAGACACACTGGACACTTTAGTCAAATAAGAAATAACAGACACACTGGACACTTTAGTCAAATAAGAAATAACAGACACACTGGACACTTTAGTCAAATAAGAAATAACAGACACACTGGACACTTTAGTCAAATAAGAAATAACAGACACACTGGACACTTTAGTAGCATAAGAAATAACAGACACACTGGACACTTTAGTCAAATAAGAAATAACAGACACACTGGACACTTTAGTCATAAGAAATAACAGACACACTGGACACTTTAGTCATAAGAAATAACAGTCACACTGGACACTTTAGTCACATAAGAAATAACAGACACACTGGACACTTTAGTAACATAAGAAATAACAGACACACTGGACACTTTAGTCATATAAGAAATAACAGACACACTGGACACTTTAGTAACATAAGAAATAACAGACACACTGGACACTTTAGTCATAAGAAATAACAGACACACTGGACACTTTAGTAACATAAGAAATAACAGACACACTGGACACTTTAGTCATATAAAAAATAACAGACACACTGGACACTTTAGTCATATAAGAAATAACAGACACACTGGACACTTTAGTAACATAAGAAATAACAGACACACTGGACACTTTAGTAACATAAGAAATAACAGACACGCTGGACACTTTAGTCATATAAGAAATAACAGACACACTGGACACTTTAGTAACATAAGAAATAACAGACACACTGGACACTTTAGTAACATAAGAAATAACAGACACGCTGGACACTTTAGTCATATAAGAAATAACAGACACACTGGACATTTTAGTCACATAAGAAATAACAGACACACTGGACATTTTAGTCATATAAGAAATAACAGACACACTGGACACTTTAGTCACATAAGAAATAACAGACACACTGGACACTTTAGTCACAAGAAATAACAGACACACTGGACACTTTAGTCACATAAGAAATAACAGACACACTGGACATTTTAGTCACATAAGAAATAACAGACACACTGGACACTTTAGTCATATAAGAAATAACAGACACACTGGACACTTTAGTCATATAAGAAATAACAGACACACTGGACATTTTAGTCATATAAGAAATAACAGACACACTGGACACTTTAGTCACATAAGAAATAACAGACACACTGGACATTTTAGTCAAATAAGAAATAACAGACACACTGGACACTTTAGTCACATAAGAAATAACAGACACACTGGACACTTAAGTCACATAAGAAATAACAGACACACTGGACATTTTAGTCAAATAAGAAATAACAGACACACTGGACATTTTAGTCAAATAAGAAATAACAGACACACTGGACACTTTAGTCACATAAGAAATAACAGACACACTGGACACTTTAGTCAAATAAGAAATAACAGACACACTGGACACTTTAGTCATACAAGAAATAACAGACACACTGGACACTTTAGTCATACAAGAAATAACAGACACACTGGACACTTTAGTAGCATAAGAAATAACAGACACACTGGACACTTTAGTCAAATAAGAAATAACAGACACACTGGACACTTTAGTCAAATAAGAAATAACAGACACACTGGACACTTTAGTCAAATAAGAAATAACAGACACACTGGACATTTTAGTCAAATAAAAAATAACAGACACACTGGACACTTTAGTCAAATAAGAAATAACAGACACACTGGACACTTTAGTCATATAAGAAATAACAGACACACTGGACACTTTAGTCACAAGAAATAACAGACACACTGGACATTTTAGTCATATAAGAAATAACAGACACACTGGACATTTTAGTCATATAAGAAATAACAGACACACTGGACACTTTAGTCACAAGAAATAACAGACACACTGGACACTTTAGTCACATAAGAAATAACAGACACACTGGACATTTTAGTCACATAAGAAATAACAGACACACTGGACACTTTAGTCATATAAGAAATAACAGACACACTGGACACTTTAGTCATAAGAAATAACAGACACACTGGACACTTAAGTCACATAAGAAATAACAGACACACTGGACATTTTAGTCAAATAAGAAATAACAGACACACTGGACATTTTAGTCAAATAAGAAATAACAGACACACTGGACATTTAAGTCAAATAAGAAATAACAGACACACTGGACATTTAAGTCAAATAAGAAATAACAGACACACTGGACACTTTAGTCATAAGAAATAACAGACACACTGGACACTTTAGTCATAAGAAATAACAGACACACTGGACACTTTAGTCACATAAGAAATAACAGACACACTGGACACTTTAGTCATAAGAAATAACAGTCACACTGGACACTTTAGTAACATAAGAAATAACAGACACACTGGACACTTTAGTAACATAAGAAATAACAGACACACTGGACACTTTAGTCATATAAGAAATAACAGACACACTGGACACTTTAGTAACATAAGAAATAACAGACACACTGGACACTTTAGTCATATAAAAAATAACAGACACACTGGACACTTTAGTAACATAAGAAATAACAGACACACTGGACACTTTAGTCATAAGAAATAACAGACACACTGGACACTTTAGTAACATAAGAAATAACAGACACACTGGACATTTTAGTCAAATAAGAAATAACAGACACACTGGACACTTTAGTCATAAGAAATAACAGACACACTGGACACTTTAGTCACATAAGAAATAACAGACACACTGGACACTTTAGTAACATAAGAAATAACAGACACACTGGACACTTTAGTCATATAAGAAATAACAGACACACTGGACACTTTAGTAACATAAGAAATAACAGACACACTGGACACTTTAGTAACATAAGAAATAACAGACACACTGGACACTTTAGTCATATAAAAAATAACAGACACACTGGACACTTTAGTAACATAAGAAATAACAGACACACTGGACATTTTAGTCACATAAGAAATAACAGACACACTGGACACTTTAGTCATATAAGAAATAACAGACACACTGGACATTTTAGTCACATAAGAAATAACAGACACACTGGACATTTTAGTCATATAAGAAATAACAGACACACTGGACACTTTAGTCATATAAGAAATAACAGACACACTGGACACTTTAGTCATATAAGAAATAACAGACACACTGGACACTTTAGTCATATAAGAAATAACAGACACACTGGACACTTTAGTCATATAAGAAATAACAGACACACTGGACACTTTAGTCATATAAGAAATAACAGACACACTGGACATTTTAGTCACATAAGAAATAACAGACACACTGGACATTTTAGTCATATAAGAAATAACAGACACGCTGGACACTTTAGTCACATAAGAAATAACAGACACACTGGACACTTTAGTCACAAGAAATAACAGACACACTGGACACTTTAGTCACATAAGAAATAACAGACACACTGGACATTTTAGTCACATAAGAAATAACAGACACACTGGACACTTTAGTCATATAAGAAATAACAGACACACTGGACACTTTAGTCATATAAGAAATAACAGACACACTGGACACTTTAGTAACATAAGAAATAACAGACACACTGGACACTTTAGTCATATAAGAAATAACAGACACACTGGACATTTTAGTCAAATAAGAAATAACAGACACACTGGACACTTTAGTCACATAAGAAATAACAGACACACTGGACACTTTAGTCACATAAGAAATAACAGACACACTGGACACTTTAGTCATACAAGAAATAACAGACACACTGGACACTTAAGTCACATAAGAAATAACAGACACACTGGACATTTTAGTCAAATAAGAAATAACAGACACACTGGACACTTTAGTCATACAAGAAATAACAGACACACTGGACACTTAAGTCACATAAGAAATAACAGACACACTGGACATTTTAGTCAAATAAGAAATAACAGACACACTGGACACTTTAGTCACATAAGAAATAACAGACACACTGGACACTTTAGTCACATAAGAAATAACAGACACACTGGACACTTTAGTCACATAAGAAATAACAGACACACTGGACATTTTAGTCAAATAAGAAATAACAAACACACTGGACATTTAAGTCAAATAAGAAATAACAGACACACTGGACACTTTAGTCATAAGAAATAACAGACACACTGGACACTTTAGTCATATAAGAAATAACAGACACACTGGACATTTTAGTCAAATAAGAAATAACAGACACACTGGACACTTTAGTCACATAAGAAATAACAGACACACTGGACACTTTAGTCACATAAGAAATAACAGACACACTGGACACTTTAGTCACATAAGAAATAACAGACACACTGGACATTTTAGTCAAATAAGAAATAACAGACACACTGGACATTTAAGTCAAATAAGAAATAACAGACACACTGGACACTTTAGTCATAAGAAATAACAGACACACTGGACACTTTAGTCATAAGAAATAACAGTCACACTGGACACTTTAGTAACATAAGAAATAACAGACACACTGGACACTTTAGTCATATAAGAAATAACAGACACACTGGACACTTTAGTAACATAAGAAATAACAGACACACTGGACACTTTAGTAACATAAGAAATAACAGACACACTGGACACTTTAGTAACATAAGAAATAACAGACACACTGGACACTTTAGTCATAAGAAATAACAGACACACTGGACACTTTAGTAACATAAGAAATAACAGACACACTGGACATTTTAGTCAAATAAGAAATAACAGACACACTGGACACTTTAGTCATAAGAAATAACAGACACACTGGACACTTTAGTCACATAAGAAATAACAGACACACTGGACACTTTAGTAACATAAGAAATAACAGACACACTGGACACTTTAGTCATATAAGAAATAACAGACACACTGGACACTTTAGTAACATAAGAAATAACAGACACACTGGACACTTTAGTAACATAAGAAATAACAGACACACTGGACACTTTAGTCATATAAAAAATAACAGACACACTGGACACTTTAGTAACATAAGAAATAACAGACACACTGGACATTTTAGTCACATAAGAAATAACAGACACACTGGACACTTTAGTCATATAAGAAATAACAGACACACTGGACATTTTAGTCACATAAGAAATAACAGACACACTGGACATTTTAGTCATATAAGAAATAACAGACACACTGGACACTTTAGTCATATAAGAAATAACAGACACACTGGACACTTTAGTCATATAAGAAATAACAGACACACTGGACACTTTAGTCATATAAGAAATAACAGACACACTGGACACTTTAGTCATATAAGAAATAACAGACACACTGGACACTTTAGTCATATAAGAAATAACAGACACACTGGACATTTTAGTCACATAAGAAATAACAGACACGCTGGACATTTTAGTCATATAAGAAATAACAGACACGCTGGACACTTTAGTCACATAAGAAATAACAGACACACTGGACACTTTAGTCACAAGAAATAACAGACACACTGGACACTTTAGTCACATAAGAAATAACAGACACACTGGACATTTTAGTCACATAAGAAATAACAGACACACTGGACACTTTAGTCATATAAGAAATAACAGACACACTGGACACTTTAGTCATATAAGAAATAACAGACACACTGGACACTTTAGTAACATAAGAAATAACAGACACACTGGACACTTTAGTCATATAAGAAATAACAGACACACTGGACATTTTAGTCAAATAAGAAATAACAGACACACTGGACACTTTAGTCACATAAGAAATAACAGACACACTGGACACTTTAGTCACATAAGAAATAACAGACACACTGGACATTTTAGTCAAATAAGAAATAACAGACACACTGGACACTTTAGTCATACAAGAAATAACAGACACACTGGACACTTAAGTCACATAAGAAATAACAGACACACTGGACATTTTAGTCAAATAAGAAATAACAGACACACTGGACACTTTAGTCACATAAGAAATAACAGACACACTGGACACTTTAGTCACATAAGAAATAACAGACACACTGGACACTTTAGTCACATAAGAAATAACAGACACACTGGACATTTTAGTCAAATAAGAAATAACAAACACACTGGACATTTAAGTCAAATAAGAAATAACAGACACACTGGACACTTTAGTCATAAGAAATAACAGACACACTGGACACTTTAGTCATATAAGAAATAACAGACACACTGGACATTTTAGTCAAATAAGAAATAACAGACACACTGGACACTTTAGTCACATAAGAAATAACAGACACACTGGACACTTTAGTCACATAAGAAATAACAGACACACTGGACACTTTAGTCACATAAGAAATAACAGACACACTGGACATTTTAGTCAAATAAGAAATAACAGACACACTGGACATTTAAGTCAAATAAGAAATAACAGACACACTGGACACTTTAGTCATAAGAAATAACAGACACACTGGACACTTTAGTCATAAGAAATAACAGTCACACTGGACACTTTAGTAACATAAGAAATAACAGACACACTGGACACTTTAGTCATATAAGAAATAACAGACACACTGGACACTTTAGTAACATAAGAAATAACAGACACACTGGACACTTTAGTCATAAGAAATAACAGACACACTGGACACTTTAGTAACATAAGAAATAACAGACACACTGGACACTTTAGTAACATAAGAAATAACAGACACACTGGACACTTTAGTCATAAGAAATAACAGACACACTGGACACTTTAGTAACATAAGAAATAACAGACACACTGGACACTTTAGTAACATAAGAAATAACAGACACACTGGACACTTTAGTCATAAGAAATAACAGACACACTGGACACTTTAGTCATAAGAAATAACAGACACACTGGACACTTTAGTAACATAAGAAATAACAGACACACTGGACACTTTAGTCATAAGAAATAACAGACACACTGGACACTTTAGTCATAAGAAATAACAGTCACACTGGACACTTTAGTAACATAAGAAATAACAGACACACTGGACACTTTAGTCATATAAGAAATAACAGACACACTGGACACTTTAGTAACATAAGAAATAACAGACACACTGGACACTTTAGTCATAAGAAATAACAGACACACTGGACACTTTAGTAACATAAGAAATAACAGACACACTGGACACTTTAGTCATATAAAAAATAACAGACACACTGGACACTTTAGTCATATAAGAAATAACAGACACACTGGACACTTTAGTAACATAAGAAATAACAGACACACTGGACACTTTAGTCATAAGAAATAACAGACACACTGGACACTTTAGTAACATAAGAAATAACAGACACACTGGACATTTTAGTCACATAAGAAATAACAGACACACTGGACACTTTAGTCATATAAGAAATAACAGACACACTGGACACTTTAGTCATATAAGAAATAACAGACACACTGGACACTTTAGTCATATAAGAAATAACAGACACACTGGACACTTTAGTCATATAAGAAATAACAGACACACTGGACATTTTAGTCATATAAGAAATAACAGACACACTGGACACTTTAGTCACATAAGAAATAACAGACACACTGGACACTTTAGTCACAAGAAATAACAGACACACTGGACACTTTAGTCATATAAGAAATAACAGACACACTGGACACTTTAGTCATATAAGAAATAACAGACACACTGGACACTTTAGTAACATAAGAAATAACAGACACACTGGACACTTTAGTAGCATAAGAAATAACAGACACACTGGACACTTTAGTCACATAAGAAATAACAGACACACTGGACACTTTAGTCATAAGAAATAACAGACACACTAGACACTAAAAAGATGCAGGATGTGCCAGAATCCCCGGAAAACGGGCATGTAAAGGGGACGACAGATCCTATAAAGGATTAGTTTATATCCAATGATTGAGTTTCAGTAGTTGTCACGATGAAGGTGATTTGATCCAGGAATGTCTGCCTCTGAGAGACAACACTCTTAAAACTATTGTATTTACAATTTGACTCAGAAATCAATCGCAGAAACAAATTACATTTCTGTGAAACAGTTTGACGTATTTCCTGCTTTTCTGCATGAATTGCAGTTAGGTCTTTCAAACGATTTGATATTTTAATCCTGATTAATTACCACATTTAATCACATGTTTGAAGTCCCATTATTTCGCATTTAAAATAAAAATTGGCTTTTATTTTGAATGTTTGTCCTGTCTTAAGCTGAGAGTACCTTACTCGCTGTGTGCTTTTATTTTGAAATGCTATGGCAGCGTCTCAAAAGAGAGATGACCCCCTGAGGTTAACCTTACTGATGAACAGTGAGGATCAGGTGAAGGGTAAATATTTGGAAACATCAAGAGGCAGAAAATTAAATGATTAATTATCCAGTTTCATTACGAGTAACCTCTAAATGTCCTCCAAACCAAAGACTTGATAAATTAATCACCGCCTCAGAATATTCAAGAGGAAATGTTCTCACACAGTTCGCTCCGGCAGAGCGAGTGTTACTTCATCACTTTTGAACTGATTCTCTTTTTTTTTTTTCTCCTCTCAGGAACGAAACGCTGAAGATGCAATTGAAGCTCTCAAAGAGTATGAGCCTGAGATGGGGAAAGTTTACCGGCAGGACAGGAAGACGGTGCAGAGGATCAAGGCCAAAGACATCGTCCCCGGTGACATCGTGGAAGTTGCCGGTAGGTGTTATGTGGTTTTTTTGTTCTGGGATTAAACCTGTTAAACCATGTGAATAATTATTAGGTTGATGATTTTAGTCGTTGCTTCTGAATGCCACTTAGAGGTCAAAGGTCACAGAAATGTTTGCAGTGTAATGCCCCTGCAGCTTTTATGCAGAATTGAAATTACTCTGTGAGGCGTGCGAGCATCAGCTGTGGTCGAAGGTGTCCATTTTTCTGTCTGTATGTCTGTCCATCTGTTTCTCTTATTGTGTTATTCTTGGCTCTGACCAATGACCATCCAATCCTCACAAGTATAAAGTATTTTGTTCAGATCTCAGACTCACACACACACGAGCTGTTTCATGCCACACAAACCCTGACAGCCAGGGACACACACACAACAAGCTAACATGTTGGCAGGGTAGATGGTGCTCATGAGCAGAGGAGAAACACAGGACGTCTCCCTGCACCTCTGTTTCGACCTCTTAGGAGGAGGGCACAAGGGGGATCACTTTGTCCCCCCATTAAGCCTCGGCAACATTCAGATTGAAAGTGAAACATCACAGTGAGGTAAATATTGTGTCTTGAAACGGCGTTCTGTTCAGGGCTACTGTCACCATCCCAGACTCCTCCTCCTTCTCGCTGCTGGGTGGGCAGAGGCATACGACCTTGGGATGGTTCTGTTCTCTGTGCTGTGGTTCTCTCTGCTGTGGCCTCAGATGAAGCTCACTGTAGACAGATCAATGAGTCCAGTTGTAGTCATGGATCGTATTTAGCTCATGCTTCAATTCAATCCCCCCTCCCCCATCCCCTCCATCCCCATGTGCCGCTGCAGAGGTGACTCACCCTGCAAGAGTGATGTATTTTGAGAAGTTATTAACCCATTGTCTCAGAGGGCTGGGCACCATCACTATTTATACCCCTCTCTACTTTTTATTTCTACACACACATCGAGGTGGAGCAGCATGCTGCCGCCCCCACTGACACTCACCCTGAATCTCAAGTATCTGACCATCCGTCCATCCATCCATTGTTTAATCCATCCATCCGTCCAACCATCCATTGTTTAATCCATCCATCCTTGTTTAATCCATCCATCCATCCATCCATCCATTGTTTAATCCATCCATTGTTTAATCCATCCATCTGTCCATCATCCATTGTTCAATCCATCCATCCATTGTTCAGTCCATCCATCCATCCATTGTTTAATCCAGCCATCCATTGTTTAATCCATCCATTCATCCATTGTTTAATCCATCCATCCATCCATCCATCCATTGTTTAATCCATCCATCCATCCATCCATCCATCCATCCATCCATTGTTTAGTCCATCCATCCCTCCATCCATCCATTGTTTAATCAATCCATTGTTTAATCCATCCATCATCCATTGTTCAGTCCATCCATCCATCCATTGTTTAATCCATCCATCCATCCATTGTTTAATCCATCCATCCATCCATTGTTTAGTCCTTCCATCCATCCGTCCATTGTTTAATCCATCCATCCATTGTTTAATCCATCCATCCATCCATTGTTTAGTCCATCCATCCATCCATCCATCCATTGTATAATCCATCCGTTGTTCAATCCATCCATCCATTGTCTAGTCCATCCATCCATCCATTGTTTAATCCATCCATCCATCCATTGTTTAATCCATCCATCCATCCATCCATCCATTGTTTAATCCATCCATCCATCCATCATGTTTCCATCCATCATAATTCTAAATCTAAAAGTGACAAACAGTTCCGATCTTCAGGATATAAAGATTAAATTTCTGAGTGCTGCTGTCATAACCTAAAATATGTCTCAACGACTCTGCCACGGTCTCGACCAGAGACGGATGTGCTGAGGAATGTCGAGCTCCTTGAAACAGTAGCGTTATCTTGATACTCCGTTTAACCCTAAGCCACTGAAGTGATGCATAGTTTTTTCTGTGCATGGTGGCAGGTTTTATTTTTAGGTGTCATCATAGGCCACTGAGATTATGGAATGCTGTTATTTATAGAGGCAGTGACAGTCATGAAGATGACAGGTGTCTGGTCCCACCCGCTGCAAGCTCCTCCCTCCCTGCCTGCTCCAGGGAACGCTGCCTCTGTGGGGGGACACGGGACGAGTACATTAGGACTCCTGAGTAACCTTGACAAGGACAAATGGAGAAGGAGTGCAGAGGGAGGTTTCTGATCTTATACAGAACCCTGTACAATTAGCTCTGTGTGAACCAGAGTGTAGGACGCTGAATAATTTGGCTAAGGATCAAAGCAGAAACTTTTGCATATCAGAGCTTGTTATTTGAAAACTCCTGATGAAAGTAGCTGAGGGCTTTGCTGTCAGCATCTTCAGGCTTAATTTAAGAAAACGCAGCCCAGCAGGCAGCAGCAGGAAAATGATTCCTCCTGCAGTAAGAAGAAGCCCATCAGCTCAATTCACTCCCTAATATTCTCAAAACCTCTTTCACAATAGTTCCTGACGCCGGGCTCCTTTTTTATATAAATATTATTTTCCTGAAGCTTCAAAGTGACCCCTACCATGCAGAGGAGGAATGTGATGACGCAGATGCAGGCTGGTCCGACTGCTGAGCGGAGATCTAGAGGACACAGAGATGAGCCCTCTGTGGCTGCCTCAGCCGTGAGAGGAATAGCCTGCAGCCAATCACTGCTGCTCTCTGTCAGGCTGCTGCTGCTTTGATCACTGCCTCCTACTCATCGCTCGTCAGCAGCTCGCTCACTGGAATTTGTTTTAGTGAAATAACATCTTTAAGCATTGCTTTATATCAGTCTTTCATGTTTCAAACAGCTGGTGTCTGTTTTATTTCTTCTCTTCAGCTGTCGATGTTGGCATCATGCGACTCACTCCGAGCCGTGATAAGGCGTTTCTGGGACTGACAGATAACGATGTTTTAGGACATTAATTCCCTTTTTATGAATGTGGAGGTTGATTTTATATATTTTGAGCCTTAAATTAAATTAGCTTTTACTTTCTTTATGCTCCGATTGTAATCCCCGCCCCCCCTCGTGATCTAGCTGCACAAAAGATTCTCAGAGGATTCTTTCTTTAACGCCTAACGATGTCTGCTCGGCTACACGTGCTGCACACGAGGCTGAGACTTTTATAAACAATGGAGGCAGAGTTTGCTATCCTTGACAAAATACTTTACGATTTTTAAGACCCCAAAGAACTGTTTTTATGCATTGTATGTTGTGCAAACAGTTTGATTTCATGGTGCATATCAGAAAACACATTCCCCATTACAGACATATCTGTTAAAGGCCCGTATCAGCAGACCAATGTACGAGGGTCTACTCGTAAAAAGGAAACTAGCTCGGGCTAATCTACGCTCCTACATCCTAATAAATCTTCAGGACAGGACATTCAAATCAGTGATTGAATCCCAAAAACTCAGACTCTGAAAAGAATCCACACTTATAACCAGGCTTTCACTACTATCTAGATTTGCTCGATTCAAGCCCCCCCCCCATCCCCATGTCCGTAGCTGTAGCACTCGGTGGGATGGCTCTCGGCTGCCTGTGTGGAGTCTGGTAGTGACGGAGGCTCATGTGGGGCAGTGTAGGAGGGACCACCTCACATCTGCTCCTATTGTGCTGGACAGAGATGACCTTATAGGGAAGTGCTCTGAGGAGAACCGTCCCACACCACCATGCTCAATGCACAGTGACCCTACCCATCAGGGCCCTGCAACCCCCCACTAAGATTCCAGACACCATGGATAGAGTATGTGGCATTTAATGTGGTCTGGCAAGCATCCTTTGTCACGGAGGGACTGTCTTTGGCAAAGCTTCCAGAGATGTCAGCGAGGCCGAGAGAAACGGTCTCATCTCACCGACGGCCTTTAGAAATGCAGAAACCCCCTTAATTTGTTGGTTGGACTTTAAGAAGGGGTCGGAGGTTAAAGACACTAACTGTAGGAGTCAGCAGCAGCAGGAACAGAGATTGGTTAAAAGAAGGTGGTGTGAAGCATGCATGTGAGAATGTGTTCTGGTACATGAATCAAGAGCTGCAATCAAACTGTCCAAACGTCCAGCCTCAGGTCAGCACATTTTAACCCTGGATCCTACCAGACTGACTTCAAAAGTCCATATGGCAATATATCCTTACTATTTTTATTTACCAGTCAAACAGCATTTCATTTGAGTTTAACTGTATTTTACACTAGCAGCTCTCTTCCTGAATGTCACCAGCAGAGGGCGCTATACCGATTACAACGAGCATCATCACTCTCCAGAGTGTCGAGCACTGATGAACGTACATGCTCAGTTACTTTCCAGTTGAGTGACCATCTTATCTTCATTATAAATATTTTACGAAGTGTTTGATATCTGAGGGATCAACACAATCAATGTGTATATCTATCTGAAAGATATCGGCCGATATGTCAGTATCTGAATTTTTCTCTCCCGAATTTCGATATTGGTATCGGCCCCAAAAATCTCAAATCGGTCGGGCCTTACTCATGACATGAAGACACTCCTGTCTACTCAAACCTATACTCCTCACATCACATCATGCAATCTGTTGTTCTTTTTTCCTGTAAGACTCCTCAACATTAAGGAAATGTTTATTCTCTGTAACCTCAGTGAAAAATCTAAAAAGACACACACATCCCTCAGTGGGTGCTGGATCAAAAACATGAATAGGTATAAAGAAGCAGAAAAGATCCACACACTAAGGGTCTCCTGTTTTAAAGATTTATTAACGAGTGACGTGCATGTTGGCTCCAAATGTGACTCGTTAATAAATCCATTAAGCGGGAGCTCCGTGGTGTGCAGATCTTTTCAGCTTCTTTATTCTCTGTGAGCTCAACTTCAGACGTCCAAACGTTCAGTTTCCTTTATTTGTTGAAAGCATGTGTGTGAATAATCTTTTATTTTATTTTATTAAAATCTTTGACTCATTTACTGTTTTGAGCACGTCAAAGCTTGAGTGATTCTTCAAAGGTAGAGATCTACAGGACGGGCGGGTCAGGGACGGGCAGGGACGGTCGGTGCCGGGCGGGTCGGGGACAAGCGGGTCGCTGGATCATTTGATGCTAAATTCATTGTCATTCATCGTCATTGTTAATGTACACTTCCGCCAGGGTCCAATGAACGCCTGTTCATCTTGACAAAAGTCGTAGTGCTCCCAGTCCTGGGACAAAGTTGGGTTACTACGGCAACAGAAACAGTTGCATGCTCTATGTAGGCTGAAACTAGCTGCTCATAAGATTCATAACCCTCCAGGAGGAGACGGTGTGGAAATGCGACAGTGTTACTTGTTTCTTTGGTCTTAATAAATCAAGATCCTGCACACCACGGCTGATTCATGGGAGGCAGCAACGATGTAAATGACACATTTGCATAGCAAAGAAGAAAGTCGGTTTTAGGACCATGCACTGCATTTTCCTGTCATTGATTTTGCTGAGTCATGGCAACAAGCTTGTCTTCAGTGCATGCAGGACGAGTCACTGAAAGGTTATTATTTGACCTATCTGTAGACATTTCTTTTCCTACATTTCCATGTTGATGAAACATTGCTTTTGTGTAAGCGTTAGTGTGTGTTGTGAGGGAGTCAGTAGTGGAGCTGAGGTGGAAAGAGGCTAGATGCTTCACCTGCTCTGAAATGGTCTACTCAGAGTGACAGAAGGTCAGCCCTTTTGTTCAGCTGTCATCAGCACATGTCTCCTCCTGGCTGTCCCGGAGGAGAGCAGGCCTGCAGAGCACACATCCCCAAACACACGGCAGAGGCAGGTGCCAGTCAAAGCTGGCAGCTTTATTCACTCGCTGCCTGGCTTTGCTGTTAAAAGGTCCGGGCAGCTCGGGGGGTGTTGTATCGGGTGCAGTGCGTCACCAGTTCTGAGCTTTTGTCACTTCCAAATGTGTGGATGCGACCTGTTGTTGGCGAGCACAGAGGTGAACATGTGGCCATTTCCGAGGAGATGTTTGGACTGTGACCAAGTAGGATGTTGAAATAAAGAAACAGACCATCCACACAAACACTTAATCAGAGAGAGAGAGGGAGAGAGACAGAGAGAGAGAGACAGAGAGGGACAGAGAGAGAGGGAGAGAGAGAGACAGAGAGGGACAGAGAGAGAGGGGGAGAGAGAGAGACAGAGAGGGAGAGAGAGAGAGATCCCTCGCTGTGTTTTCTGGCTCGGCACTCTTTAAGAAGCTGTCAGTGTTTCCTCAGACGTAATGACTTAAAGCACAGGAAGCGTTACACAACCAGCAACAATGTGATTGTTCAGTTTTGAGTCGACTAAGAAAAACATGTCATGCTTTGTTCCTGTGCTACATCTGTTGAGAAATCCTCTGCATCTGTTTGGATGGATCGTCTCTCTCTCTCTGCGTAACATTCAGCAGAAGACTGATGCATCAGGAAGTGATGTCATTCATCAACACGGTTTAGAAATGTACAGCAGAAACACATGAATCCATCTGATGTTCTTCATGCAGTGAAATGATTTAGAGGAGAAAGACTTTAGTTTCCACTGTGACCGTTGAGCTGATGGTAGGTGCTAATTCCATCCCCTGTTCTCACCTGTTCACTTTGAGGTTTCCATGGTTCAAAGATTCATAGAGAGCGACACAAGTCCTTCTCAGAAAAGCTATTACTGTCTGCATGATCGGCCAGTTCCTGCTGGCAGATCAGAGCTCCTGGTACAGCCTCCACAGACTCATGTCTCACAGTGACAACGCTTAAACGAGGCGGTCCTTTAAGAAGGAAGTGTGTACAAATAGTAGTCTTGATCATGTCGAGTAATGATGAATGAATAATGATCATGTCATGGTGAGGATTTGAATACAAAGAGGGTCTATGTGCGCCCCCTTTGGTCTGTGGCAGTAATCAGAAAACAGCTGCCACATTTAAACCTGACCAGCTCATTGGGGAATATGTTGAAATGCTTCTCCCATCTTTGGCTGCATGCATTGTTGCTCCCATTGCTATTTTCTTCTCCGTCCACTCAAGGTCGTTGATGGTGGGCGGGAGGGGGGAGGAGGAGGAGGGAGGGGGTTATACTTGTGTCTTTGAAATGGGAACCTGTTTACTGTTTTCATGATTTCTTTGCCTCAGTGTTTCTTAAACTTTTTAATATTTGGCAGTCGTGTCACACTGTGCTCGAGGTCGGAGTCTTTTGTGACACAATTAGCTCTTTTTAACTAAGTAGGTCCATACAAAAAAAAATACGCCCATAGCCTGAGCCATTTCCCCAGTTTCCATCGCCTTTATGTACCATTAGGAAGCTGAATTGGGTCACTGCAATTCCGACGTTCCCAAATTGGCCTTTTCCTTTGAGACGGGCCTTTTATGGCTCACAGGTCCTTGGTTTCCTTCTCTTTCTTTGGCGCTCCGTCTCTTCCCCCTGCAGTGATGGCAGCTCTGCTCTGTTGCTGTGTGGCAGCGACCTCCCTGTAATGAGCTGCGTTCAGTCAGTGCAGTTTACACTAACGCTGAGTTACAACATCTCATCTGTTAAATCTTCATTTAGCCCCCCACACACACACACACATACAGCAGGAGGGCACGGTTAGACTCAAGAGGAAATCAAACCTCCAGCGACATTAGAATGAAGCCAAGAGGCGGTTTAACTCCTTATTCCATTTCCCATCTGCACAGCTGTACCAAGAGTCAGCCTCTAGTTTGACACTTTAATGCTAACCTCAATTATTTAAATCACACCTTTAATGTTTGCACTGACTGTTATTTAATGTTTGTTTTTTGATCTTTTTAAACATTGCTGTACATATATAAACAACACAACTTCAGAAGGTCAACACTTTTTATTTTTTATTTTTTATATTCAGGTCTAATTACAGATTTTTGTTTATAGGTTCTTGTTTAAATCTCACATATATTTTTATCCCTGCACAGGTTATGTACATTTCTTGTATAAGTCTATTTTTTAATTGCACAGTTTAAGTTTGATTCATCTAGAGGTATTCTTTAAATATTTTTTCAGGTTAATATATATGTATGGGAGGGAGGGGGGGTGGTTTAATTTGTAACAAATGTTTCATGTCATGTACGTATTTGTAACCTGCTACTGGATGCTTTGAATTTCCCTCGGGATCAATAAAGTTTCTATCTATCTATCTATCTATTCTGCTCGTTGTCGTCTGAGTGAGACTCTCAGACAATTAAATTCTGTTTCATTTCTAATAAAAGTGTCCGTGTGTTCACGCTCCTGATCTCTTCTTGTTTGTGTATTTTCTCTGACTGTGTGTTTCGTTTCATTACAGTTGGAGATAAGGTCCCTGCAGACATCCGTATCTGTTCCATCAAATCCACCACTCTGAGGGTAGACCAGTCCATCCTGACCGGTAAGACCTGACAGACATCAAATGTCGTCCTGTAACGTCCATGTTTGTTGGGTGCTGCCTTTAAAGATTCATGTTGATAAATTCTCTTTATGAATGTACTAATCATATGCTCATCTTTGAAGTGCAGAAATCCTGCACAGATTGAAACCTTTGAATGCATCCTTTGTTTGTTTGATTCTAAGCTAAAGGCTAAAGTCTCCTCTCTAATTCAGTGTGATGAACAATAGAGGCGCTAACTGGTTTCATACAATATCCCACTCCGATAGAGCTCAACAGTTTGAGTCTGGAAGTAAAAATCCTGTTCATTTCCTCCATAGTTGATTTGATTATTAGCCATGATGTAATAACCATCACAGGTAGATTGACCACGAGCTACCTGAGTGTGAAACAATGGTTTATGTTCCTTTAGGAGACACAAGTTCATCTGATATCAACCTCGATTTAAGAACTACACTACCCACAATCATAGTGTCTCCGATTGGTTGGACTTGATGTTACCATGGCAATTACCCGCCCCTTGGTGCAGTATGTGAATGGATAGTTTGGCTGGTTAATTAGCTAACAGTAAATGTACTAATAACCTCGTCATACTGCAGTGAATGTAGTTTATACTTTCAACAACACAAACTGCAACACATTAAAACACTTGTATCAACAGTTTAAACATGATAACAACGACTAAAGTGAAGAAGCAGTATCATTCGCAATGCATTGTGGGATGTGTAGTTCATTGACTCAGGAAGAAAATGATGTACACAGTCTTGTACCTTTGGCTTTTTCTCTTTTTTTTAACGCTGTTTTGGCGCCGAATCAAATGTACTAAAGTCACAAGTATTGGGGTAGCTGGTTGTCATGGTTACAGGGTCCAGTCTCTTGATATAATAAGGATTTTGTGAAATGTCCATGGAGGATTTGAATGGAGGAAATTTACTTCCCGTAAACAGAGCCACCGTAAAAAGTAGGCGCTCACTGTTGAGCTCTGTTGGCTTCTGCTGGTGTGAAAAACATGGCCGACATGCAGCAACAGTAACCGGCTCAGACTGATGTTAGCATTGTGAGTTATTCAAGTGTCAGTTTGTATTTATGATTTGGGTTTTATATCCATCAGGGTTTTATATTCAGACTCTCCTCTCATGCTCCTTTAATTCAGGATAACCTCCTTCAGTCTCTCACCTGTGTGCTGGACGGTAATGAGTTCAATCATTAAAGTTAGCTGCACAACGAGCTAACATGTTAGCATGTGAGGGATCAGTGAGCTCTGTAGATCTCAGTAAATGATTGAGCTTCATTCCTTAGATCATCCGCAAAGAGACACATGTAACGCTCTGCTGTCTTTCCAGGTGAATCCATCTCTGTGATCAAACACACCGACCCCGTGCCGGACCCTCGAGCCGTTAACCAGGACAAGAAGAACATGCTCTTCTCTGTAAGCTGTGCACACGTTATCACACTTCCTGTTGATGTCCTCCTTCTTCCACTTTGTTTAGTTTCTCTTCACTTCCTGGAAAAACTTGCTCCGCTTGTATTGTGTTCTTCTTCTGCAGATGTGTGAGATGTTATCAGATGAACTTGAGCCAACATGTATATTTCTTATTATTTCAGGGTACGAACATCGCCGCAGGAAAGGCGGTGGGCGTGGCCGTGTCCACGGGTGTCAACACAGAGATCGGGAAGATCCGGGATGAGATGGCGGCCACGGAGCAGGAGAGAACACCCCTGCAGCAGAAGCTGGATGAGTTTGGTGAGCAGCTCTCCAAGGTCATCTCCCTCATCTGCATCGCCGTGTGGATCATCAACATCGGACACTTCAACGACCCGGTGCACGGAGGCTCCTGGATCCGTGGTGCGGTGTACTACTTTAAGATCGCTGTGGCCCTCGCCGTGGCTGCCATCCCTGAAGGACTTCCTGCCGTCATCACCACCTGCCTGGCTCTGGGCACTCGCCGCATGGCTAAGAAGAACGCCATCGTCCGCAGCCTGCCATCCGTGGAGACCCTCGGCTGCACCTCTGTCATCTGCTCTGACAAGACGGGAACCCTGACCACCAACCAGATGTCTGTGAGCAGAGTGAGTCACACACACACACACACACACACACACTCATGCTGCATTTCTGGACACTTTGGTCCTTTGTGCTTTGTCATCTTTTGCGGCTCTGAAGTTGGTTTAAGTTGACAGTTGTTATGGAATCTCTCTCTCTCTCTCTCTCTCTCTCGCGGGCCGTTCCTTGTGATCAGGTATTCAGGTTATTTAACAGGAAGGCAACATGCTGCCGCTCTGCTCATCCACATCGAGCCGGTAGATCACTGGCAGCGCTGCTGTTGCATAACTGACCTTGCGTCACCAATCTGCCTGTAGTTCCTCTCTCTCCCTCTCTCTCTCTCTCTCTCCCTCTCTCTCTCTCCTCACTCTCTCTCCATCTTAATTCAATTCAGTTCAAAAAGGCTTTATTTGCAGAGAAGCGAAACTCTCTCTCTCTCTTTTTGTGTCTCTCTCTCTTTTTTTCTCTCTCTCTCTCCCTCTCTCTTTTTCTTCTCTCTCTCTTTTTGTCTCTCTCTCTCTCCCTCTCTCTTTTTCTTCTCTCTCTCTTTTTGTCTCTCTCTCTCTCTGTCAGCTCGGCCCCTCAATAAGAAGTAATTTCAGCATGAATTCAAATCTAATCCTCTTTTCTTGACATTCAAATAATCTCTAACAACTTTAGCCAATTCCTGCTCTACTGGGTGTTTTTATCGTGGTTATTGAAGAGTCGCATTTTGAACTACTGGAAACATAAAACCCCTGAAGAGCTGCGGTAATTAGATTCACTCTCATCAGTCTCATGTCATGTAATAACAAAAAAAAACTCCTTCAAAAACAAAGTGGTCATATCGTTTATAAAGAGTGTAAAGTCTGAGGAAATCCTCAACCAATCGTATCTCAGTCTCATGATGAAAAAGAGTATTAATTAGTATATTAATTTCACCCATGTCCTGCTGAAACCGACATGATGACTAGCTGTGTGTGTGTGTGTGTGTGTGTGTGTGTGTGTGTGTGTGTGTGTGTGTGTGTGTGTGTGTGTGTGTGTGTGTGTGTGTGTGTGTGTGTGTGTGTGTGTGTGTGTGTGTGTGTGTGTGTGTGTGTGTGTGTGTGTGTGTGTGTGTGTGTGTGTGTGTGTGTGTGTGTGTGTGTGTGTGTGTGTGTGTGTGTGTGTGTGTGTGTGTGTGTGTGTGTGTGTGTGTGTGTGTGTGTGTGTGTGTGTGTGTGTGTGTGTGTGTGTGTGTGTGTGTGTGTGTGTGTGTGTGTGAGGATGAAAGCGTGGTGCTGGGGCAGACCTGGCTCTGCGGTTCCTTCCTCTGGGCACAGCATCTCTCTTATCTCTTCTGTCTTCACATGGAGAGAAACTCGACAGCGTTTTTCTCCCGTTAGTCAGCGGGCCGCGCGGGCCTCGTTGTGACGCGCTCTGTAACACTGCAGGATGATCTGCTCGCGCCCTTCATGTCTGCTGCGGCGCTCTGCTGCCACCTGCTGTCTCAGTAAAGACACTGCATGCTGATTTAAAAACCCTGACATGTCTGCTTTTTTTAAAACTGATATCTTGTTCTGTCCCACGTGCTCTGTCCTTCCTCCAGATGTTTGTTGTCAACAAAGCTGAAGGTGACAGCTGCTCACTGTCCGAGTTCACCATCACAGGCTCCACCTACGCACCCGAGGGAGAAGTGTGAGTACTGAAATGTGACACTGATTGATTGTGTGTGACCACATGTCTTAGTGAAACATATATGAACTGTACACACACACACACACACACACACACACCTTTCTTCTGTGTAACCATGTTATGTCTTAGATGCTGTAAATCAGACGGAGCCTTTGTGTTTGTCTGTTTCTTTTGGGTTTTTTGTTCATTTATGTCAATTGTCTATTATTTTTAGTTATTTCAATCCTCAACCAATCGTATCTCAGTCTCATGATGAAAAAGAGTATTAATTAGTATATTAATTTCACCCATGTTCTGCTGAAACCGACATGATGACAATGTGAATGAAAATGTATTATCACAATATAAACTGCGGACCCCAGGAAGAATAGCTTCTTGCTATGCTGAAGCTAATGGGGATCCAAATAAAACAAACAAACAAACAAACACTGGTGAAAATACTCTGAACTTGTCCCCAGGTTCCAGGATGGTAAACCAGTGAAAAGCTCCCAGTTTGATGCCCTGACTGAACTGGCTACGATCTGTGCCCTGTGCAACGACTCCTCTTTGGACTTCAATGAGGTGTGCCCCCCCTTCCTGCCTCTTTCTTCACACATCACACTTATTTATTTCACATGACTAAATACAGACAGTCGTACGGTCGGAGCTCCACTGGATAGTCTCACTGTGATGGGAGATCTAAAAAAGACCTTTGCTTATATTCTGCATTTTACGGTATCCGTCACATGAAACCTGAAGATCTTTATACTAAAATCTAAAAATGTTCCTCAAAGAGAACATAGACGATCTGGATGTCAAAGCTGCGCCTGTCTGTTTGATAGAAATGAACTGAAGGGTCAAACCTAGACGATTTATTCTGAGATATCAATGTATGAACCTCATGTTTTTTTTTCTTTGTGTTCAGGTGAAGGGTGTGTACGAGAAGGTGGGCGAGGCCACAGAGACGGCGCTGACCTGTCTGGTGGAGAAGATGAATGTTTTCGACACTGAGGTCCAGAGTCTGTCCAAGATCGACAGAGCCAACGCCTGCAACTCTGTGAGTGACAGCAGCTCCTCGGGGTCTCTCTCTCTCCACTCAGCAGGGTTTTTAAAACCTGTTTGTCTGTTGTTGTTTTTCTGATCAGGTGATCAAGCAGCTGATGAAGAAGGAGTTCACCCTGGAGTTCTCCAGAGACAGGAAGTCCATGTCTGTGTACTGCACCCCCAACAAATCTCGCTCGTCCATGGGGAAGATGTTTGTGAAGGTAACCTGACTGCAACTTGACCTTGACCTTTGACCCTCAGGTCGTCGTTTTAGAGCTCCTGTGAGGAAGACTAAAAGACTCCAGGTCTCATTTTTACCAAGTGCAATTAATATGTTGAACAACAATTATCTATTTGTTGCTCTTTTTGCACTTGAATTGCACATTTGCACACCTCCACTTTGCACTTTAATAACTTTCCATTTAAAGATAAAGATAAAGATAAATTTTATTGATCCCCCGTGGGGGAAATTTTTGCATTACAGCAGCTCAAGAAAACAGGAATATAATTATTAAAAATAAAAATAGAAGTTAAAAATCAAACATATTCACATCAGTTAAATAAAAAAATACAGTAATAGAAAATTTCCATTCTGGTACGGGCTCTTGACTGATTTTATTGCGTTGTTTTTATTTGTTTTTATATTTTGCTGTGTTGTCCAATTTTCCAATTTGTTTTGGTCCATGTTTTATGGTGATGCTGTCCTCATGTTGTGTTTCTTGCCTTCTGTGTGCTCCTGTTGCAACGCAAATTTCCCCTTGTGGGACACTAAAAAGTCTAAATCTGAATCTGAATCCCGACCGACCTGACCGCCATGTTGTTAATATTTGATTCCTCTGCACCACAGGGGGCCCCAGAGGGAGTCATCGAGAGGTGCACTCACATCAGACTGGGCAACACTAAAGTCCCCCTGAGCAAAGGTATCAAGGAGAAGATCATGTCTGTGATCCGGGATTACGGGACCGGGCGTGACACCCTGAGGTGCCTGGCTCTGGCCACGCGAGACAGCCCGCCCAAAATGGAGGACATGATATTAACAGAAACGCCCAAATTTGTAGAGTATGAGGTGAGTTTTCATTAAATTGTGGATATGTAATAACGTGTTTTATTCCCAAAGACATTCACATTGTCTTTGTCTCTCCGCCTCCAGTCCGACCTGACCTTCGTTGGCTGCGTCGGCATGCTCGACCCCCCCAGACAGGAAGTGGCCGCCTCCATCAAGCTGTGCCGGCAGGCCGGCATCCGCGTCATCATGATCACCGGGGACAACAAGGGCACAGCTGTGGCTATCTGCCGCCGCATTGGTATCCTAGGCGAGGAAGACGACGTGGAGCGCATGGCGTTCACTGGACGAGAGTTCGACGAGCTCTCGCCGTTCGATCAACGCGAGGCGGTCACTCACGCTCGCTGTTTTGCACGTGTCGAACCTTCCCACAAGTCCAAGATCGTGGAGTTCCTGCAAGGATTTGATGAAATCACTGCTATGGTATGGCGTCCACAATGTAGCATTTCTTTTTTTTGTCTTTCTTTTCGCTGTTTGTCTTGTATACTTTTTTGAAACTGTCTCTTCTTCTCTTCAGACCGGTGATGGCGTGAACGACGCCCCCGCCCTGAAGAAGGCAGAGATCGGTATCGCCATGGGCTCTGGCACCGCCGTGGCCAAGTCGGCCTCTGAGATGGTCCTCGCCGATGACAACTTCTCGTCCATTGTGGCCGCTGTGGAAGAGGGCAGAGCAATTTACAACAACATGAAGCAGTTCATCAGATACCTCATCTCCTCCAACGTGGGCGAGGTCGTCTGGTGAGTGGGATGATGATGGTCAAACATGCAAAGTGTTTCGCTAAGTCGCTAACTCTAGCTAATTCCCCCCGTTAGCATCTTCCTCACGGCTGCACTGGGCTTCCCCGAGGCTCTGATTCCCGTTCAGCTGCTCTGGGTGAACCTGGTGACTGATGGCCTCCCCGCCACCGCCCTGGGATTCAACCCCCCAGACCTGGACATCATGGAGAAGCCTCCTCGTAACGCCAAGGAGCCCCTCATCTCTGGCTGGCTCTTCTTCAGATACCTGGCCATCGGAGGTTTGTTTTGTTGCCTTATTGCAGTGTGATATGTCATTTATATGTATGTATCAAGCAGCAACCTCCGGTGTTGAAAAATGAAGCCGATGCTGAAGTGTGTAAAATCCTGCAGTTCCTCAAGTGTCCACTAGAGGCTGGTTGCAGAAGCACAGGAAGTCACATACACACCCATTCTAAAAAGCCTGTTTTTACAGCAGAGATTAACATGTTTACAGTCTGGTTCAAAAAAACAAATAGGTGTGATTAGCTCATGTCTCGATCAACACACACTGTACAGGGGGTGAATGTTTTGATGACTCATCAGTTTTGATTTGATGAAGGATAAGAGTTATTCACAATAAGGCGTGTAGCTGACCTGATTGACAGGTGGGCGTGGTGTAACGGTTTGTCAAGAGGTTTAAAACCCGCCTCAGCTCCAGCTCTCAGCCTGTCGTTAGGATGACTGAAAGTTAGACTGAGACAGCATTTCCAGCATGGAGACCGCCATCGATGGGACTCCAGCGCCCCCTGCAGGAACAGATGGGTGACGTCACTCAGACTTCAAACATTAACATTAACAGTTCATGGTATATATGTAATTTGTGTTATTAGGCTATGTGGGCGCGGCCACAGTGGGAGCGGCTGCCTGGTGGTTCACGGTCTCTGAAGATGGACCTCAGCTTACCCTGTACCAGCTGGTAAGACTTCCTGTCTGAGAGTTCATTGTTCAGCATGTTGTACACCCCCCCAACACTCCTCACTCCTCGGCTTTCCTACCCTGCAGAGCCACTTTCTCCAGTGCGCCCCAGACAACCCTGAGTTCGATGGCCTGGACTGCCATGTGTTTGAGTCGCCCTATCCGATGACCATGGCGCTGTCAGTGCTGGTCACCATAGAGATGTGCAATGCTCTAAACAGGTAACTAGGATCCTCTCAGTTTAGGGGTCATTTGCACAAACAAAGGATAAACTAAAAATAAATATCCTGAGTTTTTCTCTTCCTCCTCCAGTCTGTCTGAGAACCAGTCCCTGCTGAGGATGCCTCCCTGGGAGAACATTTGGCTCCTCGGGGCCATCTGCCTCTCCATGTCCCTCCACTTCCTCATCCTCTACGTGGAACCTCTGCCTGTGAGTTTACAGAACCTGCTCATTCGATCATGACTCCACGGGAATGATCTAACCCTGGTGGTTATATGACCGTATTACACTCTTGTAATGGACACTGATATGCTACCATACACTGTCCGTGCCTCACTAAGCGGGTAGGAGCGTCTACTGTGACTGCAGCACATTTAACGTCTGTCTCGTGCACGCGCAGGTCGAGTATTTAATATCAACAAAGTCACGTGACGTGACGTCATGTGACCTGGGATGACGCCTGACGTAGCTTAAATAGCCTGCGTCATCATGTGAGACGCCCCTTCAGAATCTTCTCGCCAAGATTCCGAGTGACGGAAAACTCTGGCGGTCATCCAGAATTCATAGAACCGTAGTTACATACAGGGTCCAAAATTAACACCCGCCAAGCGCCAAATGCGGGTAGATTTTCAGTTTGGCGAGTACTTTTCAGAGGGCTATCCGCCACAGGGCGGGTAAATGTTTTATCAAAAAGTCATGCTATAAGTATTCAGCACGTTTGATGTAGCCTAGCTGCAGCTACTTTTCCTGCTCCTCTCTCTGCTGTCATGACTGTCTGTGAGCATCGCGGGGCACGCTGAGACACACCAACATACATTGTAGCGCAAACGTACACACACACACACACACACACCGGAGCGCCGAGTCGGGAACACACGTGATCCGGTCTGGGAACTACTGCCTACAAATAATACATTATGAAAAAAATAAAGGTTTTTACAATTTCTCAATTTTCTGATCTGATGACGTGACTTAAATTTGTTATTGATTAAACAGAACATAATGCCTTCTCAATTAAATGTACTGTAACACATGTGTATAGGACACAAAAACACAATTTGTTATTTTGGCCGGTGAATTTTTTCATCTACCTGCCACCTTGGCCGGTGAGTCAAAAAGTTAATTTAGGACCCTGGTTACATACTTAACTCTCGTTCTATTTCATTCTTCCTGACCGCCAGAGGCAGTTCTTAACACTGGATGACTAATACCAGCATGGTCACGAGGAATCCCAACTCACCGTGAACGGTCTTAAGGTTCCTGAAAAACAGCTGCTGCCAGTGCCCTGGGAACAGCGACATTTACCCTGTAAAAACGGGCTAAGGTACATGGTGTGGCCCAAGTGGCTGCAGCACATATCTCCCGTAGTGCTGCCCAGGAAGTGGAGACACTCCTGGTGGAATGGCCCTTGATATTAAGAGGCATTGGCAGACCCCTTGACCTGTAGGCCTTTTCAATAGCCATAACTATCCACCTGGAAAGCCTCTGCTTGGACAGGGCCTGTCCTTTCTTGTGGCCGCCATAGCAGGCAAACAGGCAATCAGAGTGGCAAAAACTTGAGGTTGCCTGGATGTAGTGTCTCAAAGCCCTAACTGGGCAGAGCAGCTCTGCTGAATTGGCTTCCTCATCCTGCAGGGATGAGGGGTGATAAGCTCCCATATCAATGACCTGATTAAAGTGGCTTGCCCCCAACCTCTTGGGGAAGAATGATGGGTTAGGCCAAAGTGCCACTCCTGTGCCATCTGAGTTCCATCGCATACATGCCTCACTCACCGACAAGGCTTGAAGCTCACTCACACATTTTGCTGAAGCCATTGCCAGAAGAAAAGCAGCCTTTGCTGACAGCCACTCAATCCCTGCCTGCCCCAGAGGCTCAAAGGGGGGAGGCAAAGGCCTTCAAGCACCAAAGGCAGGTCCCACGAGGGAACCTTAACAGCCTGCGGAGGGTTTCGCCGCTGAGCTCCTCTAAGAAACCGGTTCACCAGAGTGTGAGAGCCCAAGGTGTGGTTATCAACTTTAATATGCCTGGCCGAAATCACAGCCACATATACCTTTTAAGGTGGAAACAGAGAGCTCCTTCTCTAGCAAAGACTGCAGAAACCGCAGTACTACTGGCACAGAGGTACTCTCAGGAGTCTCTTTGTGAGCTCTACACCATTCTGAAAAAAGCTTCCACCTGTTGGCATAAAGTGCCCTCGAGTCATTTAATGTCTGGATAACCGCTTGGTCACAAGCAGCTAGGAGTGGTTCAGGCCCCTCAAGGGCCATACCCACAATTGCAGGCGCTCCGGAGTCGGATGCCAGATGCTGCCCCCCAGCTGTCAGAGCAGGTCCTGCTGTGTCGGCAGGCACCATGGAACTCCGTTCAGAAGACTGTACATGCATGGAAACCAGGGCCTCCCTGGCCAGTTCGGGGCAACCAACAAAAGTCTGTGGTTGACCTGCTGTAATCTGTGTAGCGTTGCTGCGATGAGAGGAAACAGTGGGAAGGCATAAAGAAGTCAATCTGGCCATGGGTGTGCCAGAGCATCCTGTCCTAGAGGACTCGTCGTCTCCATCAAGGAGAACCAAAGAGGGCAGTGGGTCGAGGACCTCGAAGCAAACAGGTCCACCTCTGCCTTGCCATATATTCGCCATATCTCCTCTATCACCTCTGGTTGGAGCCTCCACTCCCCTGAGGGAGGTTTCTGGCGAGATAGAAAGTCTGCCACCAGGTTCTGTGGCCCCGGCAGGTACATGGCCCTGAAGTTGAGACATCGGTCATTACCACTTCGCGACATGAGGGTACTATACCCAACAAGACGCCTCTGGACAGAAACTCCCTGTTTGGAGACATGGCCGCGACATCGGCTGGAGACCATGACTCTCTTGGATCTGTGCACCCTTGGATCTAAATGGAGGCCCTTTGTCCAAACCTGGAGGGGCCGTAGGTTCAAAAGACCCAGTGGCACCACTGATGTTACCGACGTTAGCATACCCAACAGCCTGAGGAAAAGGCTGTACTGTAACCTCCTGCCCCTCCGGAAATGGAGGAGAAGCTGGAGTATGGCCTCCACTCTGCATTGTGTCAGGGAGGCCAGCATACGACCTGAATCCAGGGTCAATCCAATAAACACCGCCCTTTGGCTGGGTTGACAGCTCTTGGCGTAATTGACTGTGAGTCCCAACTGTGACACATGGTGTTATTTTTGCAGAGGGGAAGTCCTCGGTGGCTCTTTTTGCCAGCTGCCACAGTGCTGTGGGTATATTACCTTTTCTCCTGGTCAGGTCATTTATAATAATAATTTATACTTTATTGAGGCCAAAATACACACACATGCACAAACAGGATTTGATCCGGTGTGAATGATGATCTGCTCTACTCCCTCAAACCTTCCACTGGACAGATGTTCCATGACTTACTCGTGGTTGGGCTCCAGAGTTTCACTGATCTTTTCTCAGGAAACAGCCGTGTTAAGTTGATGTGTCGCCCGTTGGAGTCACAGATAAACAGGATTTCTTTATGTGTGGCAATATTCATTTGTGTTTCAGGTTGACTGACAGAGAAGTGTGTGTCTCTACTTGAAGGCTTTGGGTAGGCTGGTGGGACTAGAGACAGAGGTGTTGAGGATATTGAGCATCCTGACCGGTTCATTTCAGAGGGGGGAGAGGTGGCATCTATTATCTGACGATCCTCTTCCTCTTCTTGTCTTGTTCTGCTTTGGTTGATGATGGTCATTTCCAGTGTCAGCATCATCATCCAAAGAGCTTGGTTATCCTCCTCTAGCTCTCTCACAGCCTGTTGTAGTTCTTAAATCTGATCTTGTTGTTGGAGGATCAGAGTGTGTGTTTCGTTCTTCTGTTGTTTAACATAAGTTTTCTGATACAGGTTAGCAAGGGTTTTCTCTCTGAACTCCATGAATTCCCTCTCCAGCACAGACAGACGTTCTTTCAGAGTCATCAAACTGTTGGAGAACCTGGGAGTAGTCTCAGGAGACAGTAGAAATTAGGCTTTTTTGGATGTAGTGAGGCTGTCAGACTTACTTGTGTTGTCTGCCTCTGAGGTTGTTGAGTTTCCAATCTCTTTCTCTTCCATCTCCTCCTTCATGTTCTGAAAGTCCTTTTGAAAATGATCCAGGCAGTTTTCCGATCCTTGGACCATGACTGTACCGTTGTGGTAAATATTAATGGTCAGCACTGAGCTGGTTGTATCTCTATCTTCATACACAGATATTTGTCTTCCTTTGCTGATTCCATTTTTCTTAATGTACCTGAAGGCTTCAGTAAAAGTAGTATGCCATGTATTTGGTTTGTTTGTGAAAAAAATTAGATTTGTCTTTACTCTTCTTTTCTCTGTTACTGAAAAGTCTGCCACAACTGTTTCAGGTGAGTCTTTCAGGACTTCTAGTTTGAAAGTCTTTTTTGCCTTCACAGATGTGATGTGATCTCGATAGAGTATCTCACATCCTTGTATCATTTTAGCTGATTTAGTTTTCTCTGATTTAAAACAGTTATCTGTGGTGATCTTCAGTTAGCTGTAGTCCCTTGGCAGTTACTGGCAGTTGGTGTTAGCCTTTAAGCTAGCTGGTAGTTGAAGTTGTACCATGGTCTTTGTTTTTCTTCTTTCTTTACTTTACCTTGATGGAAATTTCCAGTTCTTTCTTTCAAAAGTATCCTGGAGTGTTAGTCTTCTTTGTTGTTGTAGATTATAATGTATCTTGTCGACTTTGCTATAAAAACACTACAAATTAAAGAATGTAATTCAGGAGGTCATCTTTCTTGCTGCCAACAGCTTTGGTAACCATGGTAACCACTCTCTCTCTCTCCCAGGTCATCTTCCAGATCACCCCTCTGGACACGACCCAGTGGATGATGGTGCTGAAGATCTCGCTGCCCGTCATCCTGCTGGACGAGCTGCTAAAGTTTGTTGCCAGGAACTACTTGGACTTCGGTAAACATCTGGAGAAGCCGGTCAGAAAAGGCTGCTCTCTGTCCGCATGTGCCGACGGCATCTCCTGGCCCTTCGTGGCCGTCTCCCTGCCCCTGGTGCTGTGGATCTACAGCACCGACACTAACGTGTCTGCCATGTTGTGGCCCTGACTGACTCCACTACGATCCCCTCCCTGTGCACCAGTGTGAAGTGGACATTAACACACACATATAACACACTTACATTCACAACAGCTCACAGTCAACAGTTGCACATGCTCGGACAGATCTTTTCTATTGAAACATTTTTTTTAAGGAGGGGGAGGGGGGGTCGTCATATTTTAATGACTCTGACTGACATTATTAAGTCCATAACTTTTATTACACCATCACGCTTTTCTCTCTTTCAGTCCGTCGTTTTGAATGCTAAGAGAAGCTCGCCTTGTCGGAGCTGTGTGTTGAGCTGTACAGAGAATTTACACTATTTTATAACGATTAATATTTTGTAATTTTTGCGGGGTTGTTGGGGACGAGAATGCTTTGGTAAGTAAAACACTCATTTCGGGGGGCGAAGGCGGTGTGTGTGTGTCTTTGCCCCTGGCATGAATCTCGACCGTCAGTTTTGAGCTCCGTGCGTATTCATCGATGATTTTCTGCAATAGGCAGAGCACAGCTACCTCAGTGCTGTTTGTGACCATGACTTTAACCATTTCAGAAAGGATCCTTTTACACCTGTGAGGTCAGCGCCTATTTCTTCTGCAGGAGAGACAACGCCCTCTCACACACACACACACACACACACACACACACACACACACACAGACCATAATATGTTACCAGTTTGACTTTAGCCGTGTTTTTGATACAGTCTGTCGCTTCATTTGTTTACTTGAAGAAAACACGGTCGTCTTGATTCTCTTTGTTTGAGTTTAAGCTTCTTTTTGTTTTTGAGTGCCAGTCTCAACCTCCGATCTTATTTCTTGTTTTTTTTTTTATCTTAACAACAATGATCTTTCTAATATATATGTAAAATGTGCACATACTGTACTTGAAGATGTAAAAAAAGGCACCAAGCAGCTGTTAGTCTTATCAACTGAGCACAACGTGGACGACAGGTCGTTGGACGAGTCTGTAAATCTGTACATAGCACACAAAGTAGAATCTCTCTCTGTGGTTTTTTTATTATGTCGTCGCTTCCTAAACGCTTCACATGCGTCTTCTTCCACTAGTTCACACGCTCACGCTCGTAGCTCGCAGCCTCTCTGCGCGCCCGCTCCGATAACCCCGCGGCTAACGAGTGCTTTGAGTTGATGAGGTAAAAAGCTAACTTGTTGTTTCTTCCAATGCTTCCACGTGTTCACCTGCAGAGTGAGTACACTTTGACCTGCATGCCTGCTGCTGCTCGCTCATTCTTCTTCTGCTGTTTTTATAGCAACTACTGCTTCTTCTTCTTGTGTTTTTTTTTAGCGGCTGCTTCGCTGTCGCATCATTTCTCACATGAGAATGATTGACAGATCTGCATTATGTTTGATATGACTAGCAGTTTATCTTAATAACTTAATAAAACGTAATGGTACTGCAGTGAAAGGGGAGCCTTTAATGTCACCAAGTGCCAGCTAACGCTAGATATAGGAGCCGTTAGTATTTGCAGCGGTCTCCATGGTAACTGTTTGTGTTCCACTGTATTCTTTCAGCATGTGATAACTGGCGTAGACGCCATAGGACATGGTTATCTTGTGTTTTTAGTTATTCTCTGCTTGTCCGATGCATGGCCTTCATGTATCTGTGCTCCTTCTCTGACAGGAAGTGATGATGATTTGACTTATCTGCTGTTCTGGCCTGTGACTCCTGCATCCACTGATCTGATTCTTCCTCTCTTTCTCTCTCTCTTTTTCTTCTTCTCCTTCGCAGCAAAGGCCGAGTAAAGCCCGCCTCTTCTCTAAACTCCTTTCAGAAACGTTTGGTTTTTGTTTTGTGTTGTGCATGTGTGTTTCGGACAAAGAACATCTTCCAACAGCTGCATGTCGGTCGAGTAATTTAAGGTCAGAGGCTCATAAGTTCATGGATCATTTGATAGACTGAAAATCGAACCACCGGACCAGTCCTCTCATCGTCCTGCATGAAGAGCCTTAGATCACCATTTAGCTCCATCTTTTCAGACACAGCTCTTAGTGCCGTGTACAGTCAAGTGTACGATATTCTGTGGTGCATGTCCGCTGAATCAGCCATCTGTTTGACCACACCTGTGTTCTAGACTTTGTATAGTATCTGTAACTAGAATAGACATCCGTCAGGTAGTACAAACGTTAAATAAGCTCAAACACAGTTCATCTTTCCTAAGGAAAAACTTTAATGGGATATTTAAAAACCAAACAGCCTTTTCTTTTTCTTTTTGTGCTTTGCACTGAGACGTGCGACATGTTTGGAGCAGGTTTTTCGTCATATCTGGGAAGGCGGACGTGCGGCGGTGCAGTGATGCGCCGATTTTATCACGAGGGCGGTGGGCTGACCTTCCACTGGCATTTTTTTGCCAAACTGCTGTACTGTATTTTCAGAGATGATTGTACAATGTATCACATGAACTTTGGTTTCAGGTAAATAAAAACTGTCATATGAAGAGTTTACTCACCTGTGTCAACTTTCATTTCAATTGTGTTTAGTGACGGGGCGCCCATCCCAAACATGTCAGCTGGGGACCCCCACTGTCCCCTTATATTTTATACTTATTCATTTATTGTTAGAAAGGCAAGAAGCAGAACACAAGCAGGGGCGTGTCCAGACCGTTTTGACTTGGGGGGCCCACCTGGTGCATGGACGTATGTAGGGATGGCCTGGAGTTTGAGGGCACACATGCAAATGAATTTTAAGAAAATATACCCTTTCTATCACCACTAATGAGCCTGTTATCGTGTAAAGTATAAATATTCTTAGATTGATCCTTTAAGGACTCAAAAACAAAGATTTAAGAGCAAATTCACGATTTAAAGTTTGTTGAAAATCACATGTATTTGTTCGTTTTTATGGAAAGAATAGTTGATTTTATCTTAAGTCCCGCCTCTGATTAGCCAAATGGCCAATCATGGATTGCAAATACCTGCAAGGCACCGACTCAACCACTGAGCATCGAGTATCTTCATGGTGGGGGTTATTTGACCAGCGGGGTAACATTTTAAAGTGATACTCAAATCGACACTTTTATCTAGTGGTTACCAATCCTTTTATTTTAGCCCGTGACCCCACCATGACTTCACAAAAGTCTGGAAACCCCAGACACCCAAAACTAATACGTGATCGTTTTTTTTTTTTACAATGCCCTATTAAATATTTATTTCAGAGCACATGTCTCTATCATGTGTATAACTATGGACAGAGGGAGGATGTGTGAGTGACTCGGTGAGACATAGACAGATACTGATAGTTTGTTAGACTTATTTTGGCGCCTGTGTTCATTTCGGACAATGAAGCCCACGCTAAACTAGCTTAATTAAGGCAGATTGCTACGATATATTCTTTTATTGATCAGTTATTTGAAATCTTAGACGACTCACTCTGAGTTCCATGGCACCCCACGTGGAGTCTGGACTCCCCCAGGTTGGTAAGTCTGCTTTCACATGTCAAACGGAGCCACAGTCAAGTTCCTCTCTATGGTTTCCTTAATGAAGAACCAAAATGTCTACATCAGAGAAGATTTATGAATCACTGTTTTGGGAACAATCAGGAAACAGAAGTGAAAAGAAACTCGACTCTCTACAGGTGTTAGGATTCAAAATGTCTCCTTATTCGGATCATAACAAGATGACGTGCCACGTTTGTAAACAGACTCGAGCTTCTTTTCTAGTCTTCTGACTACTCAAAGTGTTTTTACTCCGCAGGTCACCGACAGGCTGCTGTGTAAAGTGACCTTTAGAAGTATCAAATCCATTCATACAGATTCACACACCGTTTACAAAGACCGACTCTTCCCACTAATCCACAGCCGCCCAATCCGAACTAAACACAAAGACTGATAGTCTATGGTTGGAAGCTGCGCTCTTCTTTATTTATGCTACGCCTTGCAGATATTTGCAATAAAAACAATCTGAGTCCGTGCCAGCACCTGTGCTTCCAGTTATTGTTCTGGCAATGTGCTGACAATGACATGATGATGATGTCAGTCAGGAAGATATTTCACTGAAATCTACAAATGTCATCCTCATGGGGGCGCCAGAGGAACATTTTACATATTTTATTTATTCTGTTTTTTACACGAGCCAGAGTCACACACATGCCTGAGCATGTATTAATGGAGAGATGTCAGAGTGAGGCTGCTACACAGAGAGCGCTCCAGACCTGTTGGGGGTGCGGTGCCTTGCTCACGGGCACCTCGTCAGTACTCAGGAAGTGACCTGGCACCTCTCCACCAACCAGACCAACTTACATACTTTGGTCCGCACTGTTTTGTTCGTTGTTTGCAAAAGAATATTAGTCCTTTGTCAGTTTACGAATCTCTTGTTTATTGCCGGTAACATGTAGTTAGCATACATCTTCTACCTCGGCTATCTAACTTAACTCCGTCTCATAGCTTTTATGATTAACCACTATCACCACCTTGTGGTCAACTGTAATCGCACCTGATCATCACATCCCCTTTCCTTTGAGGCAACATAACAGGGTATAAACAAAATAAGTGTCAGGTTTGTTAACAGTGCTATTCTTACCAAAACATGTCATAGCAACATATCAATATTTAGAAAACTTAGGATGCCATCGCAAACCTCTATATGACCATAAAAACAGTTTGAAAGGTCTATAAAACATTAGCTCACACACTAAAGAACATAACCTTTAATTATTATTATTATTATTATTATTTTCTTAAATCACAAGTTCAGTCTATCAGGTTTCTTGATTTCTCTTGTAGATCTTCTCACCTCAGGTTCTGTCAAAGTTTGTGTGCCTGTGTTGTTGTCTGTAGGAGACTCACTGTCTTCTTCACTGAGCTCCTGCGTTTTTAACAGACTGCGACGGTTTCGCCTAAGGATTTGTCCTTCCTCAGTCTTTATGGTGAATGACCGTGGAGCTACTTCTTGAAGAACAGTGGCTTTTGTTTTCCAACCATTAGGTTCCTCAGTCCTGACTGTGTCGTCAGTTGACAGTGTGGGAAGCTGCTTGGCAGTTTTGTCATAAAATGACTTCTGTTTCATCTTCTGATGCTGCAGTCTTCGTTCCAGCTTTGGACGTCTCTTTTGTTTGATGTAGCTTGGCAGTGTCGTACGCAGCTTTCTGTTCATCAGCAGCTTGGCAGGTGATAATCCACACTCGAGAGGTGATGCTCTGTAGCTGAGTAGAGCAAGGTACGGATCTGAATCACTGTCTTCAGCTTTCTTCAGGAGTTGCTTAAGGATGTGGACTCCTTTTTCAGCTTTCCCATTTGATTGTGCATACAGTGGACTAGATGTCACATGTTTGAAGTTGTACTTTCTTGCAAACTGCTGCCACTCTCTGCTGTTAAAGCATGGTCCATTATCACTCACCACTGTGTTTGGTATACCATGTCTGGCAAAAATGGATTTTACTTGTGTTATGACACACATTGATGATGTGTTTGATAGTAAAGCCATTTCAGGGAAGTTTGAGTTGAAGTTAGTCAATGACCACCAAATAGTCTTTACTCTTGAGATGAAACAAATCCATTGCTACCTTAAACCATGGCGCTGTTGGGACATCAGCTACCACCATGGGCTCTTTGGTTTGCTTGTTCCTGTGTTTCTGGCATGTGTCACATCTGCTTATCAGTTTCTCAATGTCTTTATTGATGCCAGGTCAGAAGACTGTGTCTCTCGCCCTTCTTTTACATTTCTCCACACCGAGATGACCTTTGTGGATCCTCTGTAGAATGTCCTGTCTCAGCTTCTGTGGAATAATGATTCTGTCTTGCTTTGACCAACAGCCCTTTCACGACAGCCAGCTCACCTCTGATGTGATAAAACAATGGACAGGAACCTACAGGCCATCCATTTTTTTATATTTTCAACGACACGTTGCAGCTCTGTATCCTTTGCTGTTTCTTCGGCTATTTGTTTGGACTTTGTGTCAGATACAGGAAGAGCAGAAGAAATCATGTTCACATGGCTTTGAACATCCTCATCTGTCGTACTCACACTGCCTCCAGTGGGCGCTTGTGAGAGTGCATCAGCGAGTATGAGGTGCTTTCCTGGTGTATAAATCAGTTCAAAGTCATATCTCTGCAGTTTCATCATCAGACGTTGTATCCTTGGTGTCATTTCATTCAGGTTCTTCTTTATTATGGCCACTAGTGGACGATGGTCTGTTTCCACAGTGCAGGAGGGAAGACCATATACATAGCTGTGGAACCTCTCAAGGCCAAACACTAACCCAAGACATTCTGTCTCTATCTGGGCATATCTACATTCAGTTTCTGTCATGGACCTTGAGGCATAGGCAATGCTCACCTTCAGCCTGTAGAAGTACTGCCCCGATACCATCCTTTGATGCATCCGTTGACACTTTGATCCTCTTTGTGGGATCAAAAAATGCCAGAACAGGTGTAGTTGTCAGTGTGTTGTTTAAGCCTTTCCCACTCATTTTCATGCTTTGTTGTCCACTTGAAATCTTTCTCCTTGTGCAGGAGTTCACGAATGCAGGACGTCTTTGCAGATAAATTAGGAATGAATTTACCTATAAAGTTCACCATCCCCATGATGCGCAGGACAGCCGTTCTGTCTGTGGGTCTTGGCATGTTCTTTATGGCATTTATCTTTTCCTGGTCGGGCTCGACACCTTGTGGAGAGAGCTTGTCTCCGAGGAAAACGATTTCCTGAGCTCCAAACTGGCATTTACTCTTGTTGAGCTTCAATCCATGCTTTTGTATCCGCTCTAGAGCTCTGGTAAGCCTGTCATTGTGCTCTTGAAGTGTGGAGCCCCAGATGACGATGTCATCCACATAGACATGCACTCCCTCCAGCCCCTCGATAATGTGCTCCATGGCTCTATGAAATATTTCAGATGCTGAAATTATTCCAAACGGCAGTCTTAGGAAGCAAAATCGGCCAAACGGTGTATTAAAGGTGCAGTATTTTGTGCTGCTTTCATCCAGTTTTAAAAGCCAGAAACCCTGTGATGCGTCGAGTTTTGTGAAGTATCTGGCAGCTGACATTTCACTAGTGATTTCTTCACGTTTTGGAATCTGATAATGTTCCCACTTAGTGTTCTCATTTAGATCCTTTGGATCCATGCATATTCTCAGGTCGCCATTTTTTTTCTTAGCACATACCATAGAATTGACCCAGTCTGTTGGTTCCTCGACTTTTCTAATCACACCCAGTGTAGTCATCCTGTTCAGTTCGTTCTTAAGGCGCTCTCGTAGTGGTGCCGGGACTCTTCGTGCAGGATGTACCACTGGCTGTGCATTTTCTTTCAGCTGAATTTTGTGAATGGCAACACACCAAAACCCCTGAACACATCTTCAAATTTCTGTGTGATGCAGTTAACAGAGTCACTTGGTGCATTCATTTCTGTGTTGATGAGATACACTCTTTTAACCAGCCCCAGATTTTCACATGCTTTATCACCTAGCAGTGAATCAAGTCCTTCAGGTACAACAGAAAATAGTAGGTGATGCACTTTTTCTTTCACTGTCACTCTTAGCTGGCATGTGCCCAAACACTTGATGTCTTGTCCATTGTAGTCCTTCAGCTCAAGTGTTTTCCTTTGTATTTTTGGCTTAATCTTCATGTCTTTAATGTCAGACATGCTTATTAGATTAGCTTTTGCACCAGTGTCCAACTTTACTGTGACTAATGTTCCATTTATTTGCAGTGGTGCTATCCACTTGTCTTCATTTATGGAATTGATTTCTTTTTCTGGTTTATTTTCACAGTTTATCATGCCAACAAAAAATGTTTCACTGAGATCTGTCTCCTCAACTATATTTACAGATCTTCCTTCGTTTTTGTCCTTTCTTTTTGAGAAGCATTGTTTAGCAAAATGGTTATTTCCTTGGCAGTTCGAGCATATCTTACCAAATGCTGGACACTGTCTCGGCTTGTGCTGTGAGCCACAGCGTTTGCAGGTGAATTTACAGTCATCAGTCCGATGCGTCTGCCGGGTATGCGTGCGTTGTCCTCCTTTGCCTGAGACAGCATCAACAGCCACACTGTCACCCACGTTGGCCGTTCCCGCCTCTCTCTCGCTGAACGTCCTCACATGCATTTGAGACAGCTCACTTGCCTTGCAAATGGTGATGGCTCCATCTAGCTTCAGCTCTGATTCCCTCAGTAGCCGTTCTCTTAGCTTTTTATCTTCCACGCCACAAACGATCTGGTCCCTCATCATAGAGTCCTTCAATGTTGCAAAGTTGCACGACTGTGCTTTTAGCCTTAAGTCCGTAAGGAAGCTATCAAAAGGCTCACGTCGTTGCTGCATCCGAGACCGAAATATATCTCTCATATGTCTCGTTCTTCTTTGGAGAGCAATGTGCATCAAAGTTTACAAGCACAATGTCCAACTTGTCCTTATCATCCGGACATTCATACACAAACGTGTTGTACACTTCTATGACTTGTGGCCCTGCTATAGTTAGCAGTAACGCTACCTTTCTAGCATCCGGCTTCGTCTCCAGTCCCATTGCCGTGATATACAGAAGAAACTGTTGCTTAAACGTGCGCCAATTGCTGTCGACATTCCCCGTGAGCTTCAGACTCTCCGGTAGCTTCAGAGCATCCATGTCGCTTTTCATAATCCACCACGCAGCTTATTTTACTCCTGGTACCATGTTTTGTTCGTTGTTTGCAAAAGAATATTAGTCCTTTGTCAGTTTACGAATCTCTTGTTTATTGCCGGTAACATGTAGTTAGCATACATCTTCTACCTCGGCTATCAACTTAACGCCGTCTCCTAGCTTTTATGATTAACCACTATCACCACCTTGTGGTCAACTGTAATAGCACCTGATCATCACATGCACTGGGAGTTGAGCCGATGAAACCTTCCTCCCTGAGTCCCTACAGACTGAGCTACTGCTGCCCAGAGAAAGGATGGAGATCATCAAAGTCATCATCTGACGATCATTTATTTCTGTATTAAATTTAAAGCCATTCCATCTAATTGTTATTTAATGGTCTCATCAAAATCTCCTTTACTTTTCAGGAAATTAATTCTTTAAAGGACGAGGAGACATCATGACAGGTGTACTCATGGTGTGAGATTTCTACCTGCTGCTTCTTCAGTTTCCTTTGTTTGTCCTCATGCTGAGAGTGACAAGGTATTTACCTTTAACAAAAATGAAGGAGGGTCCATATCACCTGTTTTTTTAATTCTTATATGTGTGGCTGTGGATCACTGGTAGAGTCGGTCGTCTCTCAACCTGAAGGTCAGGGATTGGATCCCCAGCTCCTGCAGCCACATGTCCAATGTGTCCTTGAGCAAGACACTTAACCCCAATGTGTATGAATGGATGAGTTAATACTGATGGAGTCCTTACTCAGCAGCCTCTACCATCAGTGTGTGAATGTGTATGAATGGATGAGTTAATACTGACGGACTCTTTACTCAGCAGCCTCTACCACCAGTGTGTGAATGTGTATGAATGGATGAGTTAATACTGATGGACTCTTTACTCAGCAGCCGCTACCATCAGGGTGTGAATGTGTATGAATGGATGAGTTAATACTGATGGACTCTTTACTCAGCAGCCTCTACCATCAGGGTGTGAATGTTTATGAATGGATGAGTTAATACTGACGGACTCTTTACTCAGCAGCCTCTACCATCAGTGTATGAATGGATGAGTTAATACTGACGGACTCTTTACTCAGCAGCCTCTACCATCAGGGTGTGAATGTGTATGAATGGATGAGTTAATACTGACGGACTCTTTACTCAGCAGCCTCTGCCATCAGTGTATGAATGGATGAGTTAATACTGATGGACTCTTTACACAGCAGCCTCTACCATCAGTGTGTGAATGTGTATGAATGGATGAGTTAATACTGATGGACTCTTTACACAGCAGCCTCTACCATCAGTGTATGAATGGATGAGTTAATACTGATGGACTCTTTACTCAGCAGCCTCTACCATCAGTGTATGAATGGATGAGTTAATACTGACGGACTCTTTACTCAGCAGCCTCTACCATCAGTGTATGAATGGATGAGTTAATACTGACGGACTCTTTACTCAGCAGCCTCTACCATCAGTGTATGAATGGATGAGTTAATACTGACGTACTCTTTACTCAGCAGCCTCTACCATCAGTGTATGAATGGATGAGTTAATACTGATGGACTCTTTACTCAGCAGCCTCTACCATCAGGGTGTGAATGTTTATGAATGGATGAGTTAATACTGACGGACTCTTTACTCAGCAGCCTCTACCATCAGTGTATGAATGGATGAGTTAATACTGACGGACTCTTTACTCAGCAGCCTCTACCATCAGTGTATGAATGGATGAGTTAATACTGATGGACTCTTTACTCAGCAGCCTCTACCATCAGGGTGTGAATGTGTATGAATGGATGAATTAATACTGACGGACTCTTTACTCAGCAGCCTCTGCCATCAGTGTATGAATGGATGAGTTAATACTGATGGACTCTTTACACAGCAGCCTCTACCATCAGTGTGTGAATGTGTATGAATGGATGAGTTAATACTGATGGACTCTTTACACAGCAGCCTCTACCATCAGTGTATGAATGGATGAGTTAATACTGATGGACTCTTTACTCAGCAGCCTCTACCATCAGTGTGTGAATGGATGAGTTAATACTGACGGACTCTTTACTCAGCAGCCTCTACCATCAGTGTATGAATGGATGAGTTAATACTGACGGACTCTTTACTCAGCAGCCTCTACCATCAGTGTATGAATGGATGAGTTAATACTGACGTACTCTTTACTCAGCAGCCTCTACCATCAGTGTATGAATGGAAGAGTTAATACTGATGGACTCTTTACACAGCAGCCTCTACCATCAGTGTGTGAATGTGTATGAATGGATGAGTTAATACTGATGGACTCTTTACACAGCAGCCTCTACCATCAGTGTGTGAATGTGTATGAATGGATGAGTTAATACTGACGGACTCTTTACTCAGCAGCCTCTACCATCAGTGTGTGAATGTGTATGAATGGATGAGTTAATACTGACGGACTCTTTACTCAGCAGCCTCTACCATCAGTGTATGAATGGATGAGTTAATACTGATGGACTCTTTACTCAGCAGCCTCTACCATCAGGGTGTGAATGTGTATGAATGGATGAGTTAATACTGACGGACTCTTTACTCAGCAGCCTCTACCATCAGTGTATGAATGGATGAGTTAATACTGATGGACTCTTTACACAGCAGCCTCTACCATCAGTGTATGAATGGATGAGTTAATACTGACGGACTCTTTACTCAGCAGCCTCTACCATCAGTGTATGAATGGATGAGTTAATACTGACGGACTCTTTACTCAGCAGCCTCTACCATCAGTGTATGAATGGATGAGTTAATACTGACGGACTCTTTACTCAGCAGCCTCTACCATCAGTGTATGAATGGATGAGTTAATACTGATGGACTCTTTACTCAGCAGCCTCTACCATCAGTGTATGAATGGATGAGTTAATACTGACGGACTCTTTACTCAGCAGCCTCTACCATCAGTGTATGAATGGATGAGTTAATACTGATGGACTCTTTACACAGCAGCCTCTACCATCAGTGTGTGAATGTGTATGAATGGATGAGTTAATACTGATGGACTCTTTACACAGCAGCCTCTACCATCAGTGTGTGAATGTGTATGAATGGATGAGTTAATACTGATGGACTCTTTACACAGCAGCCTCTACCATCAGTGTGTGAATGTGTATGAATGGATGAGTTAATACTGATGGACTCTTTACACAGCAGCCTCTGCCTCAGCCTTTGAGGAGTCAGAAGACTAGAAAAGAAAAAAACAAGCTCAGGTCAATTTAGCATTCTTATATAGGGCCTAGTATGTTTTATTGAAGATTTATTGAAGCATCATCGGCGTACCTGCTGTCTGAACTCTGAGAAGAGGGAACACATCTATATTTCAAGGGTCAGTCAAAGGAGACAAAGAGATTGTAAAGTTTTTTTATTTGTACAAAAAAATCCCCAAAATGCTCAGAAAATTGCATGATAGATATTTTGAATAGTTCGAAGCATTGTGTAACTGAAACAGTGCTGTTAGTCAGTAATGAATGGAAGCACTCACAGGGAGCACAACGAGCCAGACGAAAAAAGAACTAAAGTCCAAAAAACAACATCAGACCGAGACAACATCCTCAATGACCGGTCTGTCCATCGATTGTACACACGGCAGCAGGATCAGGATGTTTAGCCAACAAACACACCACATGACAAATACTTTCAATGGAGAAAAAAAAACCATAATGAGTGCAGTCACACACACACACACAGGAAGCTAACAGAAATAAGGACAGGGACAAAAACAAACATGTTACAATTTCTTTCTAACTAAACTTCAGTTACAGCCTGCAGGAGCAGCTGGTGTTCACTCTGTTCATGATGTGTTAAAGATCAGATTATTATACATTCATGTTCCGGGGTGCTTAATCAGGTACGACACACCATCATATTGTGTTTATGTTTTTTTAAGGATTATTTTTGAGGCTTTATTTTAGAGAGAGGATGGCAGATAGAGTCAGAAATCAGAGAGTGAGAGAGAGAGAGAGAGAGAGAGAGGTGATGACATGCGGGAAACGGGCCACATGTTGGATTTGAACACGGGCCGCCCGCTTGGAGGACTACAGCCATCGTACATGGGGCTTGTGCACTAACCGCTAGTCCACCAGAAATGTGTTCATTTCTAATTATGATAACATGATATATTTTATGGGAATCGTTCAGACATCATTTCTACAATTTTAGTAAAATAAATAAGCTTTCTTGCCTACATGGGCGGCTCCCAGGGGTGGCCAGCCACCCTGAAATCTGATTGGCCACACCAAAATCCTGCACTATGATTGGCCCTTTACCTTGTCAGAGGCGGGACTAATGTGTATTATTTGGGCCGTGTTGCAACAGGCTGCTGGAAGCTTTCTTTGCATTTCAAGGTGTTCATTTTGTTTTGTCAGAACTTTAAAATTCTGACCTGACAAACATCTTTGAGATTTAATCTTAGGAGATTTAAATGTTGCCTACGTGTACATTTTTCTCATTTAATAATCATTCACAGGACTCTAACATCTGTATGATACTTTACTTTGACATGATTGGACGTGACAGAGGCTGAATCATGATGTTCATCAGTGTGAGAGAACGTCAGGCCGACCCTCTGACGTCACACCTGCTTGATCAAATAAAAAATAAAGAGAAATATATGAAAGTTGTTTTGGTTCTAACATTGTAGACACCTGTCTGTGCTTTTACACTCCTAACAGGATGATGAATTCATGTTTTCTGCTCTTTGGAGACTCGTCACGTCTTTTATTCGACCTCCGAGCGGATGAAAAACATCAGCAGAACATTTTGACCTGCGTTCATGTATTAACTACTTTATTACTTTACAGGTAACTTTACCTTTAATGCACTTTAAGACTATTCACCATTAAGAGTTGTCAGCACAATCAAGTGAATCTTTGATTTATTTTTGGATTAATCGATGATCAGAACGCTTTTCAGAATCTTTATCTCATCAGTGAAATATTGATGTGGAACTCAGAAGAACTGAATGTCATGCCCGCTTTACATCCTGTCACACACACACACACACACACACACACACACACACACACACACACACACACACACTGAGAGGACAGATGTGAAAAAGAGCCTCCAAACAGCATACAGGTATTTTTATATTTCTGCCTAAAAAAAGATTCTCATTCAAAAGGTGTAGACGTTTTTTATATAAATATATCGATTTCCTCCAAACCTCTTTATAAAAAAATCATTCTTTGGGTTGATCCTTCCCAACAACCAGCTGAGATGACGAGGAGACATCTGCATAGGTTTACACAGCTGCATGACAACAAACACACAGGACGTCACAGCGCCACGCTCAGACGTCAACACAGGGTCAGAGGTCAACACACTCAGAGGTCAACACAGGGTCAGAGGTCAACACACGCTCAGAGGTCAACAAACTCAGAGGTCAACACACACTCAGAGGTCAACACAGGGTCAGAGGTCAACACACGCTCAGAGGTCAACAAACTCAGAGGTCAACACACACTCAGAGGTCAACACAGGGTCAGAGGTCAACACACGCTCAGAGGTCAACAAACTCAGAGGTCAACACACACTCAGAGGTCAACACAGGGTCAGAGGTCAACACAGGGTCACACTGTCAGTCGCTCAGAGGTCAACACAGGGTCACACTGTCAATCGCTCAGAGGTCAACACACGCTCAGAGGTCAACACACGCTCAGAGGTCAGTCGCTCAGAGGTCAACACACGCTCAGAGGTCAACACACGCTCAGAGGTCAGTCGCTCAGAGGTCAACACACGCTCAGAGGTCAGTCGCTCAGAGGTCAACACTCGCTCAGAGGTCAGTCGCTCAGAGGTCAACACACGCTCAGAGGTCAGTCGCTCAGAGGTCAACACACGCTCAGAGGTCAGTCGCTCAGAGGTCAACACATGCTCAGAGGTCAGTTGCTCAGAGGTCAACACAGGGTCACACTGTCAGTCGCTCAGAGGTCAACATGTAGACATCAGCTAAGATGGAAGCCCGGCAGCTCAGAGATCAGAGGGCCGTGAAGTGTTGAAACAATGAGAATGGAGGTAGACCTTTTTCTGTGGGTGTTGAACCAGAGAGGCTCAGATGTGAAGTCCAGAGCTTGAACACAGACGAGTCGTCGTTTGATGAAGCGGTGAACAGTTCATCCTCCTTCCTCCTTCTCATAATGTAAACATTGGAAACGTTTTGGTCGACTAGGAAGATGATGAGCATCACGTGGAGAATGTTGGAAAGTGCCTTCCTGACAGACATTTACAATATAAAGTGGAGGAGTGGAGACAGTGTCACTAACTTCTGTGTCCCAAAGGTTTATTCAGATGTCAGAGATGAACGTGACGGCTCGCTGACTTCACCTCCAACAGGCCAAACTCAAAGTGCTGGTTTTTAAACATTCACCATCCTGCTCTGCTCATGATTCACTCCATCTTTCTTTCATTTCTGGGGGAGAAAATTCAACCGTAATGAAATCTACTGACAGCACCGCCTCTCTTCATTCTCTTCATTTAAATATTCTTTCTTTTAGACATACTTTTAGGGTCACAAATTGAACTCAAAGGAGCAGTATGTAACTCTGACACCTAGTGGTTAAAATGGGTACTGCAGTCTAAATTCTAAACATTGTAGAGAGCTGTCTCCCCCCCCTCCTCTCCAGAGTCGATGCTCACACAGGTCACCATGTGGTGGACACTGAAGCTTCAGTGTTTATCCAGCTCTGTATGGGTCTGTAAACCTTTCTGTGTTCTAACCTCTCTCCATTTTTCAAAAACATCTCCAATATTGATCCTAGTTTGAGCACGTTTCTGCTCATGGAGCTTATTAGAAACATGCAGAGGCTTTTTAGGTCGAGTACAATCACTTCTATCTGAACCACTTCTCTTGCCCGCTTCCATCACTGCAACACCTGTTGACCTGATAACTGCTCTCATATCTGACAAACCGAGGGGCATCCAAAACGGCCATGTGGAGGTGTCTTAAAACCTCCTACCTTCTCTGGTCCAAACAAATCCAGAGCATTCAGGAGCAGAATCTAAAGTTAGAAGGAGGACATACTGGCTGCTGCATTGTTGTCAGAGAAGCCAGCACTTCAACATAGCATGTTTCATTAATGTCTGATCATATAGTAAGATACCTTTATCATTTCACTCACTACACATCTCACTTATTGGACCTTTAATGTAAACAGCATCGGCAGCTTATCAAACTTAAACAAAGTTGAATCAAATCAGTTTTTTTCTTCAGTTGTTACATACACTCTCTATGCTCTTGAGGAAAACCTTCAAGTTCAACTGATTCTTTAAACTTTGTTCCCCATTAACTGAAAGTTGCTGACTCAGGTTGGGGAAAGCAGCAACACTAGAGCTTAACTGTCTGAATAAAAGCTGAACCTGCAGAGAACTCCTGGGAGAGGCTTATCATTGTCTGAAGATTTCATTATGAATGAACCCCTCTTCACATGTTTTGTCATGTGTAATCTCACCCACAGGGAAACCTTATAGATTCATTGTTTTAGAAAAATATAGATAAGAAACATTGCATGAACATAAGCTACTCAGGTCCCCAAATGTTATGAAAGTGCATTTTTAGTTAGTGTGAAAAAGGTCCTTTCTCTGACGCTGACTGGAAGTTTAGATCCTGTGGTAGTGGTCTAACATGAAACCCTTTGGTTCTGTATACAGCTAACCTTTATGAAGCTCCTGAACAAATGAATAAACCTGAGAGATCACATGTGGGCTGGCTTCAACATGTCCACAATCCTGTAAGGTCCCTGACCCCCACCCGTCTTTCCCCAGACTCTTTGGCCTGATAACTGGGAGTGTGTTCCCTCTACATCGTTGGCAGTGGGCTTAGTACAGATGGTTGTAGGCACTACGTCCTCTCTGGAGGTAAATGTTGTGACCCTGTTCACGTTCTGTAAGACCGCTCGCTTTCTAGAAGAGGAGCTGAAGCCAAAGCCTCTGGGGAAGTTCTATTCATATACATCTATCTCTCACTGTCAGCAGAGATGAGTAATGGGACAGATAAAGTGCAATATGACCCCCCCCCCCCAAACCTCGGTGTGTGTGTCACTGCCCGTCTTTGGCTGCGGTGTTCCCCCTGTACTGTCCCTCCGCCTCGTCCGTCTCCGCCTCTCTGCTGCTGCACTCAGGCCGGTCCAATGGGCCTCAGCTCTTTTTGAAAAAAGAGAAAAGTCTCCTGTCCCGGTCTGAGATTCGGTGAGCTCGCCTGGAGGACTGACCGCCGTGGGCCCTGGACGCCCCTGACAGCGAAGAAGGGGCCGAGCGCCACTCGTCCTGGTACTTGTCCATCAACTGCTGGTCAATGACTCTGTGCATATCGTCCTAAAGTCGAGGACAAAGACACAAGTGAGAAAAAGACAGAAGGGGAGTGTCACACAGAGAGGACGGGGTGGGGGGGATTTAAACCTTTAAAAACCAGACCCTGTAAACGGAGGAGAGCGGGGAGAGTTAACCTAAGTATTGATGACATCATCTCTGAATACTTCTCAAAGTTATGAGTCGTAAACAACAGGAATGTCTGAGCACAGAATGATCAGGACCAATTTAACCCACCATAGCACAAATTTGCTGCTAGGCCTTTAAATCTGTTCCAGACACTTTCTGTGTTTAGCTTTTATAATCTAAAGAAGAGAAACAACTCCTACTGAGGTCACTTCCCTCTCTATGTTGGCCATAAATGGACTGCATGAATATTTTATCGAGCTTTCCTTTCTACATAAGGAGCCCACCGCCTTTGAGCATGAGGAGCCTCAGTTCTTTATCTCACCAAATACCTCAAATTACTCAACACATTTATTAAGTTTCTGGGTGTTTTTGTTGGTAGTTGTTTGGCGTTAAAGCCATAAGGGGGTGCTGTTGCTCAAGCAGCTGAAACAAGTTGGCAACAAAGATAAAGACATCAAATGTCTATAAATGAACAAGTGATGTCACATAAAAGAGCCCTGATCAGCAAAGAGAAGAAGAAGAAATCTTTTGAACACATTTCAACAGAGGTAAAGGTGAATGAAGAGAGGAGAGAGGGGGGGGGGTGCAGACAGAGAGAGAGAGAGAGAGAGAGAGACAAAGGGAGAGAGAGAGAGATAGACAGAGAGAGAGAGAGAGAGAGTGAGAGAGAGGGAGAGAGAGACAGAGAGACAGAGGGAGAGAGAGAGACAAAGGGAGAGAGAGAGACAAAGGGAGAGAGAGAGATAGACAGAGAGAGAGAGAGAGAGAGAGAGAGAGAGGGAGAGAGATACAGAGAGACAGAGGGAGAGAGAGAGACAAAGGGAGAGAGAGATAGACAGAGAGAGAGAGAGAGAGAGAGAGTGAGAGAGAGGGAGAGAGAGACAGAGAGACAGAGGGAGAGAGAGAGAGAGAGAGAGAGAGAGAGAGAGTGAGAGAGAGGGAGAGACAGACAGAGAGACAGAGGGAGAGAGAGAGACAGAGAGAGAGAGAGAGAGAGAGAGAGAGAGAGACAGAGAGAGAGGCGGTGGATTGGGATGGTGTTCTGTGGTGGTTTATGGGTCTGAAGGAATGCTGCAGTGGGCATTTCCCCCGAGTCGGATATCAGTGGCATGGAATGGCTCAGCGTGGCGTTGTCTATTAGTGCAGGGTGAAATGGCGAGATGGCACAGCTCGGGCTCACCTCTAAGGCTGGAGGGGGGGTACCACAGGGGGGAAAGGGTGGTACGGAAGCTGAGAAAGGCCACTAGATCAGAAACCACAAGAGCCAAAAAGTAAAGAGCCCTGAGGAGGCAAACTGTGGGCAGGGGAGAAGAGAGAGGAAAGAGCTACTAGTTACAGGTCAGGGGATGGGAAGGACACACACACATACACACACACACACACACACACACACACACACACACACACACACACACACACACACACACACACAGTGTCCTCTACATACAACAAATGCTTCCTCACTAACATCCAAAACAGGCAAACTGACCAAACACCCTGAGGAGTTAAATGAGTGATTAGGTGTATGCACAGGTTCAGGTTAAAGAGTGGAGTAATAGATGGACGTTATAGCCCCCCCTACTGACGGTAGTATAGAATTAACTCCTCCTCCAAGAAACAATTAGAATCAATGATCCGTCAAATACAGTTTTCTTAAAGGAAGAATGACGCTTTAGGAGCAGTAGCCTCAAACGCATAAGGTCAAACGCTATTGATGGTCAAGTTTTTAAAGCTTGGAACTGGGACCTTAATGGAACTGGGTTTCCATCCCTCTCTCTACCAACAGCAGAGTCAAAGAACTGTCCATAAGTGTCTATTTGTCGGTTTCAATCCGAAGAATCTGTTCAGTGTGGACTGTGCCGACCTGACGGAGCGTTGTTTCATTGGTACGATAAATGTGAAACAAAAACGTTAGGTTAACACCTTGACTCCATCAGCTGCTCCCTACTGCGCACACCTTTGCTACAAATGCTACAACATGCCAGCCCCTATTGGAGGGTATTTTGTCAAGGCGTCTTCACCTCCTCACATTGTACCAAAGTGAGGAGGTGAAGAAGCCTTGTCCATCTTTATATACGGTTCAAACAGACTGAACATGTTAGAGAGAAGACGGGGGATGGACAAGCTGCACTAGAAGTGTCATTTCACTCTGAAATACTCCACAGTATTCTGACTTATTTTCCAGTTGTAGTAACATCATTAATCCATACATCCCATACTAACCACACCATATTTATCTTTTACTAATAAACCACCTGTGACCATTGACCAACCTGCCAAGCTTCCAGCTGCTGCGAGAGGTTGAGCTTCTGCTGGATGGCGTCCAGGAGCTGGCTGTTCAGAGACATGATGTCTATTTTACACTTGGCCAGTTCCATCTCCACAGCTTTCTTCCTGAAAGGCACACATCACACATTCAGTGTAAATACAGTGACATCCCCTGAACGTAATGATCCTAAAGAAAGTCTGTTCCAACTCCTCCAGTGGGGAGGAATGTAACATAAGGTGGATGAGGACGCAGGTAGGTATTAGATAGATAGATACTTTATTGATCCCGAGGGAAATTCAAACTACTACAGTATATACACTACTGTATTAGACTACAGTCAGCAGCAGGTCAGCTTGGCTAAAACAGTTAGCAGAAAGCAGTTAGCATCGCTCTGTCAAATGGTATAACCCTATCCCAAAGAAAGGTTTTTTTAAGGTTTAGTTCTGGGCTTTTTGTGCCTTTAATGTAGAGATAGGACCGTGAATAGAGTCAGAAATCAGAGAGAGAGAGAGAGGAATGACATGGAGCCACAGGTCGGATTCGAGCCCGGGTCGCCCGCTTGGAGGACTACAGCCTCCGCACACATATGGTGCCCCATGCACTTTGATTTTAAAGGAGTAACATAAGAAAGATATAACATGTTAAGAAGGGAGCTGAAGGGATGTTGGTAGACCACCTTAACTGGGAAAGTGTTTGCATTCCTTTCCTCTCCCAAAAACATTTGATAATCTCTGAGGTTGGTTTGAGTTATTTTATTGTTTCATTCCTGTTGCTGGTTACACCGTCAGACTTTTAAGGGTGTTTCCATAACTCCAGTCCTTAGTAATAACAGTTCATGTTTGTCAATATAATAAAAACACACCTGATGTTCTGATGAGCTGGAATACGTCTTAAATTGACATTGTAGGTTAAAGAAGGTGAAGGTGGCAGATGATGCATATTTGCACTCGTGTTGAGGACTTACTTGGCTATGGCGTCGTCTCTGTCTCTGATAGCGCTCTGTAGCTGCTCGCTTGGTTCTCGGAGTTCAGCCATCGTCTTCATCCGTTCGTTTTCCTCCCGGAGAGAGCGCGTTTCTACAGAGAGCAGCGCCATCTGCAGGTGACATATAACACATCAACACAGGCTCAGGTCTTATAGATCATTACAGCAAAGGTTGCTCATGACGTGACCCACATGAACCAGGAAGTAACTGGCCTGTGTGTGCAGCTTCTTTTGTGTAAATGAAGATGAGAGCTGGACCCAGCAGTGTCCACCTTTACAAACATAACCATCTTATTGGCTTACAAACTGGTGACTGACCTGTTCTCCATACAGGAACACAGGGTTGTCTAAATGTTATTCTTTGACATGATGAGCACTACTTTATTTATTGGTTCCCAACCTGGGGTCCGGGCCCCCTAAGTAGTCCCTGGGCCAGAGCCCAAAATCAGTCGGTACCACTCAAGGTGGTAAACTTTTTAGAAAATGTCTGTAGATTACTTTTTGTTGAGAGACTTTCCTGAGTGGCAGCTGTGTCACGGTCTTAGCTATCTTTTGGAGGGAATCAGGATTTAGAATAGTTTTATTGGCCAATAAGAGCCACAGTTACCTCAGAATCTGTCAGAAAGATTAACTATTTGGCTAAAATGAAAGCAGAAAATGTCTCCTGTAAGATGTTACCAAACACGATATTATTAAGCATCAAAAAATGCCCTGACCATGAGTCTAAACCAGGACATGCAGCAGCGTCTAAAATGCATTTTACTTTTGGGTTCACTTCATGAACTGGTTACTGTGACACAGCTGCTACTCAGGAAAGTCTATCAAACCAAAATATCACCTACAGACATTTTCAAGGATCATTACTAAGGTTTGCCACCTTGAGTGGTACCAGAATGTGGTCTGGCCCAGAGACTTAAAGGGGACATATTCTGAAAAATCCACTTCTACAGTGTTTCTGAACATATATCTGGGTAACCTGAGTGTCTACTGACCCACAAAATGTGAAATAAACCCATCCAGTCCTTTGTTTGTGGTCTGCATAAGTCTTACAACACAGAGAAAAATGTGCTCTCCTTGTGATGTCACAGTGGGATTCTGGTAAAAAAAAATCCCCTCCCCTCCCCTGATATCTCCACCCATGGACTCCACCCCCAGCCTAGAACAAAACTTTTGCGCAGGTCGGCCATTTTTATTCTCGCTCCAGAGGAGTGATGTCTACGGGGGAAACTCGGGCGAGGTTATTGCATTTAAAGAGATACACACACCAAAACGGAGCGTTCTGAGAGAGCTGGTTTATACAGGGTCACAAACCTCCTCTGGTGCTTGATTCATGTTATATTTTGCTCCAAGGTAAAGAGGGAGGGAACCACATTGTTTTTACTCCATTACTAACATGAAGCTCAGAGACACATGACCACCAGCAGAGCGTTTCTCCCTGCTTCTCTCTCTTTATGTAACACCTGATCTCTCATACATGTGCACATACACAGCGTGTTCATGTTAACGCGTGCACACTTCCACACCTGGTTTACCTGATTGTTACCTGATTTGTTACCTGATTGTGTAGCTGTAGCGTCTCCTCTTCGTTGCTGCGTGTTTTGTCGTGCTCGGCTTCGTACAGCTCTCTGACTTCCCTCAGCTCCTCTCCTAGCTTCCTCACCTGCTCCTCCAGAGCCTCCTCATCACTTCTCCTCGAGCCCTTTCAACACAGCAGAAAATCAACAACCCTCACTGTATGCGTCTGTATTATTAACACGCTCAGTTTACTCGTGATGTTTGACACATTAAGACAGCTTTAAGAAACAAATGTTCTCTTGTCACTTCATGGTGGATAAATGGTGAATGGACTTGAGCTTGTATATTTCTTTGCTAGTCTTTTACATGTGGCTACAGGAGCTGGGGATCGAACCCCCGACCTTCAGGTTGAGAGACGACTCTACCACTGATCCACAGCCGCCCCCAAGATAGGAATAAACATTTAACCATTAATTCTTATCTCCCTTCAGACTCTAAATGAATCCCATGGAAAGTCAATCACTTGTATGGTATGTAACCTTTAGGGTACTATTTTTCAAAACAAACTTTAGCTTCCCTCTGAATCCAAAATGACAACACCAAGTGTCATCGTTCTTCTGGGGAAAAGAATTAGAAAAAAAAACATGGAGCTTATATTTGGTTGGTTGTTTATTACCGTGGACTCGTTGCCGTCCAGCAGATTCTGTGTTAACCTCCGCAGCTCTAGCAGGCTGGTGTGGAGGCTTCCAGTAGGCACATCCTTGGCTGAGGACGTCTCAGAGGACTCGTCCATGGAAGAGTCGGTCGACAGCGCTGAGTCTGTGACGTCATTTCCCCGGAGATGGGAGCACAGCGAGCGGACTTCACAGTAGGCCTCCCAAAGCTGGAGACGCATCTGAACAGGAAAAGCAAGGGGGGGGGAGGAGTGTTTGCAAAGAGGCAGGTAAGTATTTGAGCATTAACACAGTGTGGTGCTGTACCTACCTGTTCCCTCTCCTGCTCCTGCTCCTCCTGCTCCATGCTCTGTTCGATCTCACACAGCAGGCTGGATGGGTGCGGGGTGAGGCTGTGGAGGCTGTGTTCTTCTGTTAGGTCCTCCAGCCGAGCGCTCAGCTGTCTGTGGGACACCTGGACCTCCTGGAGCTCCTGCTGGTTCTGCCGTAACTAAACTCAACAGAAGAGGAAATCCTTTAAGTACACAGCAGGTCTCCGGAGAGGTCAGACGATTACTTTTAGGAAGATTGTGAAGTAGTGAAAAAAAGGTATTTTTCTTCCAATATATCCAGGTGTTGTAGTAATCTCCCAAAGGTTTTAGAGTATTTAGTGTTTGTACCTGTAGGTCCTTCTGATGACACTGTCTCTCCAACACAAGCGTCCTCTCTCGGAGGTCGTCCACTGTGTTCTGCAGCAGCTCGTTCTCCTCCAGCATGGCGTGTACGCGGTATTCTAGCTCCATCTTCCTCTCGGACAGCATCTTAATCTAACAAGCCAACACATCCCAAATCAGTTTCCTGTTCCGTGGTAAATAGGCACTACATGGCGAAACTGGATTGCTCAGCTCTCTTGGTCAATAGCAGGTGGATGGGCGGCTATGCCCAGTTTGTTGTCTTCCTTTCTTTAAGGCAGGCTGAGGTCTGACTCAGGATTTAAAAAGTCCTCCCACTGGTCTTGAGAATGTTCGTTGCCTAGCATTGGTGTAGGCGTTAGTTGCCACCCTGATCTTGAGGAATGTCTTGTTGACACTCGAGCTAACTCTTTAACATGCATCTGTAGCCGCACTTCTATTTAATGCTAGCAAAGCAGAAACACTACACACTCTATTTCCCATGGATTGTTTCCCCTTTGTAGCTGACAGAGCAGCTTCCCTCATAAAACCAACAGTTTAGTCCTCGCTCATTTGGATCCTGCCTACTTCTGACCTACATCTGCTAACCTATTTCACAGCTTACATGTGCAGCAGTTTGTTTTTCACCAACATATGAGACATCACGTTGCCAGGTTCTGGATCATTTGTGGCTTTTAGAGTGTCTTCTGGCAAAACGCCATCAGTCATGAGTTCATGTCACGTAAAGGCGAGAAATTGGAAAAGTGGGAGCACCCAGACATTGCAGTATCCTCGGCTAAATATAGAGTGGTAGCCTTTTCTCCCAATTATAGCTCAGGCTCTGCAGTTTGGGTGTTTTCTGCCCGGCTTTGAAGAACAGCTACAGGGAACTCTCATCTGTTTCAATAGCCTCTTTCACATGACATATCTGTCATACATGACACAAATGACATCACAACACATCTCATGCTCAAATAGACAAGCATGTTTTTAATGCCCAAGCTCAGGAAACAGGGATTGCCATGATGGTGTACCCATGTGAGAGAGGGACTATTTTACAGTAAATACAGATCACAAACTTTTGGGGTTTTATTTTCTTTAACCCTCAGTGTTGCATTTATTCAACCTAGAAAAACATTAAGTTCTACTGTCAAAGTTAATGCAATCCTTGTTTCTGTAATTGTACAAAGCATCACATGCAACATGCAGCTTGGCCCACAAACAGCGTTCAGGAACGACTCACTTCTAGCCCTTGCTGCTCCAAACAAGGGGGGAGGGGAGGATTTTGAGTGGAGTATTTGGGCAAAGAGAGAGAGATAAGAGACAGAGATAGGACAGATAAAGTTTGAGAGAAAGTCCACAGCGCCTTGAAAGATTCAACACTTACAAATGCTTTTAGTATTTGGTATCAGTCAGTGAAAGGCGAGCACAGGCATTGCTTCAAAGCCATGTTTAAAGGAAGAATGTGCAACTTTTTGATCCAGTAGATGTCGCCCTTGAGCTCCAGCATGAAACCAAAACAAACTGCTGTTTGGCCACGCCTCCTCCATACTGAAGCCTCCGCTCTCCTACAGAGACACACCTCCAACCCCTCTCCACTCACGTTCTGATGAAGGAGTTTAAAGCAAGCGGCAGAAAAAATTGTCCTTTTCTTGAGCTGTAATCACCTGTGTCCTGCATTGTTGTGTTAGCATGCTAATGTTAGCGCTCTTTAGTTAGCTCCTAGCTACACATTGTACGTAAACTGACACAGAATGAGCGTGATCTAAAAACTCTTACTAACATCTAAATAATCAGTGAGTATGTTCTTCTTCTTCTTCTCTAGTCCTTGACTAAAACAGCTTTTATAAACAAGGGGAGGAGCCGGCCGTCCCGTCCATGTAAACACAGCTCTGACAACAACACAGCCAGCAGGACTCGAGCTTCTCACTCATTGTAGACAGTCATGACTCAGAGACACATTTACACAGGAGAGACTGGATTTATGATTTATTTATGTGGAACATGTCACACATTCTTCCTTTAAGTAGAACCTTTGTAATATATTGTATCCGACCAGAAAGTCCAAGGACTCGTTCACTTTTGTTCACAACTTTCTTTGTGGCCACATGTGTAATTGCCCTACAAAAGAACAAATAATTTTTCTGTGTGGACTTTTGTCGTGTCCTGACTGAGAGTGAGGAGAATTAAAACAGTGTGTTTACTTTTCAGAAGTGATAACATTTAAATGGATCGGCTGGCCCAGGCAGGGTCGTGTACATAGGTGTGTCCAGAGTTGGTCTGTGCCCCCCCATGAAATCTGATTGGTCATCCCATGTGCCACTCCAAAGTCACACTATGGTCGACTATTTGCAGTGTCAGAGTTCGGTAAAAATCGACTAGTCAGGCTGTGTGGAAACTGGCAACTTGTAGCTCTTTTTTCATTTTAATGTTGAACATTTATTTTAGTGAGCTTCAGCGAGCCTGTCATCCCTCAACCACCGCCCGACGCCCAGCCACCACCATCGGACTGTACCGTTCCTCAACCACCGCCCGACGCCCAGCCTCCACCATCGGACTGTACCGTTCGATTTGTATTGTCCCTCAACCACCGCCCGACGCCCAGCCTCCACCATCGGACTGTACCGTTCGATTTGTATTGTCCCTCAACCACCGCCCGACGCCCAGCCTCCACCATGGGACTGTACCGTCCCTCAACCTCCACCCAGCCTCCTCCATCGGACTGTACCGTTGATTGTCTCTTAATTGTGTCTTCTTTTACATCCTGTTGTGTTACTTTTTAAAGTTTAAAATGTAAAATATATATATATATAGATGAATAAAATGTAAATATAAAGTGAACAATGTTTTTAACATCTTTTAAATACGTTGATGTAAGTGAAGTCGATATGATTTTTGAAGAGAGAGAGTGTGAATATTTGCTCATTTGTTTGCACACACACATCACGGTGAATCCATAGTGTATGACGTTGATGGTTTTATAATCAAGGTAAACTTTCAGTCACCTTTTTGTTCAGGCGGGTTATAAAAGCTTGACAGAGAATGTTTGAGAAGTCAAACAGAGTTAAAGGAGAGCTGCTCACCTCAGCCTGTAGAGTCTCAAGTCGTGTCATGTGCTGGCTTGTAGACATACTCTTCTCCCTGAAGTCGTCCCGTAATGAATTGACCTGAGTGGACAGCTGCCTCTCCACCTCTGCAGCCTGGATCCACACATTCAAACAGGAAAGACACAATGGTTAGTGGACTTCAGCTTGTATAGTAGTCTTCTGACTACTCAAAGTGCTTTTACTCTGCAGGTCAGACCTACAGATGTACAGTCACACACTCACACACATGCAAACACACAGACACACACACACACACACACACACACACACACACACACATACAGATTTGGGACGGCAGAAGCTCGGTCTGTAGGGACTTGGGTTGGGAAACCGGAGGGTTGCCCGATCAAGTCCTGGTGCGGACCAGAATGTGGAAGTTGGTCTGGTAGCTGGAGGTCTTGTCCCAATCACTGTTGAGGTGACCCCAGCTCTAGTGTCCCCGTTTGGAAGCAGTGTGTAGCAGCCCCACTGTGACATGTGTGTGATTCAGGCCTATGTGTGTGCATGTCTCTCAATTACAGAGTGTAAAAACAGAATTTCCCCTCAGGGATTAATAAAGTATGTAAATGAAAAATACACAGTCTCTCACACACACACACACACACACACACACACACACACACACACACACACACACACACACACACACACACACACACACACACACACATGTACTCAGACCTTCTATGGTCTATTCTTGGAATAATGCATGTGATAGCGTTCTCTTTGTGATAGTCTAAAAGCCTGTTTCTAAAACCTTCTCACACTCCTTCATTCAGAGTTTTTTGTTCAACCCAGTCCAGCCGCAGACTGATTGCTACAGCGGAGCTCTTTGGACAGGTGAGACTGGGCAACAAAGAGAGCTGAGCTTCATTAGCATAGAGCTGCACTCAGGAAGCTAGAATTTGCATTATCATCATCACTGCCATGGCAACAACAAAATCCTCAAAGCGACCCACTCATTACAGCTCACTGAGGAGACTAAAAATAAAATAAGTGTGCCAGGAGACACCACAGGTTACAGAGCCTCACATCTGTACTGTTGTCCAAAGAAGTCCTTTACTTTGAGGGATCATGCATGTTTAAAAATGACCTGTACTCATTTTGTGTTTGTCTTTCAACTTCTTGATGCCGATAGAAAATTGGGCTAAGTTGATATCAGTCCAAGTGTCAGCCTCTAGGTGGCACTGCTGCTTCTCCATCAACAGCTGGTGTAAACAATACATCAACCCACCTCCGTTCAGTTCAGTGTTTACGGTGTAACACTGGATGTGTTCTGCGTCTGCATTCGACTCTGAGTGTACTGATATGACAAGCAGCTACAGGAGGGCTCTGTTTCAGCTCGGGGCTTCACCCTGAACTGAACTTGATCTGCATCCCTCTGGAAGCACTGAGTTCTCTATTGTGATCCTTTCTGATTTTATGCTGGTCAAAAAGCTCCAGCTACACTTGTAGCAAGAAGATCAACTTAATTAACAAATTAGACCAACGCGTTTCGGCCTTCATCAGGGTCATCAGGATGACCGGAACGTGGCTCTCTAATTTGTTCATAAAGTTGATCTTCGTGTGTTGCTGGAGCTTTTTGACCTCCTCTAAGCCTTTCTCTCTTCATGCACCGTGGTAGTTGGTGAAGTAGTGCCAGAGATCCTCTGCTTCTTCAGGGTTCTATTCTGGTTAAACAGATATTTAAGCATGTCAGAAAACGATTGCATAACAAAAAGCAAACTGTGTTATACTTTAAAACGTTTCATATTCAAGTGTAAAAGGTTTACATCTGCAACTGTTTTTGTAATTAAATGGCATGAATCGGATAAGTAAGGAAAGACAAAACAAGATCCGCACACCAGTACGCTCCTGTTTGAAGGATCTATTAAGTAATCAGATACTCATCTCTGAATGAAAGGAAAAGATATCCCGGCTCTTTCATCAAAGTCAAGGAAGATAATTATTTCAACTTCCAGGAGCTCCAGCAACACATAAGTCGTTTTCGGACTGCAGGAACTTTTTCATAATTCTAGGAACTGTTGGAACCCTCCCCCTTTATTAATGATCCGCACCGCAGGAACTATGTACTGTTTTAGTTATTATATCCCCGTTTAGAGGAACCTTTATAGATCCTACTTCATATGGAGGTATGGTGTTGTGGATGCAGACAATGGACAGATATGAGATTTTTGGGGCCGATATCGATATTGGGGTGAAAAAAAATCCAATACCAATATATCAGCTGATATCTTTCTTAGCTCTATCTTCGATATGTAGAGATATAGATAGATATAGATATACACATTAATCACTGATTCCTCCATGCAGTTATCAAACAGTTGTTGAAAAGATAACAAAGACAATGGTCACTCGACTGGAAAGTAACTGAGCATAAACATGCTACCTCAAATATTTCCAACACTTATCAAAGTCAGAGAAATCCTTCATTTTATAGTTGTAGCAGAGAGAGCTCCCATGATTCCCCGCCAGCCTTGGCGTCATCTTTTGGTATTGTTTTGACTGAGAGCCCCCTGGTGGCAGAGTCTATATACTGTGCCTTTAAGATTGAAATGAAATATTTTGAATTGTAAAAGAAGTGTGTAACATATTTTAGGATATATCATTTCAACTATGTTATGCCCAGTTAAAAACACTGGGAAAAAAGAGTCTACTGGAAACAATTTAAAGCTATGTTATGTAGTTCCATTTATACATTAAGTCTAAACATTAACCATTTATTAAGGCGTTGAGCTTTTTGCATCTATGGTCTTTCTCAGGCCTACAGTCCTCTTGTTGGTACTTTCAGCTGATACTTCTAGGTCTGGTATTCACAGATCTGCTTTCCAGTGTGACAGCTGCATTTGCCTCCACTTCCCTGTGTGGGAAACAGATGTGCAGTCACTGGAGGCTGGTGCAGCGGCAGGTCAGAGTGTGACCCAGTGGCCCGACACGCTGACAGATTGACATCACGTTGAAAACCCTGCATATCCAACCACAGAAGGCCTGGTTACTGCGGTTACTCACATAATCTGCACAGAAAGTCCTCAGATCCTAGATCAAGCATTACCAGCACAACATGACAGTCCAGGACAACAGGGGCCAAGCAGACCCGCTGTGATCTAATCCAGGGCAGAGAAATAGGGCTCAGCAGAGAGACGGTTTCCTTTAACGCTCCTTCACTCTGACATCTATAAGAGCCTCTGCTGTACGCTCAGGCTGAGGAGGGGGGAAACAGGAGGACTGGTGATTCCTGTTGGTTCAGTGACTGTGGAGCAGCATGCTAACAGATATAGCAACAAGTTCATGACAGGTGCTTGGTAGCAAAACTTAGCATCAAACTATCTGTACCCTTGCGCCTTTCTGTTCAGAACAGTCCCATGGTAACAACACGTGGAGTTCCAATTTGCATGTCAATCTGGTTGTTTTAGCAACCAGGGAGGAGTGGGATTGGTGGAGCTGAGCCGTGTGGTGTCAATGCTTCTGGTGTTTTCCTTAGTCACTTTTGCAGAACGCTGCCTCGTCTAGACTTATGGAGGATGGGCAACCCCACATTCAAACAGTTGCGTAACAAATACTCAGAGTGACAAAAACCCGCCAGTCAGGGGGCTGATCTCTGGAGCTGCAGCTACACCTGAGGCTGCTGGAAGACAGATGTTATGTGCTCCAGTGATTGAATGGGATCAAAGCTGCAGGCTGGACAGACGGTGGTGTGTTACAAAGTTGTTTAAGGAGGAGTGAAACTGGAATCTGTGATATGTGACATGCCACTGAAACAACATGTGACATTGTGGTGAATTTAGTTTTTAATGGTCACATAGGCCTACAAAAGGAATAGTATGCGATTGTTCACACTTATATGTAGCAGAAATCAAGTATATCCTCTGAAAATAACTCTGTGAGTCATGACTGTCTACACTGAGAGTGACACCCGAGTCCCACTGTCTGTGATGTTGTCCAAGCCGTATCTACAACGTGTTTACATGGACAGGCCGGCCAGCTCATCCCCCGGTGAATAAAAGTTGTTTAATTGAGGGACTAGAGAAAAGAAGAATAACATACTGTACTCACTGCTTATTTGAATGTCATGAAAGACTTTTTAGATAACAGTCATTCCATGTAAATGTACATGCAGTGTGAAGATATGAGCATTTTAAAGTTCGCTAGCATTAGCATGCTAACACAACAATGCGAGTTGTTTTGGTTTCATGCTGGTGCTCAAGGGCGACATCTACTGGATCAAAAAGTTGCATATTCTTCCTTTAATTTTCTTTTCAACCAGTTTAAATAAGTCTCAGAGCTCCTCAAAACATGTGTGTGAAGTGTCTTGTTCTAAATCCACTCTGATCCTGTATTTGATCATGTCTATAAACCCCTCTATTTCAGCTCTGCTCAGAACAGGCTGTTTCTGCGTCTGTACCTTTAAATATGTAAATGAGCTGTGTCTGACCACGCCCCCTCTCTGGAAGGGCTTGGGTGTACTCGGTCTTTCTCGCTCCATGTCCTATTATTTACGGTGAGAAGGCAGACTCAGAGGGCAGAACAAACACCTAGCTGTGGGAGTGTCACCCACCTGGGGGAGGGGCTACTGCCCTTTGTGATGTCATGAAGAGAAAATCTCCAAACGGCCTGTTTGAGCACACATTTTCACACAAAGACGAAGAGGATGGACTTTTCTCATCATTGGGGGGTTTGTAGACGGACTAGAGACACATATTAGAGTTAGAGGAACATGGGGAAATTTATTTTGGACCTTTAAGAAATGTGATTTCCTCCATATCTTCAAAAATAGCATTTTGATTATTCTGATGGGTTTCTGTCAGTGTTTAGTTTAGGAAAGGTTGAGGGGAAAAGATTTGACCATGCGGACATGTTTGAGTCACTGCATCCCAAGCCTTCTTAGAGCCTGCGTGTTAATGTAATTAAGGACAGGTCCCCTTCCTGCCCGTTCACTCTGATCAGATTACTAAGGCTGTTCTCACAGTCCAGAGACACACAGACAGATACACACCTCATAGGCTGTGCTTCTGGAGCAATGGGAACACAGTGAATACACTATCATGCATAGTCTTACCACCCAGGTTTGGAAAACCACTCGCACACACACACACACACACACACACACACACACACACACAGCAACACCTGAGAGAGGCGGAGCCACAGTGGGTATTTTTATCCGCGGTGGATAAGACGTGAGGACATAGCCTGGGACTAATATTTAAATCTTCTTTGCCAAAATAACCAAGTTACCTGCTGGTATTAATTAAGTAGAGTATAGATTGGAGTTGTTGTGGTTCCTGACTGAATGCATATGGCGAGGCTATTTAGCACAGATTATAGTCTAATCCCCTTAGCGCTGTATTTTACTCCATGGCTTACTTCACTTCCAGTGGAGAGCCCCGGCTCCTCAAGGTCATCTCACTGCAGCCAATAGAAGGCCTTGTTATGAACTTAATGCCTTTAGTTGTTAGGCTGGTAATACAGTAATACACTGTGTCATCAATCTCATCTTCATCTACGAGGTTTATCTCAGAAAGAAAACTCCAGGACGCTTGCCGAACTTGAAGTTACTCGTTCATTGTCACAGTGGGATTCTGGTTAAAAAAAAAACCTCCCCTCCCCTGGTATCTCCACCCATGGACTCCACCCCCAGCCTAGAACAAAACTTTAACGCAGGTCGGCCATTTTTATTCTCTCTACAGAGGAGTGATGTCTACGGGGAAAACTCAGGGGGGGGGGGTCATTGCATTTAAAGAGACACACACACCAAAACGGAGCGTTCTGAGAGAGCTGGTTTATACAGGGTCACAAACCTCCTCTGGTGCTTGATTCATGTTATATTTTGACCAAAGCACAGCACAGATGTTTCATTTAGACCACAGGGGACTGTTTGAAAAGGTGGAGGGGGGGGATAATATGTCCTCTTTAAAGATCTGCACAGTATAACTTTCAATGTTTTCATCTCCATATATTTTCAGTTAGTTCATTGTAAGTTAGGGTGGTTTCACATTAAGGACCCGGGCCTGGATTCGAGTACGCTTGACCCCAAAGTCCGGTTAATTTGATCAATGTAAACACAGACGTACCATATTCAGGTACTTGGCATGAGTACCCTTAAAGAGGTGGTCTCGGGCACGATTTACATGTACTCGAGTACGGTCCACGGGGGATGTGAACGCAACCGTGCTCAAACAAGGAAGTGGACCGCTATATGGCGTAATTCTAAATGTCTCCTGTCGTCTAAAAAAACGTGATATCTGTGCAGCACAGGCCCGTTTCATCCTCTGAGCTGCATAGTAGATATGGACGTATTAAGAAGGTCGTTGTTGGCGTCTGAGAATGAACAAAAACATGTGTTTTGGCTTACAGCGGCGCACATCCACGCCATTATAAGACACTTACAGTTAAGAGTTAAGTCATGTAAGAAACAGGGACAGCAGATGGAAATAGTTCGGCCTCCAGCGGCCTCACAGCTGCAGGGTTTCCTCAGGGTGGTTTAACATTCACTCAGAGCTGTACACAGCTAGCATAACTTAGCTGATCGCTAGAAAGAAACAGACAGAAAGAGAAAGAAAGAGCAGGACAGAAAAGAAAGCAAGGATGACTCAGAGAAAGAAATGTATTATGAGGGAGAAAGCAAAGCACTGTGGCTGACCTCATTTGTTCTATTACCCACCAGGTCTCCCTCCGTCTGTCCAATTCTCTGCACTGTGACTTCTGGATCGATGAAGTCAATTAGTTCTCATGAATTTCACTGACTCACATTGGCCACTAGATATGCCACCACCGCATAATCCAGACCACTGTCAATGAATATCTTTATAGATTTCCCACCCCCAGGTTTCAATCAAATTAAATGCAGTTTAATTATGTTAAGTGAAACTCTGGCTCCAATCCATATCCAACTGACAGGTCTAGATCAGGAGAGTCCTTGATAAAATGTAGTGATGGTGTTTGGGGCAAGATGGGGGCAAGGGGGGGGATTTAATCTGATCAGGATGAGAGGGAGAGCTCGGCTGGTCAGCAGCAAGAGGGGGGCTTTAAAACAACCCCACAGAAATCCCCCCCCCCTCAGAGCAGCGGGTGCCTGACAGCAGATTATATCTTTTCCCAGGAATGGAGACAACACACAAATTAAAGGTTGCCATTGACACAAATGCTGACAGGGTTTCCAAAGCATCTGTGCAGGTTTTTACAAAGCATCTGTCGCTGTGCCAGCCTATCAGTCGACTGACCTCGTTCTGAAGCCTCTGGTTACGGCTCTATAATTGGTCTATCAGAGGATTTTACTGAGTGTCAATCTGACAGGTAGAAAGCATGATGTAATATGGCTCTTTGAAAGCAAGCGTGTCCCTGTGACACATCAACAGTTAAATGTGTAGCAGTCATAGTGAAATATAAAGGTCCAAGACATTTTCTTTTAAAAAAGTCTGGAAATGATGCTACAATCAGAGATAAGGGTAATCGGTAAAAGGACTTGAGCTTGTATATTTCTTTTCTAGTCTTCTGACTACTCAAAGCATTCATCCATTCATACACACTCACACACTGATGGTAGAGGCTGCTGTGTAAAGAGTCCATCAGTATTAACTCATCCATTCATACACATTCACACACTGATGGTAGAGGCTGCTGAGTAAAGAGTCCATCAGTATTAACTCATCCATTCATACACATTCACACACTGATGGTAGAGGCTGCTGAGTAAAGAGTCCGTCAGTATTAACTCATCCATTCATACGCATTCACACACTGATGGTAGAGGCTGCTGAGTAAAGAGTCCATCAGTATTAACTCATCCATTCATACGCATTCACACACTGATGGTAGAGGCTGCTGAGTAAAGAGTCCGTCAGTATTAACTCATCCATTCATACGCATTCACACACTGATGGTAGAGGCTGCTGAGTAAAGAGTCCATCAGTATTAACTCATCCATTCATACGCATTCACACACTGATGGTAGAGGCTGCTGAGTAAAGAGTCCATCAGTATTAACTCATCCATTCATACGCATTCACACACTGATGGTAGAGGCTGCTGAGTAAAGAGTCCATCAGTATTAACTCATCCATTCATACACATTCACACACTGATGGTAGAGGCTGTTGAGTAAAGAGTCCATCAGTATTAACTCATCCATTCATACACATTCACACACTGATGGTAGAGGCTGCTGAGTAAAGAGTCCATCAGTATTAACTCATCCATTCATTCATACACATTCACACACTGATGGTAGAGGCTGCTGAGTAAAGAGTCCATCAGTATTAACTCATCCATTCATACACATTCACACACTGATGGTAGAGGCTGTTGAGTAAAGAGTCCATCAGTATTAACTCATCCATTCATACACATTCACACACTGATGGTAGAGGCTGCTGAGTAAAGAGTCCATCAGTATTAACTCATCCATTCATACACATTCACACACTGATGGTAGAGGCTGTTGAGTAAAGAGTCCATCAGTATTAACTCATCCATTCATACACATTCACACACTGATGGTAGAGGCTGCTGAGTAAAGAGTCCATCAGTATTAACTCATCCATTCATACACATTCACACACTGATGGTAGAGGCTGCTGAGTAAAGAGTCCATCAGTATTAACTCATCCATTCATACACATTCACACACTGATGGTAGAGGCTGTTGAGTAAAGAGTCCATCAGTATTAACTCATCCATTCATACACTGCTGATGAAGCAGCGAGAGCAACTTTGAGTTTAGTGTCTTGCCCAAGGACACATCTGACATGTGACTGCAGGAGCTGGGGATCAAACCCCTGACCTTCTGGTTGAGACACTACCAACTGTACCACTAAACCGCAGCCGCCCCACAGGGTAAGGACAGATTAAATAAATCAAATTGTAGAATCAGTCTAACAAAAACTTAAAGGCAGGGTTGGTAGTTTCCAAGAACTAGCATGATTTTGAAAGTAGCATTCCCTCAGTGCTCCGACTGCAACCACCCCCTCTCCTCTGTGCAAGAGGTAGAGAGCGAGCAGGGAGACAGGGAGGCGTGTGATTGGTTCATCAGATTGGTACCTTGTGGCAGATATTGGTCAAAGTTTTTACAGTCTTACAACTGATACAGATGATGGATTTTCTTTGTTCCTTTTTCAGAGAACATGAGTTATTAATTTCTGTCAGGACCTAAAGACAATTTACACCAGAATCTTAAAAAGTGGATCTGGAGGAAATTACCAACCCTGACTTTAAATCTCAATCAGTACAAAAGAGTACCATCAAATCCTCTGGCTTTAACACACATCAGGAATATGAAGGTCTATGTCTGTTCTATGTGCGGACTTTGTGTCCTGGTTTTGGTGTCGATGCAGGACAATGACACATTATCAAGGTTTCTTTTCTTTTTGTTAGCACGACCTGTTATACAACCATGTACAGTGTGTTTAAGCCATCGACAAAGCCTGTGAGACATCACCCGTCTGTTCCTGCAGGGGGCGCTGGAGTCCCATCAATGGCGGTCTCCATGCTGGAAATGCTGTCTCAGTCTAACTTTCAGTCAACCTAACGACAGGCTGAGAGCTGGAGCTGAGACGGGTTTTAAACCTCCTGACAAACCGTTACACCACGCCCACCTGTCAATCAGGTCAGCTACACGCCTTATTGTGAATAACTCTTATCCTTCATCAAATCAAAACTGATGAGTCATCAAAACATTCACCCCCCGTACAGTGTGTGTTGATCGAGACATGAGCTAATCACACCTATTTGTTTTTTTGAACCAGGCTGTAAACATGTTAATCTCTGCTGTAAAAACAGACTTTTTAGAATGGGTATGTATGTGACTTCCTGTGCTTCTGCAGCCAGCCTCTAGTGGACACTCCAGGAACTGCAGGATTTTACACTTCTGTATCTGCTTCATTTTTCAACACCGGAGGTTGCCAGGGATGAGTTAAGTTGTGGAACTTGTTGAATTGGTGGAGCAAAAAATACTACTTTGTTGTGGATTTTTTTTTTTACTTTTTACTGCACATTTAGTGCTCGTTTAGCTAAAAGCAATTCATCCTGAGCTCCTCCTGTTGTAGCTCTCTATCAATCTCCATCTACTGCCCAATCAGTCTCTTCTCTCATGCAGATAGTACACTAAAGAGAGTAAAACTGTTAGCTCGCTTGGTGTAGCGTAGGACACTTGTGCTAGGGCCGAGTCTTTACTGAAGCAGAACTTTGCTGACTGTCATCTCCTCAGGCTACCTTACCTCTCCAGGGTCTCTATAACATGTTGATGCATAATCTCTACTTCTCATGCCACAACAGAGAGCTGCTTAATGTATGCATGTTGAGATGTATGTAACTTTCTTTACAAAAAACAACAGTGAAGGTCCGATGTGTGGGTGGATGGATCACTCTACTTAAGAGAAACAGCAGGATGGAGATGGATAACCTTCTCAGCAGCACTTTACTGTCATCCACATCGCTCCGCTACACAACAACAACAACAACAACACTTCCTTGTTACTCATCACATGTCCCCCTGTTAGCCAATCGGAGGCTAAGATGATCAAACTCAAGGCAAACATTATGACAACCACAGAGGTAGATTCAGTATAATTTAGTCGCAGTTACTATGTGCAACTGGAAATATTAAAACATGTAAATGTATCAATATCAACTTTGTAAACTCACATATGTAAATAGTTTACTTTATAAATGTTGTGAGCTTATTTTAACTTAAACTTCAATATATGAATTTACTTCACTTTTGACGCTTACAGTTCTTTATAATTACTGCACTGGTGTAACCTGTCAAAATGCAGAGTGCTATTGCTTTGCAGTCCAATCTGTCTAAATTATTCAACTGATCGCCCGAAGCTTCACTTATATATTGATGAGTCAGCATAAATCAGGTTGATATAGAAAAAGGCGTGAAGTAAATCCTCCCCTAAGAGAAGACGAGTCCTCACTGACCTGAACATCTTTCTATCAGTCTGCTCTGGATAACATGAATTGGACTGAGTGGCCCCCGAGGGAGGGTCATGGAGAAAAGACACACACACACACACACACACACACACACACACACACACACACATGATCATGTGACACAATGTCTCAAAGCCTAGACTAATGAAATCTTCCACTCAGATTGACTCAGCCTGAAGCCGTGCCCTACAGATGGGGGCACACATGATCACACACACACACACACACACACACACACACACACACACACACACACACACACACACACACACACACACACACAGAGACACACCCTCACCCTACTGAGTTGCTCCAGCAGTCTGTGATTCTGTTCCGAGAGTTCCCCGATGGCCTTCGTCTTGTCCCTGTCGGTGTCTCTCAGCTGGACCTGGTGGCGCTCCAGCTCACCCTGCAGATGAAGGATGTCAGTCTCCAGCTCTGCCACGCGGCCCTCCCACTCCCCCTCTCGACTCTCCAGACGCCGACGCAGCTCATGCTTCTCCTGCTCCAAGTGCTGCATGCAGGAGAGGGAATAGGGTGACAGGGTCAGTCAGTCAGTCCATTATTAATATTGTATATATTTGTACAATCTCAGAGACCCAACATAAATCCACAATTATCAAACAGGTGAAACATTTTCTGGTGATTTATTTATTAGGCAATCAAGTTTTAAGGGTTTAAATGGCCATAACTGCATTAACATATTTCAATATTTTTTTTCAAAAACTGGACCTAATAGGCTCTAGTATCAACATGAGAGCATCATAAACTAAAGAGGTTTGACATGTGTGACCAACACCAGACAATACAGAGTACGACCTGGACATGCTCTTTTTGTAAAGTGTCTTGAGATATAGGTAAATACATGCGGTGAGGAGATTTGAAAGTGAAGCAGTCGCTTGTGTCCCTAACTCCTGAAGTGACACTTCTTTTTATTGCCTAGATTACAATGAATGGTGGACAGATGCACTGCAGCACCACGGGCTGCCAGAGCTCTGATGGGGGGTTGTTGTTGTTATGGCATCTATGAGTTATAACTCTGAGTAACTGTCTGAACTAAAAGAGGGGACCCAAAGAGATTCAGAAGAACAAAAACTGATTGAAAACGATACGAGGACACTGTCACATAATACTAATAAGGAGTTTGATGTAAAGATGCAGCTCATTCCTCTGAACTGTAACGTATAAGCCTGCATCAAAGAGGCTGAACAGATGTACAGTAGATAGAGTGTAAAGCCTGTACAACTACAGGATTAGTTTGTGTTTCTTTCTGAGGCTCCATGTTGGCTCGCAGGGAGGATTTTGAAAAACAAAAACAAAAGCTCTGCAGCACAGCATCCGTAGTAAACATGAAACACCTTTTAGAGCTCGACAATAAGCCACTGACATGAAGAAGTTTAAATGACTCTCCAGTTGTAATTTACCTTTAAAGGAGTTTTCAGCTTACAGCAGACGATCAACAATAAAATGCTATCACAGTCCAAGCCTTTTTTCAAACACTTTTGGGAGTTTGAAGGTGAGCCAGTTTTGTGTTGTGTTGCTCTTCAGTTTGTTTACATTGCAAAGACCAGGGCCTAACTTTACTATAAAACCACACAGCCCAGTGAGGGCCAGCAGCAACACTTGGGTGAATAATATCTGTGTAGATATTTGAGTTTACCTCTAATTTCTCGTTGAGATCTTTGTGCATTTTCTCATATTGCTTGGTCAAGTCTTGGTTTCTCTCCAGCAGCGCTTTGCCGAGTTTAGCAGCTAAAACCAAGTCTTTCTCCTTTTGACGGAAGAGCGACAGCAGGTCTGCGTTGTGCCCCGCCGCAGGCATCTCCACGTCCGACAGTCCCCCTTCGTCGCCCCTCTCACCAGAAAGCATGGCCAGTTCCTCTTCCAAGGCCATGCCGAGGCCTCCGGAGCCGGTGTGCCGCAGCGGCTGACCCGGATGTTTCGCGGGGCTCGTACGGGGCTCTAAGCAGTCGCTGTCCAACTCTAGTGGTGCTGAAACCCCGGCAGACGTCTGCAGGTCTAGGTAGAAAGCGGACATTGCCGCCCGACGGAGGAGAAGCCAACAGATGAGAGTCGACTGGTTTTTATTTGGGACGAACCCACCCTGGACTGACAGGGTTGGGCTGACCGGACCGGCTTACAATCGACAATCCGTCCCTCATTCTCGCTCTTCAGAGGTGGATCCCATTAATTTGAACACCGCTGACTTCCCAGTTTTCTCACGATCCTCTGTCCTCGCCTGCCAACCAGCCCCGGCTCAGGCTCAGATTGGGACACAGCTTAGACTCCTCCTATGCAGTTTACTGACTAGCTGTTTATTATAGGACGCACAATGTGTTTTCTTTTTATCCCGGAATAAACCGCCAAGATGATCTCAGCGCAGCGGTCGGTCGGTCAGGGTCCAACCCGTCTCGGGGTCCCGGGTCCCCCATAACTCTCGGCCCTGTTACACCGTAGGCAATGCCAGCCAAACAGATGAGCGCGTCCCCGATAGCTGCTCAGCCTCTTTCCCCGTCTCGGATGCGCGTTAATGCCTCGGCAGTGACGCCAGTGACGACCTGTTACAAACACGCACCCGATTGGCTGAGAATGATAGCGCCATATTTTGGTGCTTCTCGCTCTCACAAATCTGTGACACCGAGCTGTAGCCTCGTGTGAAGAGATGTCGTCAAAAATGATGCAGCAGCCATGATCAGAAGAAGCAGAGCAATACACATGAGAATGATGATAAATAACTCTGCATGACATCCGGGGTAAAATACCAGACTGATACTTTTATGATTATGAGCCTGACCAGGAATAAAATAAACAAATCGTTTTCACTCTTTTTAACTGGCACAGCTTAAATAATAACAGTAGCTCAGTATTCTATAACGATTATTACCCCCACTGTAAATTTGATATATTACAACGGAAATAAAACTATTTCCTCCTAAGTTGAAATAAGTAGAATATAAAGCATTACTAATAAGCTGCTCAATATAATGAAGCTATTTGAAGTATTACTGTCGGTTTAGAAGCTGAATCTGAAACTTTGAGGCATGTAGGCAGCCGATCAGTCCCTTTGTTGATGAAACAGTTTCTGCATCATGTTTTTATTTTATATTAAAGGCAGCATTTATACAGTTTGACCAATTAAACTGCCATTTGTTATATTAAACTGTCTTAAAGTAACTCATTGAACATACAGTGTCACCTTCAACCTTTAAAGGTGCACTGTCGAGTTTTGGTGGTGAAATTTGAAAGTTGGAGACGTGAAATAATATAATAATGTTATATTTTCTGAACTGAATACACAAACTTTATTTAAAGAAAAAAAGAGTCCTTGGACACTGTTTGGTGCTAAAAAGCTACCAGGAGAGTTTTACTGCTGCGGACCCCCATAACTCCTCCTGTATCATTTCATCTTCAAACAGTGTTAGGGGGTCCACATGTTCCTCTGAGGACCGTTTGTGTATTATGAACATATACTACAGAATCTGTACACTTTCTCTAATCTTCCAAAACTCCATAGTGCACCTTTAATATTCAACCTATTAGCCCTATAATGTGTAGCTAACATTGACAATTGCTGTTTGTTTTCTTTGTTTGGGACAATCTTTTGTTTCTTTTTGGTTTTACTTATTTTATGACAGAGTTCCTTAAATACGCTCCAGGATAATTTCTTTCAAATATCTTTATTTTTTTTTCTTCTGGTATACAAGTATAAAACATTAAAATGATTCAGTTTCACAAAGGTGATCTGTTTGATAAGTAGAAGAAACAAAGGGAGAGATCACATCTCCAGCAGACCGTACACAGACCAGCAATAAAAACAAAACAGAGAAAAATGAACTGTAGTAAACAAATGTAACAAAAAAACAAAAGAAAAACAAAACACGGGGGGCTGTGTTGCTTCCAGATATAGAGAATTACACATAACATAGATAATAAATAAATCAGAGACAGCATCCAAAGTTTACAATCCTGTACATCACAACACACAAACAAACATGTTGATCTGTGTAACTCCACAGTGAGTCAGTCATGTACCTCTATCAGACCCTTCATTACAATGCCTGTCAGTCTAGTACCAATATATACTAAGAATGGAGACCAGATATCATAGACAACCTTTACCATACACTTTAATCTGTAGGTCAGATATTCCATGGGTAATATATCAAAAATAACCTTTAACAACCACCCAGCTATCGTTGGAGGTTTGCAATCACTCCAGGATCATTTGACTTGCAGTAGATACAGGTTTCATAAATATTTAGTCTGAAGACATTTATCTACAAATATAGAGGTCACAGTGTTTCTTAAGACCGCTGTTAAAGACTGCCCATCAGAAAGTATGATGTCACTGATAAAGTGATACAGATTTATATGAAGACT